>NC_045447.1:97652878-97730922 GCF_002776525.5 Piliocolobus tephrosceles
GTAAATTAGTTCAACCATTGTGGAAGACAATGTGGCAATTCCTTAAGGATCTAGAACTAGATATACTATTTGACCCAGCAATCCCATTACTGGGTCTATATCCAAAGGATTATAAATCATGCTACTATAAAGATACATGCACATGTACGTTTATTGTGGCCCTATTCACAATAGCAAAGACTTGGAACCAACCCAAATGTCCATCAGTGACAGACTGGATTAAGAAAATGTGGCACATATACACCATGGAATACTATGCAGTCATAAAAAAGGATGAGTTCATGTCCTTTGCAGGGACATGGATGAAGCTGGAAACCATTATTCTCTGCAAACTGTCACAAGGACAGAAAACCAAACACCGCATGTTCTCACTCATAGGTGGGAATTGAACAATGAGAACACTTGGACACAGGGCAGGGAATATCACACACTGGGGCCTGTTGGGGAGTGGGGGGACTGGGGGAGGGACAGCATTAGGAGAAATACCTAATGTAAATGACGAGTTGATGGGTGCAGCAGACCAACATGGCACATGTATACCTATGTAACAAACCTGCACGTTGTGCACATATACCCTAGAACTTAAAGTATAATAATAATAACAAAAAAGATCCTCCTGCCTCAGCCTTCCAAGTAGCTGGTACTACAGGCATGAGCCACCATGCCCAGCTATCACCTTATTCTTAAATGTGGTGAACAGCTGATGATCTCCATTTATTTGAAGAAACCTCCTTACATGAAAGACAGAACCTACAATGAACAAACAAGGAAAAAAAAAAAAAAAAAAAAAAAAAGAGCTTCAGTGGCCAGGTGTGGTGGCACACACCTATAATCCCTGCACTTTGGGAGGCCAAGGTGGGCGGATCACTAGAGATCAGGAGTTCCAGACCAGCCTGGCCAACATGGTGAAACCCCATCTCTACTAAAGATACAAAAAAGTAGCTGGGCATGGTGGCACACACCTGTAATCCCAGCTACTTGGGAGGCTGAGGCAGGAGAATTGCTTGAACCCAGGAGGCAGAGGTTGCAGTGAGCTGAGGACAAGCCACTACACTCCAGCCTGGGCAATAAAAGCAAAACTCAGTCTCAAAAAAGAAAAAAAAAAAGGACTTGGAGGAAATAAAAGCAGTGCAGAAAGCCAGAAAACATGTCAAAAATCAAGAAATTCTCAAAAATTTTAGCTTCCATATATGCTTCTCCCTCAGGAAACTGCTGGAAGGAGCACTCCATCCAAGTAAAGGTGTATATCAAGAAACAGAAAAACATGTGGCTGGGCACAGTGGCTCACACCTGTAATCTCAGAACTTTGGGAGGCTGAGGCAGGTGGATCACTTTAGGCCAGAAGTTTGAGACCAGCCTGGCCAATATGGTGAAACCACATCTCTACCAAAAATAAATTTAAAAAACAAAACAAAACAAAACAAAACCCAATATGGTGACACATGCCTGTAATAACAGCTATTTGAGAGGCTGAGGCAGGAGAATCACTTCAACCTGAGAGGCAGAGGCTGCAGTGAGCTGAGATTATGCCACTATACTCCAGCCTGGATGACAGAGTGACAGTCTGTCTCAAAAAAGAAAAAGAAACAGAAAAACGTGGGATCTGGTAAACTGGAACTCCGGAACTCCAACCAAGAGAGAAAACAAAGAGAATTCCCTAGATCAAGCTTTTCCAACCCGTGGTGTGTGGCCCAGGATGACTTTGAATGTGGCCCAACACAAATTTGTAAACTTCCTTAAAACATACTTTTTTGTGATTTTTAATTTTTTTTTTTTTAGCTCATCAGCTATTGTTAGTGTATTTTATGTGTGGCCCAAGACAATTCATTTTCTTCCAGTGTGGTCCAAGAAAGCCAAAAGATCGGACACCCCTGCCCTAGATGAAGGTGAAGAGAGGTTCCAGGAGGTCAGCTGTGTAGCAGGCCTGGAGAGCACACTAGAGGATGGAAGGCTCTAGAAGGGATGTCTCCAAGAAAAGAAAATGGAAATGATGGATTACCTAATATGTCTGAACCTTTTGAACAAAATTGCACAACTCTGGTGGAAAATACGGAGATGTAATGGTGATAAGTATAGAGAAAACTAAGCAACCAGCAGGTGTGGTGGCTCACATCTGTAATCCCAACGTTTTGGGAGCTGAGGCGGGAGGATGGCTTGAGCTCAGGAATTTTGAGACTAGGCCAGGCAACAGTTTGAGACTTTGTCTCTACCTTAAAAAAAAAAAAAAAAAAAGCCAGGTGTACTGGTACACATCTGTAGTCCCAGCTACTCAGGAGGCTGAGGTGGGAGCCTGGGAGACTGAGGCTGCAATGGGCTATCATTGCATCACTGCACTCCAGCCTTGGTGAAAGAATGAGATACAGTCTCAAAAAAAAAGAGAGAAAGAGAGAGAGAGATAAAACTAAGCTACTTAAGAAAAAGGGAATAGCCAGACACAGTGGCTCACGCCTGTAATCCCAGCACTTTGGGAGGCCTAGGCGGGCAGATCAGGATGTCAGGAGATCGAGACCATCTTGGCTAGCATGGTGAAACCCCATCTCTACTAAAAATACAAAAAATTAGCTGGGTGTGGTGGCAGGTGCCTGTAGTCCTAGCTACTCAGGAGGCTGAGGCAGGAGAATGGTGTGAACCCAGGAGGCGGAGCTTGCAGTGAGCCAAGATCATACCACTGCACTCCAGCCTGGGCAACAGAGCTAGACTCCGTCAGAAGAAGGAGAAGAAGGGAGAAGAAGGAAGAAAAAGGGAGAAGAAGGGAGGAGAAGGAGAAGGAGAAGGAGAGGGAGAGTGAGGGGGAGGGGGAAGGGGAGAGGGGAGAGGGGAGGAAAGAGAGGAGGAGGAGGAAGAAGGAGGAAGAAGGAAGAAGGAAGAAGAAGAAAATAATAAACTCCAAGAAAAAGAAAATAGTCACAGCCATAAAAAACAACGAAATCATGTTCTTTGCAACAACATGGATGCAGCTGGAGGCCAATTATCCTGAACGAATTAGTGCAGGAACCAGAAAACCAAATACCATGTATTCTCACTTACCTTACCCCTAAAAGTTAGGTGCCCTTCCTCCATACTCCCACAGTACCCTCTATATTTTTACCAGAGTCATTATATTCCTCTTTACTTTATGAGCCCTTAAAAGCAGGGACCTGGTCTGTTTTACTCATTGGTATGTCACTACAGTGCCAGGGTCATTGTCTGCATTCAAATGGTGGTTGCATGAGCAAATTCGAATGTGACTGCCTGTTTACTTGTCTTTCCTCAACAGGCTGTATATTCCTTGGCGGATGGATCTGTGGTTTATTAAGCTTTGTTTCTTTTAGCATTTAGACACTCAGCATGAAGACCTAGCGCATAGAAGTTTATTGAATAAATTAACTTTGTCAGCATTATAATCTTTAAATACAGTATATAGCATTGAAGAATATATAGAAAGTATTCTGAAGATACAGAGAGACATGCGTTGCTCAGGATTGTTCCTTTGTGTTTCACTTATAGGAAAAATACATGTGAAAGATCTCATACTATAGACTACAAATGCCAAATGACCTACTGTGCTCTTACCACCCTTAGCCTAGAAATAAAATAGAAACAATTCCTAAAGAAATAGTCTTAAAAATAAACAGCTAAAATTTTATCAACAACAACAAAAAGTAGTTGGGGTTTCTGCTCATTAAATTAGTTTGTATGGGGAAGCACCACCGAAGTTTCTTGATTCATGGCATGTGTTCTTAAACCAATTTACTATCCACTAAAAATAGTGATCAATATATAAAAAGCAGTTGTATTTCTTGACACTAGCAATGAACCATCTGAAAATGAAATTAAGAACACAATTCCACTTACGGTAGCATCAAAAAGAATATTTAGAAATAAATTTAACCAAAGAAGTGTAAGACATGTACACTGAAAACTAAAACACATGGTTAAAAGAATGGAAAGACAGCCCAAGTTCATGGATTGGAAGACTGAATATTGCTAAAATGGCAGTACTCCCCAAATTGATCTATAGATTCAATGCAATTCCTATCAAAATTCCATCTCCCTTTTTGTAGAAATCGACAACTGGTCCTCAAATTCATATGGAAACTTAAGGGACCCCAAATAACCAATAAATATTGGAAAAGAAGACAAAGTTCATGGATTCACACTTTGACTTCAAAATTTACTACATAATCAAGACAGTGTGGTTCTTTCATAGGACAGACATATAGACCAGTGGAATAAAATTGAGTGCAGAAATAAACCTGTGTGGTCAATTGGTTTTCAACAAATGTATGAAGACAATTTCATGAGGAAAGAATAGTTTTTTTCAACCAATTATATTGACACAACTGGATATCTGCATGCAAAATAATGAAGTTGGACCCCTATCTCATACCATGTACAAAAACTAATTCAAAATTGATTAAAGACCCAAATGTAAGACTTAAAACTGTAAAGTGCTCTTCTTCTTCCATCAAAGCTGGTTGGATGTGATTTCCATGTTCAGATACAATTTATGATTCTTGCTCCTTTTGAGCATCCGTACATTACAGAAGCATTTTTTGATCAGTATGTTTACATATAGTTCTTACAGCTTTATGTACATATGAGCTCAGAAACATCATTACCATCTGAAAAAGCACCCCTAATTTTCTATTTCCTTGCCCTGATTTACTCTCTCCATAAGTAGTATCACTGGACTGTAAGTTCCTTGAGGGGTAGGGCTTTTAGTTTTCAACTCTATCAGCACAAATATAAAGGTTGATAGAAAATATAAAGCAGGGAAATGCCTGTAAATTAAAAGCCTGTAGAAATTCCCATCTTTACATTTTAGCATTTACATGTAGATGCCATTTTTTAATGTTTTCAGAAAATAAATAACTTTAGCTACCAGCCCACCCTTTGGAAGAGGTACAGATTATTTCCCATATAAGAACTAAACCCCACAGTGCTGACCCATGTCTTGAAGGGTGAAGGGCCAACTAAACTCACAGAATCAAATGCTTAAACCTAGCTTCCTTTCTCATGGGAGATACTGAATTTTGTAGTAAACCTTACTAAGAATACCTCATACCACTTAAGGTAACTCAGGAAAACTGTATGTTAGTATTCTCCTTTTCTGATTTATTTGTTCACAATCGACTAGAATATTTATGATTGTAGGTTCTATTACCCTTAAAGTCTTGACCTTCTCTTTCCCTGCCTGCTCAGGTCATAGGTGCTATGATCTAGAGAAAAAGTATTTCTTACACTGGCAAATACTTGCAAACTAAGGGGAATGAGTTTCCCTCTGAATGTTTATGAAGGAGAGGCCACTATGGTAATGTTAAATTTAATTATAATACACTTCTTGTATTTAGGAGCTAAAAGTCTCAGATGCTAAATGAAGACTGATTTGCTTTTTATTTGATCATATACCTATACATGTGCAAAAAAATTAACTTCTTGTTTTATAGTTTCTTTGAGGGAAAATAGGGTTTAAAATTCATATCAGTTTTAAGAAAAGTTATTTTTCCAGACATAGTTCAATAACTCACAAATGTAATTGTTACTAAAAAAACAAGTAATAAATAGCCAAAAACTGGTGGTCAAAGATCCAGTAGCAAACATCCTCTTTCACTCATAAATCAAAGAAATAGTCATGAAGCACTTCTATGCCTATAAAAATAGATTCAGCAAGTCTTTAAAACATTTTTGCTAGAATTCACATGAATCTTCCCAGAGAATACTCTCATTTATACTGTTGAAACATATATAACTAAAATTGAGAATTTGTTTAGAAGATATATATAAAACTGAGTTTGTTTAGAAGATGTCTTATGATTTGCATATATATAAAATAAACAACCATGTGTGCCAGTTAGCCCATTTTGACATCCAACTGTATAGAAAACCTACTTATAATTTAATCTTAAACATATATGATGCTTCAATTTTCAAAGTGCTTTCATTTGATAAAGCATTTATTTGATAAAACAAGACTATTTACTATGTAGCAAAAATAGTAATTTCCCTCCTAATTACTTTGTGTTGCATTTGAAAAATATGATTTTGATTTTAGATGTGGGGTAGTGATTCATAAATAGATTTTTTTAAAAAGACTGGTTTAGAAAATATCATTTAATGTACTCTATTAATAAAATTACAGCCTGTGTCATTCTAGACATGTCTAACAGCTGGTGACACCTGGAGCTAGCCAGGAAAGTGTCTGGTGAAACAGATGGGCTTAGCCCCAGGCCTTGAATGGAACAGTTCAGATGCTGCCCAACCCTCCCAGGTGATGGAAATTTCAAAAGGAGATTAAATCCTCAGTATTAAAATACCTTGCCCTGTTCTCATTATTACCATCTAGAAAAAGTATGCTAGAAAGTAACAACAACACTTTGACTTTAATAGTTATAAATTATGAAAATTATCAATTAGTTGAACTAAGAAAACTCCTCGCTGCTTTTCACTCCTAGAGGATAGGATGGTGAACTACAGCCCACATATGAAAATGAGTAATGTTAATCCAGCCTCTCAAGGCAGGCCAGTAGCTGCTGGTTTGTAATCTTGAATTAAAGTTTTTTATACACACGTTTTTCAGTAGACAAATTCAGGGATATTTTAGCAGAGGGAAAAAATAAGCGTAGTAGTTGAGATATCATTGTTTTGCAAAAATAAATCCCATTTTGCCTACAGCCGTTCTTGTTTGTTTGTTTATTTTGGCATATCATTCATGGTTCTTCAAAGGTAAAATCACTTAAGTCCTAACTGCTTTCCTTCAGTGTATGTTGTTAGCTGATTGGAATTTACCACAAACTGCTATTTCTTGTAATTCTCTATTGAATGGCTCCATAACTTATATTCAAATATGATCTAGGATGGCTTCTTTTCATAATATCCTGAGTGAACAGTAAATATAGGAAATGGAACCAGTATAAAAATATACCAGTATAAAAAATAAAAACCAGTATAAAAAATAGTTGTCTATTTTTAAATGGCAAAGTCAGTACTAATCAAGAGTATTCTTTAGTGTCTAGAGCTAGCCAAAGGTTGAATTTAAGTTTCAGTCCTTATGCCAGAGAAATGTATTCTCTCAAAATATTTTTTGAAAATCCTTTGTCTATGGAATGCTTTCAAATAAACCTCTTTCCCTTCTGTCTCCCTCCCACTCCAGTCATCTTAGAGCTATTGGAATCCTGGATCATTGTGGGAAATGAAAGGTGAGTAAGTACACGCCTATAATTTGTTGTTGGTAAGTGTGGAGTGGGGTCCAAGGAAAGGTTCGTTTAAAAATAAGACACTTCAGATCACATAACTTTTTTTTTTTTTGAGATGGAGTCTCCCACTGTTGCCCAGTCTAGAGTGCAATGGCGCGATCTTGGCTCACTGCAACATCTGACTCACGGGTGCAAGCAATTCTCCTGCCTCAGCCTCCTGAGTAGCTGGGACTACAGGTGTGTGCCACCACACTTGGTTAATTTTGTATTTTTAGTAGAGATGGGGTTTCACCATGGCCAGGCTGGTCTTGAACTCCTGACTTCGTGATCTGCCTGCCTCGGCCTCCCAAAGTGCTGGGATTACAGGCATGAGCCATTGTGCCTGGCCAATCACATAACTTCTAACAATATTTACCACGTTGGACTTGAAAAATTATAACTTGCTTTATATATGTACTGTAGTAAGCTTGAAAACACAATAATACAGTATACAAATAAGGTTTTAAAATAGTTCCTTTTGTTCTACTTTAATTATATAATTATTAATAGTTTCAAATTTCCAAGAATCATTAAGTATACATTTTTTAAAATATATTGAATTTTATCTTATTTTCTTTTGTGAATGATTTTGTTCCTTAGGCATATAGGGATCTTGCTCTTTATAACAGACTATGAGATTGTTGTATTTTTCTTTTTTTTTTTTTTTGAGACGGAGTCTAGCTCTGTTGCCCAGGCTGGAATGCAGTGGCGCAATCTTGGCTTACTGCAAGCTCCGCCTCCCGGGTTCACGCCATTCTGCCTCAGCCTCCCACGTAACTGGGACTACAGGCGCCCGCCACCACGCCCGGCTAATTTTTGTGTGTTTTGAGTAGAGACAGGGTTTCACCATGTTAGCCAGGATGGTCTCGATCTCCTGACCTCATGATCCACCCACCTCAGCCTCCCAAAGTGCTGGGATTACACGCATGAGCCACAGGGCCCGGCCCTGTATTTTTCTCTTAAAGTACTGTAGATAACTGAATAGAGTTGTGTGTTATAATTAACCGGTAGAACATAATATGTAAGTCTAATTCAATATATTTGGTTTCAATCAAATTACAGTTAGCATTTCAAATAGTGCCAATTCTGTTGACTCACAGTAGAAATTCCTGAAGGAAACATAAAGACAGACAAATGAGAACTATGCAAAATATCAAAAGCTATCATTGTAACATCAACTTTTTCTGGGATTTCTTTTCATAATTTCTTTTGTTCTGATTAACTCCATGTTGAAGTCATGTTGTGGTCAACATGAAAGCCATTACAAAAATCAAACACTATTCCAGTATTTGATGCTTTATCTTTGTATGCAGTACAGTCCAAGGAATGGAAGGAATCGCAGCAGTCAACCTCGGTGTAGGCAATAAGGGGTGCATTATTTACAGATAATTTAAAAACAACAAAACCTATGAAAAGTGAGCCTGCTTTTATCAGCAGCAATGACAGTGATAAAATACTTCTCCTTATTGGGCAGAGGCTCCCCAGTACCCTACCCTTCTGCCAACATAAGCTCAAAAGGACTATATGCCCAATGCTTTTGAGATGCTTATTGCAGATGGATCTCATTCTCGCCTTTATTTTCAATTTTTGAAAATATAAATGTAGAAGAATATATTATCAGTGTTAAGGCAGCCTACAATCTGTTATAACTTTAAATGTAAAATATACATAATGAATTTTTTTTAAAATTCCAATGAAGTTGAGAGAGGAATTGTGGATATAAGTAAGTTTCTACCTGAACTTTCAAATACTGATACCCCACTGTTTTAAAGTCACGACTAGGTGCCTAAGGAAATAAGTGAAAGATCGAAGTATGTCATACTTGCATTTAATGTAAGAATTTGTTTTGACCACAGAACCCAATGCCCACTGAGGATTTCACTCCCTGATAGTCATTCCAAAACTTAGTATAAGACTTTCATTTTTTTTCTATATAAGGGATTTAGTCTCAAATAAGCATTCCTCACTTTATTGGCCTAGACTGAACAAGGCAATGGCTAGTGGCAATCTAGTCCACAATTAATGAAGATCATATTTTTGCTGACTCCTTGGACCCTGAGTTCATGAAGATATGAAGAATTGAGGCAACAATAAAAAAATTCATTAACAAAAAGAAAGCACACATTAAAGCACAAAAGCACCTTCATCAATGTTCTCACCACCTGTGGTTCCCACCTTACAGAATTTTCCGTCTCTGTTAGCTATAACACTCTAGAGTTAGGAAAGTAACTAGTACTTTACAAATATTTTTCCTTTCAAATGCTTTATTACAGCTAGAGAAAAAAAAAATAAAAAAAAGAAAACCACAAACATTTAATATACATGCAAAAAGGCAATAAAGTGACAAAACGTTTAGAAAAAGCATGTGAAAAAGAGTAAAATCATTATTAGTAAATGTAAAACAGTAATTTTACTTGCCTTGGGTAGGTGTCTCATTTTTTCTTTCCTTTGTGAGAACACTGACTAAACTAGAATGACCAGAGGTTCATTTCCAGAATATATTATTCATGACATTATTTATATATGTGTTTGCATATGTGCCATGAAATCTGTCATACTATATAAAGGATATATGTTTAACCAAAAGGCAGGAAAAAACCATACCTTTGTTATTTAGAAATCAGCTCACAGTTGCATAATCAAACTTAATCATTGTTGTTTTCATATAAATTTTCTTGCTTTATTAGTGAGTTGGCTTTGAGGAAATGTGTATTTCCACAGGTAAAACAAGTATGTGTTAATTTCTTGAGCAAGTAGGATTCCAGTATCAGAATACATTCTTAAATACATTATTTCTAAATAAGGCATAGCACATTACTTAATCTTACAAGGAACTTATAATTAGGATCTTCATTAATAAATACATATTTATAAATATATTATTGCTATGCTTGTTAAAGGCACTCACCATTGACCATTATCTATTTCTTTCTTTCTTTTTTTTTTTTTTTGAGGCGGAGTCTTGCTCTGTCGCCCGGACTGGAGTGCAGTGGCCGGATCTCAGCTCACCGCAAGCTCCGCCTCCCGGGTTTACGCCATTCTCCTGCCTCAGCCTCCCGAGTAGCTGAGACTACAGGCGCCCGCCACCTCGCCCAGCTAGTTTTTGTATTTTTAGTAGAGACGGGGTTTCACCGTGTTAGCCAGGATGGTCTCGATCTCCTGACCTCGTGATCCGCCCGTCTTGGCCTCCCAAAGTGCTGGGATTACAGGCTTGAGCCACCGCGCCCAGCCGACCATTATCTACTTCTATATCTATGTCTACATACAAATTGTATCTATATATACATTATAACTATATATCATTATGATATGAAATATATAATGAAATAATGTATAATGTATACCCTATATTTATATACAAGTATATATACACTATATATATATATATACACACACAAGTGTTTATATGCAAGTGTATATATATATAGATAATGGTAAAAGGTCAGTGCCTTCAGCAAAGCACAGCAATAATATATTTAAATAAATATGTATTTATTAATGAAGGTCCTAATTATAAATTCCTTGTAAGATTAAGTAATGTGCTATGCCTTAATTGGAAATAATTAATTTACACATACTAGTTTTACCTGTGGAAATACACATTTCCTTATATACTTGTATATATACAAGTGCGTGTATATATATATATAAAATATATATATATATAAATGGCAAAAGGTCAGTGCATTTATACATATTTATAATGTGTATGTTTTACCTTTGGTTTGTATGATTTATATTTATATATATGAATAGACATAAATTTATAAAAATGGAAGACTAGCTGGAAACCAGAATCTGACTTCAAACAGTCCCTGGTAAAAATAAAATTTCCCAGTTAGTTTGTAAATTAGGTTTTTGAAATTTAGAAAATAGTATCTCATTGGACCAATATTAAAAATTGTTTCATTCCCAGGTTAAGTCCACAGAAATCTATTTAATTTAAATAAATTTTAGTACCATGCTTAAGAGATAAACTATTTTCCTTTTTATAAGTTGGTTTTGTTTTGATTTGTTTCCTAAAGGAACTGGTTTTTAGCAAGGAGACCAAGAAGCTCTACTCCCTAGGGGCTAGCAATGAGAGAAAGGAAGCCTTAAGTCTTTGAGCACAGGGTGGCAGTTTGGGTCCTATGTGAGATGATCAAGTCCACAGCAACAGAGGGAAGGACAAAAGGAAAAGGTGTGTAGCAGCACTACATCAGAAAAAATGGATTCAGCAAGGAAGTGGGTGACTCTGAGTAAGCATCCATGTCAGGATGGTTTTGCTACAGCCCCCACCCAAACATTAATTAGTTTAAGAAACTCAACCTTGGTTGACAAGTGAAAGTTTGGAAAAGTAACAAAGAACAACTTAAGTAACAAAATAATTTCTCAGGTCATTACGATGGATGTTTCCTATAACTGAAAAATATGGTTAAAAAGTACAAGCTACATTTCATGGGTAAACTGTTTAGTTCTTAATTCCAAACTAAATTGTACATTATATAGTAAAATTTTGGCCAGAAAAACTTGGAGATTTTAGTAAAAATTTCATTGACATATTTACAGCCCCAATGTAGTTTGGCCAGTTTGTAAAGCCTGACTAAGGAGGTTGTAGAGAAAAATATCAGACTTAAGCCCATCAGATCATTAAAGATGCTTTGGCGAGACTTCAAGCTTTACAGACATACTCTGTATGACCGGAGATGTCATAACCAGTGTTCTTTCTCTTGAAATGTTACAATGCTTTAGTTTTATTCTATCATTTCCCTATTCCATGGAACAGCATCCACTTCTCCCAATTTTAGTAGCATAGTGAGAGATATATTGAGTGTATAGAGCAGGAAAGGCATGAAAACTTACATTGCATAATAGTAGTAAACAAAAAATATAACATTATAAATTTTTAAAAATCCAAAAAATTCCAGAAACAGTGAGCATGTTTAAAAAGTCAAGAGTGACCATTTCTGTGAACTCTGAGGACTGTAAATGAGCCTCAATCCATAAAGCTGAGAGGTTGTCTTAGCCCACATATGCAGCAGGTGACTCCCTCTGACAAAAGCAGTATTTAGCTGAATCTTTTAAAAATAAATAACAATATACTTGTATTTGAGAATAACAATAATATAGTTATACTGTAAAATACTTTTATAATATAATGTACATTTATATTATATAATAATACATACTTGAAAGATATTTTAGTCTATTATAAGTTTTATTCTTCAAATATGCCTGGAAAAACATTTAAGCGTATTTATAAATGTAAATATTTAAATATTATCAAGTATTGGGAAACATGTTTGATTACTATGGGAATATAAATTAAAACTCCCCAAGTGTTCTATAGAAGATGTACACATCTCTAGTATATAAAAGAATTAGAGATTCCTTCCTCCCCTTCTTCCTTTATTTTGAGGAAAGAGGTAGTAAAATTGAGCTTTAGTTTTTAACAGGTTAGAAAAAGGAATCTTTTTACATATCTACTAAAGTCCTATTATTAAATGTCTAAGTTTTTAAGTCACTTGGTTTCCTAGATACTTCGAAGGAATCAGCAGCCATTGATCCAACCCCAACTCCAAGACTGGAACGTCGCAATGATAGTTCCAAGGCGGAAATTTGACGTAATTCTTTTCGACACAGTTTTACCGGTGTAATACCATGAAGCTGTCCCACATTTCCCGCAACCAGAATTTGGGATGATAGTCGACTGTGAGATTTTGTAAACTGATTATCACCTATTTCTGTTTTATCCTCATGACTTAACATATGCCCACTGGGGGGTGCTAAAGAACTATGAATTGGAGGTAATTCTGGGATATCTTCCCAGAGCTTCTGAGGATTTGGCTGTGTTCTTAAGCTGCTTGGTGAACTGTCCCTTTCTCTTTCTCGTCCACTTAATTTCATACTTTCAGGTCTGGATGCCCATTTTAATTCTTCTGAAAGCATGCCTTCTTCTTCTGGGCTCAGGACTCCATCTCCAGCCTCATGATCTAAAAATAATCCCCAAACCAAAAAATTGGATATTATTTCCTCAAAATTAGGTATTTTAATCAAAACGTCTTAACATAAATACATTATCACCCAATATGCATAATGTTTTTCAACTTTTTTGTTAAATGACTTATTTTAGATGAACAGATGTGTGAATATATTTTTATTTCACTTATAGGCATCTTGCATGTGAATAACTCACAACTTTAATTCATGGAACAAAGTTGAGAAATAGTCTTTTGGGGGTTTGGTACTCCCTGGAAACATAAGAGTGCTTTGGGCGCCTCTTGTGCCTTTCCATGCTTGCCTTCTCTGCTGGTCTTGCTACTAGCGAATTCTAAATCATGGCCAAGTGATGCCAGCACTGGATAATATTGGCTCTGCCCCATATCTCGAGGGAAAACTCTGGGACTTGGCATTATATGTGTGGAAATCTGGTCTTGGTTGGCACTCCCAGCATGATAGCAGCTTTCTGTCTGAATGTACTATGGGGCGTGCACCACAATTTCTGTCATCAAAATGGAGATGAGAGAATATGACCTAGGTGATTAGAATTAGAGTGAAGCACCCCACTGGAATTAGAGTGAAGAGATCAAAGCTAGAGGTTCTTAAATCAAAGAATATCTAATATCAGGCCGGGCGCGGTGGCTCAAGCCTGTAATCCCAGCACTTTGGGAGGCCGAGACGGGCGGATCACGAGGTCAGGAGATCGAGACCATCCTGGCTAACACGGCGAAACCCCGTCTCTACTAAAAATACAAAAAAAAAAAAAAAAAAAAAACTAGCCGGGCGAGGTGGCGGGCGCCTGTAGTCTCAGCTACTCCAGAGGCTGAGGCAGGAGAATGGCGTAAACCCGGGAGGCGGAGCTTGCAGTGAGCTGAGATCCGGCCACTGCACTCCAGCCCAGGCGACAGAGCCAGACTCCGTCTCAAAAAAAAAAAAAAAAAAAGAATATCTAATATCAAAGACAAAAACTTGCTTAAGGGAAATGCATTATAGGTACTAGACCTAATATGATGAAACATGCCAACTTTAACATATTGATGCATGCTTAGTATACTTTTCATCCTGCGAAGACAAAGTTTTTCTTTTCTTTCTTTCTTTTTTTTTGAGATGGAGTCTTGCTCTGTTGCCCAGGCTGGAGTGCAGTGGCGTGATCTCGGCTCACTGCAAGCTCCGCCTCCCGGGTTCACGCCATTCTCCTGCCTCAGCCTCCCAAGTAGCTGGGACTACAGGTGCCCGCCACCACGCTGGCTAATTTTTTGTATTTTTAGTAGAGACGGGGTTTCACCGTGTTAGGTAGGATGGTCTTGATCTCCTGACCTCAGGTGATCCGCCCACCTTGGCCTCCCAAAGTGCTGGGATTAAGGCATGAGCCACCGTGCCTGGCCCAGTCCTGCAAAGACAAAGTTTTAAAACACAGGTTGCACACTGGCAACTCCCAAGCCAAATCTGGCCCAGAGGCATGTTTTGCTTGGCCTATAATGTTAGTAATACTTGACCCAAAATTTAAAAATTGAAAAGTTTCTTATAAAAATCTAGATTTACAGCTTTTCTAGAAAAGCTGTAAGAGTTAACAGTTTCTAAATTGCAACAACAGCTGGAACACAGTTGCCACTGACCATTTAGGTGACTGCTGCAGTCCCCACTGCTCACCCTGGCTTCCCTGGCTCAGGTAGGCATTCTAGTTTGTAACCCCTGGTTTAAAACATAACTCACTCTCTAGTTTTTAAAATTATCTCAAAATCAAATAACCTGAACTAGCAAATGATCTAGATCCTCGTACATGGAACTCATACAAAGTTGACCACAGACAGTGGCTCCCAGACTTTGCTGTACCTCAGAGTCACTGGGAAGCTTTTAAAAATGCTGCGCCCTAGCTGTATGCAATGGTTCATGCCTGTAGCCCCAGCTACTTGAGAGGCTGAGGTGGGAGGATTGCTCAAGCCCAGGAGTTTGAGGCTGCAGTGAGCCATGATTGTACCACTACACTCCAGCCTGGGCAACAGAGCGAGACCCCAGCTCTAAAAAAAAAAAAAAAAAAAAAAAAAAAATTCCTGCTCCCCAGATGACAGTATCTGGGGGAAGGAGTAAGACATCTTATTTTCAAAAGATCATAAGAAAAGAGGCTGATTTGTGAGGCTTACTCCAAAGCCCACTTGGATTCTTCACAAGAAAATTTCCCTCTTCCAGAATTTTATAATTGAGGGAACCAACTAGGGAAAGATTAATTTGCCCAAGGTCAGACAACTAGTCAAAGAAGTAAGGATTCCAACCCAGATCTTTTGACTCTATTATCCTTACACATAGTTGTATAGTGATTTAAATTGATACGAGGATAGGTTTAAATATAAATAGAGAGAATGCAGGTTCATATAAAACTGATTTTATCCTCATGTTAGAAAACATATACACTGTAACATAGGATGACCATCAAGTGACCCAAGATATTTTAGTCAAAAGATGAATTTTTCTGCAATCTGAAAATGCCAAAAATATTCAAAGAAAATGTAAGTCTTGGGGAGGGGGGAGGAGGGAGGGATGGCATTGGGAGTTACACCTGATATAAATGATAAATTGATGGGTGCTGACGAGTTGATGGGTGCAGCACACCAACATGGCACAAGTATACATATGTAACAAACCTGCACGTTATGCACATGTACCCTAGAACTTATAGTATAATAATAATAAAAATAAAAATAAATAAAGACTTCCAAAAAAAAAAAAAAAGAAAGAAAATGTAAGTCTTGTAGACAGTCTTCTATCAAAACCCACTGAACCGTCAGGCACAGCGGCTCACGCCTGTAATCCCAGCACTTTGGGAGGCCGAGGCTGGTAGATCACCTGAGGTCAGGGGTGCGAGACCAGCCTGGCCGAAATGGTCTCTACTAAAAATACAAAAGATTAGCCGGGCCTGGTGATGGCGCCTGCAATCCCAGTTACTCGGGGGGCTGAGGCAGGAGAATCGCTTGAATCCGGGAGGTGGAGGTTGCAGTGAGCTGAGATAGCGCCAGTGTACTTCAGCCTGGGTAACAAGAATGAAACTCCATCTCAAAAACAAAAAACAAACAAACAAAAAACACTGCACCAAATACCAAGATAGTTATTTATTAACTAGGATACTGATTATTAAGCATGTAAAACATTTTCTGGAACTCAGAGTTGTATATAAATTGCTACATTTTATAATTCAAACAAACCTTGTTTCATGTCATTATATTAGAGTAGCATTTATGAGCTAGGATATAGTGTAAATAAACTATATCCCCAATATAGTTGCAACTGTATATTTTAAAGCATGGGGAAAATATGAAAAGAATTATGCTCAAATGTGGGTAGGATTATAACTGACTTTTTTCATTTTCAGATTTTTCTATAATGACTATACATTACTTTTTATAGCCAAAAATAGAAGTATTTTAAATGTTTCTAGGTAGAATAGCAAATTAGCTGAAATAGTATCTCCAACGTTATTATCAAGACTAGACTCCTTGGGTTAGTTGGTCAGAACAGTGTTATTCTCATTGTACACCTCTCCAAAATTAACTATGTTTTAGATTTGTGTGTTTGGTTAAAGAGCAGGATGAAGATCTAGATTTCTTAAACCTGTATATCACATTGTCATTTTAAAGAAATGTCTAGTAGACTCAGTGGCATAAACATGGGCCATTTACAAGCTAGATGTCTAATATCAGATACCTCAAATTTGACAGTAGACTTTTTTTAAAAGCTAAAGTGGTCTTATGTTGATTATTCTGTTTCTTACTTGATACCTGTTTACTTTTTAATTTTTGGCAAGTAATGTTTCAAGTTAAAAGTTTTAGCTATATATAGCCGGCAGTATTTCAAATAAATCAGTTATATTGGTAAGCACCTCTGTATTACTATACTGAGAATCAGAAAGTATAATCTCTTTGGCAGGATTTGTATGTTTGTATCACATCTTTATCCTAAGGCAACTTTTATCCTGGAATACTGAACCAGCAGTCAGAAGATGAGCGACAGCACTGACTATGTTATAGTTATTGTTCTGTCCACAAGTCACTTGCCTTCTCTAAGCGTCAGTGGCTTCATCTGAAAATGGAGTTAGCAGACCTCAGCCTATCCTGAGTTTGGGGGCTAAAAGGAATTATTTTTGAAAATGTCTATACATGATAAACGTCACAAATATAAGTTAGCATTTTTTTGAGACAAGAGTTTCGCTCTTGTTGCCCAGGTTGGAGTGCAATGGCGTGATCTCGGCTCACTGCAACCTCAGCCTTCCAGGTTCAAGTGATTCCCCTGCCTCAGCCTCGTAAGTATCTGGGATTACAGGCACGCACCACCACGCCCAGCTAATTTTGTATTTTTTAATAGAGACGGGGTTTCACCATGTTGGTCAGGTTGGTCTTGAACTCCTGACCTCCAGTGATCCGCCCACCTTGGCCTCCCAAAGTGCTGGGATTACAGGCGTGAGCCACCGCATCTGACCAATTCTACTTCTATTACATATTCAGCATGTATCACTTCATTGCTCATCCATATTATTTTTCACTGGTCTTCTTACATCTTGTGTGCCCATCTTTAAGTAGTTTTCTTTCCAGGTAAAAAATAAGTGTGTGCCTAAAAGATTTTAAAGTCAACTTTTCATAAACCATACTTAAATTACTGAAGTTATTAGAATTATTAGAAATTATTAGCTAATTCTTTTATACAATGTAGACTTTATTATTTTAGAAATATTGATTCCTCTCTATTCAGCTATCTTAAAGAGGGTATATTTTAATCATAGCAACATATTATCTTCATAGTATTTTTTACTTTTGCAAAGTATACTATTTTGTCATATGTTATTTCATTTAGGAATGCACTAAAGCTACATATCTACATATAATTATACAAGGAAACATCTTTGTCTTAAAAATAGGTTCTATTATATTTTTTAATTTCCAGGGGTCATGATATATAAAAAGACCTGATTTATCTTAAAAATACATACTTTTACTCTTATCTACCTTACAACTTTTTAAATGATATCAGAAGGCTAATTTACTATAAAATAGGAAAACAACAGCTATGTTAGATTATAGAGTTAATGTAGGGAGTAAATGAGTTAAGGTCTACAAGCAACTGGCACATGGCAGACAATCAATAATTGATCATTTCCTTTGCATCTATAAATTTGTTCATTCATTCACGTCTCATGTGGTTCTATCTTAGGCAACGATTTTTGTTTACAGAGACAAACAGAAGTATCAATCCTAAGTAACCCAATCAATTGATAAAGGCTACACTACAAAGCTGGCATGACTTCACCAAATGCTAGAGAAACAGTGTTAGAGTGACAACACTAGAAGTCTTACACTCTGATGGTGCTAGTTGCCGCCGAATTGCTTCCCCTACCAGTTCCTTAAGTTTCTTCTTAAGATCCCGGCTGGTTTTCTTATAGAAATAAAGATCTTTTTCCAACTGCTGGATTTTATCTTCATATGTTTTGAAAGTTTCCATAATGCCTTCTCCATCTTGTTCTATACAACAAAAATTTGCATTTAAAATAAGTTTTAAATAAATGATGCAAAATTATGTTTTTGTTTGAGACAGAGTTTCACACTGTCGCCCAAGCGGGAGTGCTGTGGCGCGAGCTGCTCGGCTCACTGCCAGTTCCGCCTCTCGGGTTCACACCATTCTCCTACCTCAGCCTCCCGAGTAGCTGGGACTACAGGTGCCTGGCACCACGCCCAGCTAATTTTTTTGTATTTTTAGTAGAGACAGGGGTTTCACCGTGTTAGCCAGGATGGTCTCGATCTCCTGACCTCGTGATCCGCCTGCCTCGGCTTCCCAAACTGCTGGGATTACAGACATGAGCCACCGTGCCCGGTTGCAAAATTATGTTTTAACACAGCCCCTGGACTATATAAGCATGTTACACATATCTGTTACCTGAATGGGTTTGTTTTCAGCCACAATTTGGATTTTTCTGCCTGCAAAATTTTCCAAAGTAGGACTGAGCCCTTAGTCCCCTCAATTCTACCCCCTACCAACCCTCACACTTTCATAAGAATTTTTTTGCAGTAGCTACCAACTAGACCTATCCTTAGAACACCAGAAGTAAGGTGTTTTCTATAAAAAGTTCATGTTTGGAACTCTGTTCATTGGCTGCTTTAGTATCTTCTGTAAAGTTTATATCAGGAACTGTGGTTATATAAAAAATCATACGACTAGGATTTATAGGCCCAAGAAATATACAACGAAAACCCCCACAAAAACAAAGACCTGTTAAAAGAGGTCATAAAGATTACATCACAAAGGAAAACACCACAGAAAAAGAAGAGAGAATATAATCCAGCATAAAGTTCTAGTTTATGCCATAATATAACTTAAAGTTTCTAAACTTTAAGTTTACAGGTAATAAAGTTTAGAAACTTTATTAATATTTTCATTAATATTTATGAATATCTAACATTGTCTCCGCTGGGTTATGCTCTTGAACCAGTGAAATCCAGTTTACTAACCTTCAGAAAAAATGTAATTTCAGACCTACTGTCTCCTACTGGCATATTTATAAAATGATCCTACTGGTTTGTGATTTTCTTTGGTTACAATTGGCTGTTTTATAGAATTTTGTTTAAGTATATTTGTATATTTTAAATTAGTCCATCATGTTGTTTTAAAAAATACTTAAAATGAATGAGATCATAAATCAGAATCCCCATAAAGTATGTCATGTAAATCAACTTAATTTTATGTCTGATATTCAGTTTAAATTAGAAAATTCATGAATTGTTAACACTGTCAGTTATAACTTTTAAATTTTTCTAATTTTCTATTACTATTTTTTCTATTTTCTATTTTCTATTACTATTATTTTTGAGACAGTGTCTCACCCTGTTGCCCAGGTTAGTGTAGTGGTGCAATCATGGCTCACTACAGCTTCAACCTCCTGGGTTCAAATAATCTTCCCACCTCAGCCTCCGGGGTAGTGGGACCACAGGCACACGCCACCATACCTGGTTTAATTTTTTAAATTTTTGGTAGAGATGGTGTGATGGTTACTACTGAGTGTCAACTTGATTGGACTGAAAGATGTCAGGTATTGATGCCAAGTATTGACTGTGTCTGTGAGGGTGTTGCCAAAGGAGGTTAACATTTGAGTCAGTGGGCTGGGGAAGGCACATCCACCCTTAAGCTGGTGGGAACTATCTAATCAGCTGCCAGCGAATATAAAGCAGGCAGAAAAACATAAAACGGCGAGACTGACCTAGCCTCCCAGCCTACATCTTTCTCCATGCTGGATGCTTCCTGTCCTTGAACATCAGACTCCAGGCTCTTCAGTTTCGAGACTCAGACTGGCTCTCCTTGCTCCTCAAGCTTCCAGACAGCCTACCATGCGACCTTGTGATTGTGTAAGTTAATAATAAACTCTCCTTTATATATATATGTAGACAGATATATTTATATATATAGATATATTTATATAGATATCTGTATATATTTATATAGTTATCTATATCTATCTATATAGATATATGTCTTCTATTAGTTCTGTCCCTTGTCCCTCTAGAGAACCCTGACTAATACAGGTTTTGGTACCAGGAGTGGTTCTAGAGGAACAGAATATTAAGGATGGAGTTCTTTTGTTGGTTTTGGGGTTTCTGGAGTTGGCTGCTTAATCTGATTAGACCCAAAAACGCTAAGGACTCTACTCCTAATAGTATGGAGAACACTGATAGTCCTTGGCATGAACTGTTTAGGGAATTATGCAAAATAAATGCATTTGACACTCCTGATTCACTGCTCATGAGAGGCAAGGAGTTTAGTGACTCTATGTGTAATAAATTTGACCATATGTGGAGAACCAAGGAACATAATGAAGCTGGTTGGTTGCTCCTAAGTTCAGTGGACAAAGTGATAAAAGAAAATGATGAACTCTTCTACCTCAGTAAAATTTCTAGGGGTCCAATGGTGTGGGGTCTGTCGAGATATTCCTTCTAACGTGAAGGATACGTTTCTGCATTTGGCCCTTTCTACAACCAAGAAAAGAGGCACAACGCCTAGTGGGCCTATTTGGATTTTGAAGGCAGCACATTCCTCATTTGGGTGTGTTACTCTCGCCCATTTATTGAGTGACCTGAAAGGCTGCCAGTTTTGAATGGTGTCCAGAAGAGGAGAAGCCTCTGCAATAGGTCCAGGCTGCTGTGCAAGCTCCCTGCCACTTGGGCCATATGACCCAGCAGATCCAATTGTGCTTCGGGTGTCAGTGGCACACAGGGATGCTGTTTGGAGCCTCTGGCAGGTCCCCATAGGTGAATCACAGCAGAGGCTTCTAGGATTTTGGAGCAAGGCCCTGCCATCTTCTGCAGATAACTACTACTCTTTTGAGAGACAGCTCTTGGCCTGTTACTGGGCTTTGGTGGAAACTGAATGTTTGACTATGGGTCATCAAGTCACCATGTGACCTGAACTGCTCATCATGAACGGGGTGCTTTCTGACCTATCTAGCTATAAAGTGGGTCGTGCACAGCAGCATTCCATCGTCAAATAGAAATGCTATATATGTGATCAGGCTCAAGCAGGTCCTGAAGGCATAAGTTACATGAGGAAGTGGCACAAATGCCCATGGTCTCCACTCACCACCCTGCCTTCTCTCCCCAGCCTGCACCAATGGCCTCATGGGGAGTTTCCTATGACCAGTTGACAGAGGAAGAGAAGACTAGGGCCTGGTTCACAGATGGTTCTGCACAATATGCAGGCACCACCTGAAAGTGGACAGCTACGGCACTACAGCCCCTTTCTAGGACATACCTGAAGGACACCAGTGAAGGGAGATCTTCCCAGTGGGCAGAAATTTGAGCAGTGCACCTGGTTGTGCACTTTGCATGGAAGAAGAAATGGCCAGATATGCGGTTACATACTGATTCATGGGCTGTAGCCAGTGGTTTGGCTGGATGGTCAGAGACTTGGAAGAAGCATGATTGGAAAACTGGTGACAATTTTGGGGAAGAGATATGTGGATGGACCTCTCTGAGTAGTCAAAAACTGTGAAGATATTTGTATCCCATGAGTGTTCACCAACGGGTGACCTCAGCAGACGAGGATTTTAATAATCAAGCAGATACGATAACCCATTTTGTGGACACCACTCAGCCTCTTTCCCCAGCCACCCCTTTCATTGCCCAATGGGCCCATGAACAAAGTGGCCATGGTGGCAGGGATGTGGGCTCAGCAACATGGACTTCCACTCACCAAGGCTGACCTGGCTACAGCCACTGCTGAGTGCCCAATTTGCCAGCAGCAGAGACCAACACTGAGCCCTCAATATGGCACCATTCCTCAGGGTGATCAGCCAGCTACCTGGTGGCAGATTGATTATATTGGACCTCTTCTGTCATGGAAAGGGCAGAGGTTTGTCCTCACTGGAACAGACACTTAACTCTGGATGTGGGTTTGCCTATCCTGCATGCAATGCTTCTGCCAAGATTACCATCCGTGGACTCACAGAATGCCTTATCCACTGTCATGGTATTCCACACAGCATTGCCTCTGACCAAGTCACTCACTTCATGGCTAAAGAAGTGCGGCAGTGGGCTCATGCTCGTGGGATTCACTGGTCATTCACAGGATGAAGGTCCCTATCATCCTGAAGCAGCTAGATTGACAGAATGGTGGAATGGCCTTTTGAAGTCACAATTACAATGCCAACTAGATGATAATACTTTGCAGGGCTGGGACAAAGTTCTCCAGAAGGCCGTATATGCTCTGCATCAGCATCCAGTATATGATATTGTTTCTCCCATAGCCAGGATTCACGGGTCCAGGGACCAAGGGGTGGAAGTGGAAGTGGCACCACCCACCATCACCCCTAATGATCCACTAGCAACATTTTTGCTTTCTGTTCCCGCAGCATTACGTTCTGCTGGCCTAGAGGTCTTTGTTCCAGAGGAAGGAACACAGACACCAGGAGACACACAATTAAAAGTTAAGACTGCCACCTGGACACTTTGGGCTCCACCTACCTTTAAGTCAACAGGCTAAGAAGGGAGTTACAGTGTTGGCTGGGTGACCTGGACTATCAAGATGAAATCAGTTTACTACTCCATAACAGAAGTAAGGAAGAGTATGCACGAAATACAGGAGATCTATTAGGGCATCGCTTAATATTACCATGCTCTGTGATTAAGGTCAATGGGAAACTACAACAGCCCAATCCAGTCAGGACTACAAATGGTCCAGACCCTTCAGGAATGAAGGGTTGGGTCACTCCACTAGGAAAAAACCCCACAACCTGCTGAGGTGTTTGCTGAAGGCAAAGGGAATACAGAATGGGTAGCAGAAGAAGGCAGTCATCAATACCAGCTATGACCACGTGACCAGCCGCAGAAATGAGGACTGTAACTATCATATTTCCTCCTTATTTTGTTAAAAACATGTTTGTGCATGTATACACTTGTACGAAGAAAATATCTTCATTTTATTTCCTTTTCCTTTATCACGTGACGTAAGATTTATTGACTTCACATCAGCATTTAAGTATTGTTAACTTTATGTAATAGCATCTGGGTTGGGGATTGGTGCATTTCCAGTTGTATGAAGGACAGCTGTATTGTGTTAGGTGTAATTATAACCTTATTATTGTCTTTATTTGAAGATTGTGTATGATCTCAGGAGATGTGTATACATGAGCTCAAGTTGACAAGGGATGGACTTGTGATGGTTAATACTGTCAACTTGATTGGATTGAAGGATGCAAAGTATTGATCCTGGGTGTGTCTGTGAGGGTGTGGCCAAAGGAGGTTAACATTTGAGTCAGTGGGCTGGGGAAGGCAGATCCAACCTTAATCTGGTGCACCATCTAATCAGCTGCCAATGAATATAAAGCAGGCAGAAAAACATAAGAAGGTGAGACTGGCCTAGCCTCCCAGCCTATATCTTTCTCCCATGCTGAATGCGTCCTGTCCTCGAACATCAGACTCCAAGTTCTTTAGTTTTGAGACTTGGGCTGGCTTCCTAGGTCCTCAAGCTTGCAGACAGCCTATTGTGGGACCTTGTGATTGTGTAAGTCAATACAATAATAAACTCCCCTTTACATTTATATATATATATGTCCTATATATATCCTATATATTTTATGTATCTTATATATCTCATATGTGTGTGTGTGTGTGTGTGTATATATATATATCATATTCTGTCCCTTTAGAGATCCTTGATTAATACAGATGGGGTCCTACTATGGTGCCCAGGCTGCTTTCAAGTAAGCCTCCCACCACAACCTTCCAAAATGCTCATATTAGTTCTGTCCCTTTAGAGATCCTTGATTAATACAGATGGGGTCCTACTATGGTGCCCAGGCTGCTTTCAAGTAAGCCTCCCACCACAACCTTCCAAAATGCTGGGATTATAGGCATGAGCCACTGCACCCAGCCACAACTTTGTTATGAACAATTTGTACAGCTATAGAAATGAACGACTTTTTTACTTTTTTTTTTTTTGAGACAGGGTCTTACTCTGTCACCCAGGCTGGAGTGCAGTGGTGTGACCACAGCCACTGCAGGCCCAACCTCTGGGACTCAGGTGATCCTCCCAGCCCAGCCTCCCAAGTAGCTGGGACTACAGGCGCGTGCCACCACGCTTGGCTAGTTGTTTGTATTTTTTGTAGAGTTTTGTAGTTTTGTATTTTTTGTTTCACCATGTTGTCCAGGATGGTCTCGAATTTCTGGGCTCAAACGATCCTCTTCACTCAGCCTCCCAAAGTGCTGGGATTACAGGGATGAGCCACCGTGTTTGGCCAAGTTTTTATATATATTCTTATTTGGCCATAGCATGAACTTTTGTGGTATAATCCCAGTCACTTTTAAAAATATTAAAATATCAGTTTCAGAACTAAACTAAGGTAAGGAGAGCATGTTTGAATGTAATGATGTGTGAGATCTTGCAAGGAAATTGTCATTAGGCAACTGGTTGCTAATTAACCAGTGACAGAATTAACTTAGAGGCAAATTGCCTCAACACTCAAATTCACAGATTTTTCCAGTTTTCTGCTTCCTCAGGTTGCTTCTTCCAGATCCCTTTTGATCTATTTTCAGCTATGGGTTTATGAGAATCAAGACTAAGCAGCCTGAACTGAAGGAGTAACAGTATCACCTAACAATGATTTTGTTGCCATAGTAGCTGTTTGTATACTGGCCATATGCCTAGGTAAAATGAGGCCAGATCACTCTGAGAGTTTTCTATCAGAATTGGTGGTGAACTACTGCTCACTGATAATGGTACGTGCCCATCAATGGCAGTATAATTTTGACCCAAGATATAACTTTAATGCATAAAATTTTATAATTAACTGACAATTATAACCAGAAATATAACTAGGAATATGACAGAACCTATCACTTTAATTTTGTGAGTGGAAAATAACTTAAATATGATAGTATTATATCCCTGGGAAATAAAAAAAATTCAACTGTATACCAAAAAGCCTGAATTAATCCCACATTTCTACATAAAGACTAGACCAACAACAAGCTGACAGGATTGTAGCAGTTCTTATGTGCATACTGGAGGCAGGCAGAAGGGATGGCATTCCAAGCACGAATAGCCCTACAACAAAGTCAACTGTCCCAAAATGCAGCAACCAAAGCATGTAAAGCCCAAAAACTTAGACAAGTAGCAACTATTTAAACATGTTAAGCTTTTAAGTGATCAAATTCTGTCCTGTCTTCCTTCAGTACCCCCACCTACACATCGACTTTACCTAACTGTCAAAAAGGGGAAGTTACCTTTGAAATGATGTAACAGCAACTGCATCTTTTGTTCATGTTCCTTTTGCTGGAGGGTCAGTCTTCGGTCACACTGCAATTTTAGATGGTCCAATGCAGATTCTAATTCACGAACCATATTATCCCGTTCCAGAACTTTCATTTTCATTTCTTCATTATATAACTGTTGTTTCCGTTCAGCTTCTCGCAAATTCACCACCTAGCAAATACGTATTTTGACCTGTGAAGTGTGTCTTAGATAAGCTAATGTAATAATCTACTTTTCTTAGGCTACTTAAAGATCAACTTCCTTAATCTCCATAGTGTAAATGATTCCTGCCAGGTATTGGGTCCTTAGGCAAATGCTTTGCAACATATTCACAAAACAACCTAACAGCCTTTTGAATTTGTTGGAATTCAGGCTAGGCACGGTGGCTCATGCCTGTAATCCCAGCACTTTGGGAGGCTGAGGTGGGAGTTTGAGACCAACCTGACCAACATGGTAAAACCCCATCTCTACTAAAAAAAAAATACAAAATTAGCTGGGTGTGGTGGTGCACGCCGGTAATCCCAGCTACTTGGGAGGCTGAAGCAGGAGAATGGCTTAAACCCGGGAGGCGGAGGTTGCAGTGGGGCCAAGATCGCCCCATTGCACTCCAGCCTGGGTGACAAGAGCAAAACTCCATCTCAAAAAAAAAAAAAAAAAAGAATTTGTTGGAATTCTGAATTGATGACACTTCCTATTACTTTTTTTTTTTTTGATATGGAGTTCGTTCTATTGCCCAGGCTGGAGTGCAGTGGCACGATCTCGGCTCACTGTAAGCTCTGCCTCCCAGGTTCACGCCATTCTCCTGCCTCAGCCTCCCAAGTAGCTGGGACTACAGGCGGCCGCCACCACGCCCAGCTAATTTTTGTGTTTTTTAGTAGAGACGGGGTTTCACCATGTTAGCCAGGATAGTCTGGATCTCCTGACCTCGTAATCCACCTGCCTCAGCCTCCCAAAGTGTTGGGATTACAGGCGTGACCCACCGCACCTGGCCAACCCTTTCATTTTTAATGTACTGTTACTCTAATAATCACCCTTCCATAATTGCTTAAATGTAATCTATGTGGTTTACATTTAATAATTCTGTAACTTTATTTCTCTAGTCTAAGTGGATAGTGAGAGGGTAAAGATTCTTGAAACATCTAGACAATTCCAAGTTTAAACTCCAGAATGGATGTTATAAATAAGTGACAGTTTGGGTGTTTAGTTGTTGTTGTTGTTAAGATGGAGTCTCACTCTGTCACCTCAGGTTGGAGTGCAGTGGTGTAATCATAGTTCACTGCAGCTTCCAACTCCTGAGATCAAGTGGTCCTCTCATCTCAGCCTTCCACATAGCTGGGAGCACAAGTACATGCCATCATGCCTGGCTAATTTTTTTAAAAATCGTTTTCATAGAGACAGGGTCTCACTATGTTGCCCAAGCTGGTCTTGAATTCCTGGCCTCAAGTGATCCTCCTGCCTTGGTGTCCCAAAGCACTGGGATCCTCCTGCCTCAGTGTCCCAAAGCCACCACACCCAGCCATGTTATGCATTTTGTCTACTGGATTCTTCCCTGCTGATGTGAAGTAAAAATACTTCAGACAATGTCTACATCACAGAACTTGTTAATTATCTAATGACCTCTCCAGAAAAATAATCGTTAATACAAGGGTTCCCAGGATCAGAAAATCCACTGACCTTAGCCAGGTGGCCTTGCTTTAAGAGTAGCACAAGGGCCAGGTGCGGTGGCTCACACCTGTAATCCCAGCACTTTGGGAGGCCGAGGTGGGAGGATCACGAGGTCAGGAGTTCAAGACCAGCCTGGCCAACATGGTGAAACCCAATCTCTACTAAAAATACAAACATTAGCCGGGCATGGTAGCACATGCCTGTAATCCTAGCTACTCAGGAGGCTGAGGCAGGAGAATTGCTTGAACCTAGAAGGCGGAGGTTGCAGTGAGCCGAGATCACACCAGCCTGGACAACCAGAGTGAGACTCCGTCTCAGGGGAAAAAAAAAAAAGGGCAGCATAAAGAGTTATCTGTATCAAAGGACTCCACCATCTTTCTACCCTCCAAACATGCAACAATAGGATGCAATCTCATCAATAACAGTAACAGTAGCTTAATACTGATGATGATTATCCAAGAGGAGGCTGTGCATAACATTTTTCATTTTTCTTCCTTATTTTACAGAATTATAATTTTAATTTTTTGGAGACAGGTTGTTGCTCTGTTGCCCCAGGCTGAAGTGCAGTAATGATCATAGCTCACTACAAACTCAAATTCCTGGGCTCGTGTGATCCTCCTGCCTCAGCCTCCCAACTATCTAGGACTACAGGTGTATGCTACCACACCCAGCTAATTCTGGTATTTTTTGTAGAGACAGGATCTCAAATTCTGGGCTCAAATGATTCTCTTGACTCAGCCTCCCAAAGTGCTGGGATTACAGGCATGAGCCACTGCGCCTGGCCTTAGGACTTACTTTTAATATATCAGTGTTTCATTTTTCATTAATTGTCAGATATTCCCATAAATGGAATGTACTTTTCAGAGAAAAGAGTTATCTCATTGTTTAACACTTCATAATATATATCTTAAGTGGAAAAGACATTAGAGAAAAGATGGATATAGTTCTCAATGCTATGAAACATCTCTGGATCAGAAAATGATTTAATCTGTAAAAAATACAACATTTTAATTGATTTACGCACATTCAGGTTAATTAAAATCTATTATTATCTTTGCCACTGATACACCACTTCATCTTCATTTCAACTAATACATTACGAGAAAGTACACATTCCTCTACCCTACAGCAATGAAAGAAAGGGAATCAAAACTTGGAGGGCCCTTGATTTTTATGAGTGCCAGGTAGAAACATCCAAATCTAGAAAACATCCAAGAAATAATGAGCAAGGAATATAACTTAAATTCTTTGGTTTTAAAAACTTTCAAAAAGGACTTCTTTTGAAAGGCCCTCGAACTTGAAGAACCTCACAAAGTTAGGCCTATATATTTGGATAATCACAAAGCTTTCAGATGACAACATTTAGTTCTATAAAGAGAAATCATGCTTAAATTTGTAGTTGCACCATCAAATCTTTGAGTCTTTCAATTTCTTTAAAAATTCAAAATAAATGTAGGATATAAGCATCTTGACCCATCTTTATAAGAAAAATATTCTGACCCTCAAAAACAAACCTTATTGAAATATCTGAAAAGAATAGCTCTAATCTCAACAGGACTCAGGGAAACTATTTGTTCCAAGACATTTGCTTCACTACGAGAGAGGTTATGGAATGATGCTCTAAGTGAGTTCCGGCGATGCTGGATACTTTCATTCTTATATTCAATTGCAGCTTCCAAAGCTTCAATCCCTTCTTCAAGTTGGAAAAGAACATGTTCTTCCTAGATATAACAGAAATCACTCGTTTTAAATGAAATAGTATGACTTTGTCATATACTCAGATCCTACCAAACTATTTGAGTCTAATGGACATTACCACTCTTTTACTAGATTTTAAGAAAATGTTTTTTGAGTGCTTGCTATACCACATAATGTATTGTGTGTATACATGTGTGTAGACACACACACACACACAACATATTAACATAATCATTAAGCCCTCACAATAAACCTAATGGAATGAAATGGAAAAGACAGAAGTTTAGGTGAGTTCTGAAATGTTCCAAGGTCATACAACAAATGCTGATCATCTAATCCAAGGAATATACTTGAACAAAGCCTAAGCCCACAGGATTAGCAGTATTGTCATGTATCTCCTCCATAACCCCTAAAGTGCGTATTATGTGTCAATATTTCCACTAGTGAGATCCAGAGATTACTGTTGTCCCTTCAATGATCTATCAAAACAATATACTGCCTAGAGGGAATAACTTACTCTAAATATTTAGAATAAGTTATTAAGAACTAGAAATTTTAAAAAGCACAATATGGCATTAAAAAGTAGTGAGGATTTAAGTATCTCATATTTCATAAGATTCCTATGAAATGTTATTAGAAGGAAAATGTAGGCGTTAAAAATAGGGCAGCGTGGCCGGGCGCGGTGGCTCAAGCCTGTAATCCCAGCACTTTGGGAGGCCGAGACGGGCGGATCACGAGGTCAGGAGATCGAGACCATCCTGGCTAATACGGTGAAACCCCGTCTCTACTAAAAAATACAAAAAACTAGCCGGGCGAGGTGGCGGGCGCCTGTAGTCCCAGCTACTTGGGAGGCTGAGGCAGGAGAATGGCGTAAACCCAGGGGGCGGAGCTTGCAGTGAGCTGAGATCCGGCCACTGCACTCCAGCCTGGGCGACAGAGCCAGACTCCGTCTCCCAAAAAAAAAAAAAAAAAATAGGGCAGCATAGTATGTTTTCACATACTAGAGAAGATTGATGAATCCCTGTCGGAAAACCTACAAGTTTTTTTCTTTTCTTTTTTTTTTTTTTTGGACACAGGGTCTCACTGTTGCCCAGGCTGAACTCAAACTCTTGGGCTCAAGCGAACCTCCTACCTTGCCCTCCTGAGTAGCTGGGACTACAGGCACACACCACCATGCCCAGCTCTTCCAGTTCTTTGAACTATCCAAATACATGTTATGTTGGTGATACAAAGCTCTGGCAAGGAATTACCTCAGATTGGTGAGACTTGGATATATGTTTCCATATGCCTATACCTATTGTGGAGGCCACCTCAATAAGTTCCTGTGGCAGACTGTCTTGTCCATCTGTACACCCTTATTGCCCAGCACAGTACCTATCATATAGTTTGAACTCAATATCTGTTGACTTAAGAAAGAGAAGAAAAAAATTTTTCATGTGTCCTTGGTTACAGGACCCATGTTATTTCTCTCCACTCCTCCCCCTAATACCCCAAAGGAAAATAATGTGAATATTTCTTTTTTTTTTTCTTTCTTTCTGAGACAGGGTCGTGGTGGGATCTCAGCTCACTGCAACCTCCACCTCTTGGGTTTAAGGATTTAAGCAATTCTCCTGCCTCAGCCTCCCAAGTAGCTGGGATTATAGGTGCATGCCATCACAACTAGCTAATTTTTGTATTTTCAGTTGAGAAGGGGTTTCACCACGTTGGCCAGGCTGGTCTTGTAACTCCTGACTTCAGGTGATCTGCCTGCCTCAGCCTCCCAACGTGATGGGATTATAGGCGTGAGCCACCATGCCTGGCCAATAGTGTGAATATTTCTGATCTACCTAAAGAAAAATGCTCATCAGCCATTCTATTTCTCTGTGCAATCACTAACCATATGGAATTTGATAGTTTGATAATTGCTTCATAAGGAACAAAATAATATTCACCTTTTCAAGAAAAAAAAAACCCTTAAATACTAAAATGTACTTAGGTGAACAAGTAAGAGGAGCCACAAACAAAAGTGAATTATCCAAAATAGAGTAAGTCCTTATCATCAATAGGTTCTTGGAAACTGTGACTTTAAGAGAAACAATATATAATGCAACAATTTTTTTTTTCCTATTAACTTCATAACAAAAGCAACTATGTTGAAGAAAAACAATGTAATTTGAGGACCTGATGTACATGATGTCTCTTAAAATCACAATTTCCAAGAACCTATCCACAATGTTCAGTAAGGACTTTACTTGACTTCTGAATTCATACTGTGACTATATTTTATCAAAAACAAATGTGAAGAGTTTGCCTTTATACATGGCTGAGGACAATTTCATATAAATTCAGTTTCTATGGTTTTGGATCTAAGTTAAGGAAGTACTGAGATAATATAAAGTAGTATGAATATAGAAACCCAAGGACAGCCCGCTCCAGTGAGGCTGCAGCATATCAATGTTTGTAGTTCCCTCTAACTCAGCAATAGGTGTAGGTTGACAAGATACGTGGCAATGGGAAACTATCCTGGGATGAAAAATTTGTCACAATACAAACACAGGTTATCAAGAGTTGACTGTTTTATGATAGGGCACTGCTTTTCAACTTTAATGTGTACCGAGGAGCTCGCTAGAATTCAGAATCTGATCCAGCAAGTCCAATTGGGGCCTGAGGATCTGCATTTCTAACAAGATCCCAAGTGATGCTGTTGCTGCTGGTCCAGAGACCAAGTAAAATGAAACAAAAAACTAATGATAACTTTTAAGCAAGCACTGCATAGATTTCTCTATAAATTATATGTTCTCAGCAGGGTGTGGTGGCTCATGCCTGTAAACCCAGCACTTTGGGAGGCTGAGGCGGGTGGATCACTTGAGGTCAGGAGTTCAGACCAGCCTGACCAACATAGCAAAACCTCGTCTCTACTAAAAATACAAAAATTAGGCTGGGCGCGGTGGTCAGGAGATCAAGACCATCTTGGTCAATGTGGTGAAACCCCATCTCTACTAAAATACAAAAAATTAGCCAGGCGTGATGGCATGTGCCTATAATCCCAGCTACTTGGGAGATTGCAACAGGGGAACTGCTTGAACCAGGGAGGTGGAGGTTGCAGTGAGCTGAAATCATGCCACTGCACTCCAGCCTGGTGACAGAGCAAGACTCTGTCTCAAAAAAAAAAAAATTAGCTGGGCATGGTGGCGCACGTCTGTAATCCCAGCTACTCGGTAGGCTGAGGCAGGAGAATTGCTTGAACCCAGGAGGCAGAGGCAGTGAGCCAAGATCGCACCACTACACTTCAGCCTGAGCGACAGAGTGAGACTCCATTTCCAAAAACAAATTGTATGTTCTCATAAAATGCAAAATTGAAAGTTTAAAAAATCAAATAGGGCCGGGCGCGGTGGCTCAAGCCTGTAATCCCAGCACTTTGGGAGGCCGAGACGGGCGGATCACGAGGTCAGGAGATCGAGACCATCCTGGCTAACACGGTGAAACCCCATCTCTACTAAAAAATACAAAAAACTAGCCAGGCGAGGTGGCGGGTGCCTGTAGTCCCAGCTACTCGGGAGGCTGAGGCAGGAGAATTGCGTGAACCCGGGGGACGGAGCTTGCAGTGAGCTGAGATCGGCCACTGCACTCCAGCCTGGGCGACAGAGCCAGACTCCGTCTCAAAATAAAATAAAATAAAATAAAAAATAAATAAAAAATCAAATAAAGATAATAGTTCTTATATTTTCCTCCCCACTTACTAAGCAACTACTCTGTATTATTAGAAACCTAAGGTTCAAGTATTCTTTAATTTTAGTTTCTGAATTTTACCAAAAAAAAAAAAGAGCGGTGTGACTTGTCTGTAGTAAATTGTTGGGTAATCTTCTATTACTGTAATGATCTAAAATCTATCAATTTCCATAAAGTAATAAAATGAGGAAAAATATTTTAATTTACTGTGGAAAGAGAAAATAATCCTAAACAAGTTTAAAGACATTAAGATAGCAAACCATTCCAACTAGATTTTATTGATACCTTGTGTCACATCAGAATCTCATGCTCTTGATCATCTGCTAGTGACAGATCTATTTGGGAATATTAACCTTGGCTTTAAAATCGTGGTAAGAGCAGAGCCTCACTTGAGAGCTACACTAAGAAGAACCAACCATGTGGAAGAAAGGTACACAGAAGCTTATGTGACTAAGTAGAACTCTACCAGTTGTAGGAGGCTCATCCTTCCCTCAAACCCCAGTCCAGAATAGCTGCAAAATAGGTATCATGCACCATACTATATTTTCACCACAAATCTGTAAATGCTTTTTGTTATAGGATCCCACATGAAATAGAAACCTAAATGTTTCTTGATATTAATGGAACTCTACCCTACTGCAAACATAATTTGTTAATTCTCATCTCTGTGCCTTATTCAAAGATGTTCTATCTAAAACGGCCTTCTTTCTTACATCTGCCACTGCATATCATGTTTTTCATAATCTAGCTCAACATTCTGATCTACTGAGGCTGCCTTGATGAATCTTCCCCCAAATGATCACTTCATTGCTTTGAATAAATAATGTAAGAGGTATAGCTGTAAATACATTATCCACAACTTGATTTTCAATGTCCTTCAGAGTTTAGAGTTTTCTTATATTTTTATCTGTTTTCCCAAATAGAATATTAACTTCTCAAGGGAAACATAATACTTTGTATTTTTTTTTTTTTTTGCTGCTTCTATAGAGCTTAGTTATAGTCACAGGCAGGCAGAATTCCTTAAATATTTGAATTCTGCTGTATCTTAGGCTCTCATGTCTTCAAATCTATAAGCCTTGGACTCCAATTTAACAACTTGGGAGGACAACCTGGCTCTCTGTTCCTCTGCACATTTACCCAGCTTAAATTATAAAACAGGGTAATAGAGGTCTATAATGTTCCTTTCAACTGCCACTTAGCCCCCAGTCAAGGACTGATTTGTAAATCAATCCTTTCATCAATTCTCAATGAGCAACAATCTAACGATCCTTGCTCCTATTTCTTAACTAGCCCCCTTAACTTCCTGTCACTTGCTCCAAACTAAAACACTACAAGATTCACCAATGTGTGTGATTCTCAGCTATTCACCTTCTCTGAGCAACTTTCCCTTGCTTTGGTAATAATAAGACACCAACAATAAATATCTGTGGAGGCAGTTCCGATTCAAAAATTCATCTTTCTCTGATGAAGTAAGGGACAGGTACCACTGCCAACTGACTGAAAATTTTGAAAAAAGACAAAGTCTGGGGCAATTTGACAGCCTGTAAATGAATGATCTTCTATATAGTTTTAAAAAACTGTAACTAAAACTATAGTTTTAAAAAACTAACTGTAACTAAAAGGTCTTTTACTGGGATTGGAATTTTATGCATCTATTTGGCTGGACATAGTATGGACACTGGGCCTTCTCGACCAAGGTTTCATGGAAAGAATTAACCCCTAATTCCTTAGGCATCTGTTGTATGTAATAAATTACCTAGTATCGTTCAAGAAATATGTATAGAGAAAAGTCAGGTGCCCTCCAGAAGAGTCCCTCAAATCATTTTCCATGTTCTGTGATTTCCGACGAGAAACCCCAGCTGAGGAGGCAAATATACTCAAGGAAAGTAATAGTTTCCAAATGCCTGGCAGTGCCAGGAAGGGGCCATGTCCATGGACCACTATGTAAGGATATCTCAGTCTCTAGTTAAGCATGGTTTATGGTGCCAAATAAGTGCCAGGTGAATTCACTACATCTGACAAACTCTCAAAACCAAGTTTAACAGATAATATTTACGATTATGTGAAAAAGACTGAGGAAATCACTGAAGTGATCCATCATACAGCACCTCCAGTTCCAAAGAATACTGACTTACTTCAGGTGATAACACTCTACCATTTTTAAGTTTTTCATCCACACTGTTTCTTCGTTTCTGGAGCTGATCCTTTTCTTTCTGGAGGACTTCAACTTGTTCTGAAATCTTTATTTTCTCCTCAGCTGTGCTGGTCTGGAGCTGCACGTTCTTTTCAGACAACTCTTGTTCCAATAAGTTCAGGCGAGTTGATATTTTCAAACTATCTGTGTTTAAGGCCTAAAAGATACAACCCACCAGACACCAAAAACAGTTACTAGAAATCTAGACTGCATAAAAATTAGGAAAAACATAGAGAAAATTGCTAAATGAATACATTTTTAGTTTTTACATTATTGAGGGAGGGGGTATTCATTTTCTTTTTTTGTTTTTGAGATGGAGTTTTGCTCTTGTTCCCCAGGCTACAGTGCAATGGTGCGACCTCAGGTGACTGCAATCTCCGCTTCCCAGGTTCAAGCGATTCTCCTGCTTCAGCCTCCCGAGTTGCTGGGATTACAGGCGCTTGCCACCTCGCACAGTTAATTTTTTGTATTTTTAGTAGAGACAGGGTTTTACCATGTTGGCCAGGCTGGTCTCGAACTCCTGACCTCAGGTGATCCACCCGCCTCAGCCCCCAGTTCTGAGATTACAGACGTGAGACACCGCGCCCAGCCGGGGTGTTCATTTTCTAAAATCTTAAGTTGAATGCCTTTTTTAAAAAAACGTTTATTTAAACTCTGAGTTTACTACCAAGAATTGCCTTGACTAGGTTTTCAGAGGCAGTATTTTTCTTTTTTCTTATTTTCTAAACTGAACTTTTCTTTCTTGGCTCACATTCTACATTGTAGAATTATGTTACAATTTACTAGGGGTTGAGATTTGGTGTGTTTAAACATATGATTGGTTGGCTTAAACATATAATTTGTTTTTACTCTTAATTTATTCTGATCAGAAAATATGGCCAGATTTATGGAGATGCTCATTATGGTCAAATTTCAAGTAATTTGTAAAATATTTTTCACAGTAATTATCTGTACATACTACCATAAGGTTTATTATATAGACACATACTATCATAAGGTTTATAATTTTAAAAAGGCATTCCCCTCCCCCAAGCTTTTAATTGAATCCTACTCTCAGACAGCCACCTTCAACCTTTTCAGTTGGTTCTTCTGGTGTTTATGTCTATGTTTCTGAATGACATTATCAATTTTAGACATTGTCTATTGACTGTATTATGGGAGATAAGGATTTAGCACTCTTACTCTCTTAGCACTGTACTTCCCAATCTCCTCCATTCTCCCAATATGTTACATTACAGTTTTTAGTTAAATCAATATTCATTTTCATTATTATAACTTTGTTATTCATAGGTGAACTATCTAGTGTGAAATGATCATGCTTCTGTTTTGATACAACTTTTTATTGCACCTTATAGCTAATTCTTCTCCAACAGAACTATAAAATTCCTCAATACTTTTTCATTTGATCAAACTTATCAGGAAATCTTTTCAATCTATTCTTTTCTGGAAACATTTTGCCTGGAGCATCCATCCTGCTCCACACTGGACCAGTTGTCCTGGGTCTTCCCTTTGGTTATTTCCTGAGAATTTCCATGTTGCAGCACATTTTCAGAATCCTGAGTCTTCTTTTTTTATAGTTTGTGCCATTATTTTTGTGGAGCACATTCTCTAGTAGTTTCCTTCAACAGGCTTAATGGGAGATTTTTGTTTTTGTTTTTTTACTTGAAAATGCTTACTATAGCTTCACATTTGATTGAGAGTTTGGCTAAGAAGAAAATTATTAGACTTAATTTTCCTCATGAGTTTAAAGATTGCTTCAGATCTTAACTTTGTCATGAGGAAAGCTGAGAAGTCCAATGCCATTCTGATTCTTGCAATTTACAAGTAGTCTTTTTTGTCTAGATGCTTTCAGGACCTTCTTTTTTCCTCAGTGTATCCAAACCTTCACAATGCTATGTTTTGGGTACTCATTTTGCTGGGCCCTTGATGGGCTATTTCAGTCTAGAGTCTCACATTGCTGGTGTTGAGAAAAAAAATTTTTTTTTTTTTTTTTGAGACGGAGTCTCGCTCTGTCACCCAGGCTAGAGTGCAGTGGTGTGATCTCAGCTCACTGCAAGCTCCGCCTCCCAGATTCACGCCATTCTCCTGCCTCAGCCTCCTGAGTAGCTGGGACTACAGGCGCCCGCCACCACGCCTGGCTAATTTTTTTGTATTTTTAGTAAAGACAGGGTTTCACCGTGTTAGCCAGGATGGTCTCCATCTCCTGACCTCGTGATCTGCCCACCTCGGCCTCCCAAAGTGCTGGGATTACAGGTGTGAACCACCGCACCTGGCCAAGAAAATTTTTTACATGATGTCTTTGATAATCTCTTCTGTTTTCTCTGTTGTATCTTTCTGGAATTCCCATTACTTGGATCTTGGGCTTCCTGGATTTATCTGCCAATTAAATTTTTTTCTCTCCTACTTTCTATTATATTTTTACTTACTTTTGGGGGTATTTCCTCAACTTTATCCTCTGACCCTTTTTTTTGAGATGGAGTTTTGCTCTTGTTGCCCAGACTGGAGTGCAATGGCACGGTCTTGGCTCACTACAACCTCTGCCTCTAAGGTTTAAGCAATTCTTCTGCCTCACCTCCCAAGTACCTGGGATTACAGGTGCCCACAACCATGCCTGGCTAATGTTTGTATTTTTAGAAGATACGGGGTTTCACCATGTTGGTCAGGCTGCTGTCGAACTCCTGACGTCCAGTGATCCACCCACCTTAGCCTCCCAAAGTGCTGGGATTACAGGCATGAGTCACCGCGCCCTGCCTATCCTCCAACCCTTTTAATTTCCAAGAGTTCATGTTTTTAATAACTTGTAGTTCTTTATAGTCTTCTTTTACCACACTGAGAATATTAAGATTTCTGTGAAGTTTTTTCCGCTTCTTGCTCTATCTCTAATGTCTGTGAGTTTATTTTTTCCTTTTGTTTTGTTTTCTGTCTTTAATAGTGGCATTCCTGAAATGTCCATCATATTTCAGAGTCAGGTATCAAAAAGCTGCTAAGATTTGTGGTGATAGCATACACGTGGGCCACTTAGTTGGTGGCTTCCAAATTTAAGTGTTTTTATATCTTTTTAGATGTTTCAGAAAATATGCTAATCTCCTGCTAGGAAGTATAAATCTGGGCCAGCATTCTTGGATCCAAGGAGAGATTAGGAAATAGATGTTTCACAATTCATATGCGGACTTGCATTCATTCCCTATTTGGAGTTTTTTGACTTACCACAACCTTTGCAGTGCCTGGTTCAATCTTCGGAAAATAAATCGGTCCCAGAGTGAGAAAAAATAGTGTCATGACTATGCCCTGTTTTCATCTTTATGCTCCTCCTGCCTTCTGAAAATCTTGGTCCCTTCATTTCTGAATCTTTTTGATGTTCTATGTGAATTTTATCTCTCTAAAGCTGTTATTTTTTTAAAAGGAAAACATCTAAAGCATTCCTAAACTGCCCATCACATTTCAGAGTCAGATATTAAAAAGCTGATAAGATGTATGGTGGTAGCATATACGTAGGATCTTGGCCTGGCTCTCATTTGTGTCCCTCTAGGTACTTGGACTGCAGCATCTTCTGTTCTGCTAAGTTAATAAGCTCTCATCTATTTGCTTTCCATCTTTTCTTTTTTTGGTAATCTTTTGTCCTCTGTTATCTCCTCTACTGTCTTTTCCTTTTTATGGCTTTTCAAAAAACGTAATAGCTTTAATGAGATATAATCTACATACCATACAATTCACCAATTTAAAGTATATAATTCAAATCTGGGCATGGTGGCTCACGCCTGTAATCCCAGCACTTTGGGAGGCCAAGACGGGCTGATCACAAGGTCAGGAGTTTGAGACCAACCTGACCAACATGGTGAAACCCCTCTCTACTAAAAATACAAAAATTAGCTGGGCGTGGTGGCACGCACCTATAATCCCAGCTACTTGGGAGGCTGAGGCAGAAGAATCTCTTGAACCGGGAGGCAGAGGTTGCGGCGAGCAGAGATCGCGCCACTGCAGTCTAGCCTGGGCGACAGAGCGAGACTTCATCTCAAAAAATAAAAAATAACAATAAAGTATATAATTCAATGGTTTTTCGTATATTCACAGTTATATAACCATCACCACAATCCATTTTACATTTTCATCACCCCCCCAAAAAAAGAAACCCCACACCTATTAGTAGGCATTCTATTTCCTCCCCAATCCCCCACCAACCCTAGGTAACCGCTATTCTACTTTTTTGTCTCTGGACAGAAATGGAATTGCCTATTCTAAAGACTTGATATAAATGGTTTTATACAAAGGTGGTCTTTTGTGACTAGTTTCTTTCACTTAACATAGGTTTTCAAGGTTCATCCATGTGGCAGCATATATCAGTACTTCATTCCCTTCTATTGTCAAATAATATGCTATTGTATGGATAATCAGTTTATCCATTCATCACTTAATGAACATTTGTGTTGTTTTCAGTTTTTAGCTATTATGAATAATGTTACTATAAATGTTCATGTTCAAGTTTTTGTGTGGAAACATGCTTTCATTTCTTATGGAGACATACATACAGAAATAGATCTATCTATCCATCCATCCCTAGGAGTGAGATTACTGGGTCACATAGTATCTCTAAGTTTAGCCTTCTGAGGAACTACAAGATGGTTATCCAAAGCAATTGCACCATTTTCCAATTTCACAGCAGTGTATGAAGGTCCCAATTTCTCCACTTCCTTCCCCACATTTCTTATTATCTGTTTTTCTGATTATGGTCATCCTGGTGGGGAATGTAGAGTGGTTTACAACCAGAATCAAATAGTGTATTAAACAGAATACCTGACTAGATCTCAATTTCTTATTTTCCAGGTGACTCTTCTCCTGTAACAGAGCCTCCTTCTTAGAAACTATGGCCTCCCGTTTCTTTAAGTCTTCTTCCAGCTCCTCTAATTCTTGGCGTTGGTTCAGAACTTTCTCTACTTCTTCATCTAACCATTTCTTTTGCTCATCCAATTTCTACATTAAAATTCAAAAAAAAAAGTTACTTGTTTTTCCTCCTGCCATAAAAATTACATGGTAATAATATAATTTCAGATTGACTGAAATCTCTTAAATGAACATTTAAAAACTATCACTCAGAGTAACTCAGGTTCCCATCTGAAATCCTAAAGACATCAGTGGTTCTAGTCAAGATGTAGCTATGTTGTTTTATAAAGAATTAAAATTTACTCCCCAGATATGTTAAACAGTTTAGGATTTTTTAGCCTGACAAATAAGGGACTGATAATTTTCTATGCCTATATTAAGAACATGCTGGAGTCTTTTACTCTGTTGTAGTGGTGCATAGTTCCATCACAGCACTTACACTGGTGGTTGCTCTACTTATCTTTCTCCCCAACTTGAGCTCCTTGATTGACTGCAGGGGCTGTAGTTTTTAACTGTCTATCCACATGGCTGGTATATTGCCTGGGCCACAGTAGGCATTCAGTAAAATGTTAAATGAATGAGTGAATCAATGCCTGATTCAGTCAATCAATGAAGTGAATAAATGAATATACACAGTGGAAGATACAGATAATGGAGTTTGGAAGGAAACCCAATTTGCATTGTAGCTTGTCAACCTCAAATAATTATTTTTTAAAAAAGAAAAAACAAAAATAAAAAATTGCTGAAAAGATCTCCAAAACAAACATCTGAGTACTCTCTTGAATTAAGGATACCCAGAAACAAATACAAACATAAATATAGATGGAATATGACTGTTTAAAAGGAACTCTACCAAGTGGACACGGTAATGAAGCACTGCCACCAAAACAACAAATAAATAGGAAAAGAAATCAATATAGTATTATTTCCTAGTCCTTCATGAACCTTCTAGAAAGGGTTTCTAGAAATCTATAATACAATGAGACAGTGAATATATATAAGAAAAAGAGAGCAAAATGGCCAAGGCAAAGAAGATGCATAGCTATTGAGTCTTCCAATAATACCAAGATATTAATAGTATGATCTTATAAGCACTATCATGTCCAGATAACACTGGAGCCTAAAATATCATAGTAGCTCTACAATTATTAGGAACAGAAAGAGCAACTATAAAAATGTTAGTTTTGTCATATCCTTAAATACTCCAGTAGGAGATCCTAGGAAGTCTAGCAAGTAACTTAAATATATTCTACAAACATTCTTAAACTGTGAGTGGGGTTTGAAAGATGAATAAGAGATTCTTTTTAAGCTCCACTTAAAAGTAAAAAACCTAAAAAATTACAACTGGTGATGACATTTCTGGGTGGAATGAGTGTGTGTAGGAATGCACCCATGTCACTATTAAATGTCACCAATAAAATGTAATATAAAATTTATGAGGAGAGAATAAATTTAAAGTAAGATAGAGATAATTGCATTCTGGGTATTTTAAATACAGTATTTTTTTCTTACAAAAAATTTAAAATTTCAATTTCTTTGAACTTCAAAATTAGTTTGTGGATTATGACTTTCTTTTTAAAAGATGGCACTAAAATAATGGCTTTTTAATATATAGAGTACATATACAATTTGGCTTTCTTTGAATGTAGAGTTCTGATTTTTAGAAATATACTTGTCTTTGGCCGGGTGCAGTGGCTCACACCTGTAATTCCAGTACTTTGGGAGGCCAAGGCAGGCGGATCACAAGGTCAGGAGATGAAGACCATCCTGGCTAACATGGTGAAACCCCATCTCTACTAAAAATACAAAAAATTAGCCGGGCGTGGTGGTGGGCGCCTGCAGTCCCCGGACTCAGGAGGCTGAGGCAGGAGAATGGCGTGAACGCAGGAGGTGAAGCTTGCAGTGAGCTGAGATCACACCACTGCACTCTAGCCTGAGTGACAGAGCGAGACTCAGTCTCAAAAAAAAAAAAAAAAAATACACTCATCTTCATGAGATGGGAATAAATACAATCCAGTGAACACAGATTTCATGTTTATATTCTACAACATTCAAATAAACTCATTTCTATTGAAATAAGAATATATTGATTCTGGCCGGGCGCAGTGGCTCAAGCCTGTAATCCCAGCACTTTGGGAGGCCGAGACGGGCGGATCACGAGGTCAGGAGATCGAGACCATCCTGGCTAACACGGTGAAACCCCGTCTCTACTAAAAAATACAAAAAACTAGCCGGGCGAGGTGGCGGGCGCCTGTAGTCCCAGCTACTCCGGAGGCTGAGGCAGGAGAATGGCGAAAACCCGGGAGGCGGAGCTTGCAGTGAGCTGAGATCCGGCCACTGCACTCCAGTCCGGGCGACAGAGCGAGACTCTGTCTCAAAAGAAAAAAAGAATATATTGATTCTGCTGAGAGCAAGATAAAACAAAAATACAGTACATTTCTGGATGAGAAAATAATTTTGTAATAATAAAAGTTTCACTACTTGGGCAACAGGATTATTAGAAGCCCAAATCTTAGCATCACACAATATACCCATATAACAAACCTGAACATGTATCCCTGAATCTAAAATTTAAGAAAATAAAAATAGTACGTTTCAAAACAAATACTAGAAATTTTGCATTTGGGCGGCATCTAGTGTTTGAAGGTTTTATTCAGAGTCCACTAGTTTTTACATCTATCTATCTATTTGTTGAGAGGGAGTTTTGCTCTTGTTGCCCAGGCTGGAGTGCAGTGGCGTGGTCTTGGCTCACTGCAGCCTCCACCTCCAGGGTTCAAGCGATTCTCCTGCCTCAGCCTCCCAAGTAGCTGGGATTACAGGCACCCACCGCCAAGCCCGGCTAATTTTTGTATTTTTAGTAGAGACGGGGTTTTACCATGTTGAGTAGGCTGGTCTCGAACTCCTGACCTCAGGTGATCCACCCACCTTGGCGTCCCAAAGTGCTAGGATTACAGGCGTGAGTTTACCTCTATTTAGACAACCATCAGATTGAAGAGAAACCAGGAAACACTAAATAGAATTGACAAACCTGGAGTTGGTCTATACTTCCAAACAAACCTTTTCTCCTTTTCAAGTTACATGCATCGAGATCCTCAGCTTTTGGTTTTAGACCTTCTTCCTGTCCTGTTTTTAACTGTAGTTCCTGTAGAAAAAGAAATTGAAAACACCTTATTGCATTTACACCTGACCATTAAGTATGCTGATGATAATTATTTTCTTTTTTTGGAAACAAGGTCTCGCTCTGTCACCCAGGCTGAAGTGCAGTGGCACAATCACAGCCTCAAACTCCTGGGCTCAAGCCGTCCAGCGACATTTTCTTAACATTTACTTCCTTAGTCACAGAAAGAGAAAATGGGTAGATGACAGTTGGGGCTCTATTTCAGAAGAAAATAATGTGGGGATTTTTTTGTTTAAAAAAAAATTTTTTTAGAGATAGAGTCTCACTCTGTAACCTAGACTAGAGTGCAATGGCGTGATCACAGCTCACTGTAAGCTCAAGCTCCTGGGCTCAAGTAATCCTCTCACCTACCTCAGCCTCCCAAGTAGCTAGGACTATAGGTATGCACCACCACATCCAGCTAATTTTTTTTTTTTTAGAGATGGGGTCTTGCTATGTTGCCCAGGCTGGTCTCCAGTGATCTTCCTGGCCTCCAGTGATCCTCCAGCCCCAACTTCCTGAAGTTCTGGGATTAAAGGCATGAGTCACCATGCTCAGCCTTAATTTTTAATTGACAAATAATAATTGTATATATTTGTGAGGTACATAGTGATTATTTCAATACATATAATGTATAGTGATCAGACCAGGGTAATTAGCATATCTAAGAAGAAAGGAATGTTAGCTCTGACTGAGGCAATAAAATATAACTGCAAAAAATTAAGATTTACTAACAAAACTGAGTGTTTTTTTCATTCTTCATGAATGTTACACATTAGCATAACAAGGATAAGACTGAAATTTGTAAGTGGGTTTTTCTCTTCTGCCTTTCTGAGCTCATTACCTTCATAGTTACTCCACCCAAGACATCCATCTGCTGTGAGTATATTAAAATTTATTATAGTAAAAATGCAAAAAGAAAAGTAATGTTCAATTTCTGGTGTTCAAAAATGGGAGTTTGTAATATAAGAATAGACTTGGAAGACAGATCATGGTCTTCTGAAGCATATTTTCCAAATTTCTTTAGTTTCCATCCACATCTTTTTTTTTTTAGACGAAGTCTCACTCTGTCACCCAGGCTGGATGCAATGGCACAATCTCGGCTCACTGCAACCTCCACCTCCCGGGTTTCAAGCAATTCTCATGCCTTAATCTCCTGAGTAGCTGGTATTATAGGCATGTGCCCCCACACCTGGCTAATTTTTGTTTTTTCTTTTTTTTTTTAGGAGAGATAGGGTTTTACCATGTTGGCCAAGCTGGTCTCGAACTCCTGACCTCAGGTGATCCGCCTGTCTCGGCCTCTCAATGTGCTGGGATTACAGGCATGAGCCACCACACCCAGCCTCCATCCACATCTTAAGGGTCAAGTCAAGAGGTGCGATGTTGGCCAGGCATGGTGGCTCATGCCTGTAATCCAGCAGTTTGGGAGGCCGAGGCAAGCTGATCACCTGAGGTCAGAAGTTCAAGACCGGCCTGGCCAACATGGTGAAACCCTGTCTCTACTAAAAATATAAAAATTAGCTGGACATGTGCCTGTATTCCCAGCTACTCAGGAGGCTGAGGTACAAGAATCGCTTCAACTTGAGAGGTGGAGATTACAGTGAGCTGAGATCGCATCACTGCACTCCAGCCTAGGTGACAGAGTGAGACTCCGTCTTAAAACAAAACAAAACAAAAAACAAAAGACGCAATGTTCATGGTGCCCTCCAGGGGTTTAGAAATGACGTTGTTCATCACTAAAGCTTAGCAGGACAGGAAGGAGGACATGAGTCAAAGTGGGCCAGTCCACAGTCTCTATTACTGGTCTATGATGGATAAGCACGTAACTGAAAGTGCTGAGATACGTTTATAGCAATTTGACAGAATAATTTTATGTTTGATGACTCTTAACAATTTTTAAAATGGACTTTTATTTGTATATTTTAAATTTCACTTTTCTACTAATTCATGTTTTATAAAAGTGTTAGGCTGTGACAAATTTATAACAAAATAAAAACTATACCTTCTCCACAAGTAATTTCAGAAGCACTGAGAGAAAGGAAGTAAAAGAAAAGCCTAGGCCGGGCACGGTGGCTCACGCCTGTAAGCCCAGCACTTTGGGAGGCCGAGGCGGGCAGATCACGAGGTCAGAAGATCAAGACCATCCTGGTTAACATGGTGATACCCTGTCTCTACTAAAAAATAAAAAAAATTAGCCGGGTGTGGTGGCGGGTGCCTGTAGTCCCAGCTACTCGGAGGGCTGAGGCAGAAGAATGGCGTGAACCGAAGAAATGGAGCTTGCAGTGAGCCGAGATCAAGCCACTGCACTCCAGCCTGGGCGAGAGAGCAAGACTCTGTCTCAAAAAAAAAAAAAAAAAGAAAAGCCTAGTGCTCTCCAGCCCTGGGAACAGCAGAAAGGAGAAAACAGACAGTAAGAAAGACTTGTTTCCCAATTGTGCTCTGAGTTTTGGTCCAGAAACGGGGATGATAAGTAAAGGTGTCAGTGGGGACAGAGGGGCCCCTAACCTATTCAGGAGAGAAAATGCAGACTGCAGTGCAGAAGCCCCACACCCATATACAATTGCCCAGCCTTGCTGAAAGAGCTGAGAGGTACAATTAGGAAAGAGACCCTCATTGGACTCCTTGGTCTCATATGGCATGGATCCTGAATTGAGAGCTAATGTAGGTACTCATTATGGGGAACTGGCTCCCAAACTAGGTATAAGGACAGGCCACTGGGCTAGCAAGCTAGACAGTAGCCTCAGTAGGGGCTTATAATGCTAGTGGGAGATGAGATGAAGGGAAAGCACCCCCATGCTCTAAACCAGAAGCAAGACCAAACTGTGAGTTATACCAGTCAGGGGTTTCATCATCAGGGGCCAGCAGATTAGACAGGGTAAGGTGGACAAGGGAGAACAATTTCCAGCTGCTCACAATCCTCAACTCCAAGGCATAGGATAAAAGAAAGCTATACACCCAACCACAACATACACTGGATGCCATCTGAGGGAGAGAAGCCTGGGGAACAGGAGGCTAAGAGACTGAGTATTCTTATTCAAGAGACCTGAGAAGTATTTAAAGGAAGTGTTTACATTTTTAGAACAAGGTTTGAACAGAGAGAACATCTGATTAGTTTCCACCATATTTCCAGCAATAATCATGACATGGATAGAAGAAGAGAGGGGCACTCACAAAGAAGACAGGTGCTATAGACTAAATAAAGAAAAATGTTACACCCATCTGGGTTATGAGTGAATTTGGACCCTATTTTTTTTTACCACCGGTAGTTCTTGATACTTCCCTAGCTCTAGTTCATAGCTATAATTTAGCCCCTGTCATAGTCCTAGAAATTTCAGGATGATGAAATAAAGCTACCATAAATAAAGAGACCTTATACTTGGAGTTGACTCTCTGCTATTTCTGTTTGTCCACATACACTAAAAGTATACTGAACCTGTAAATCCCAGCACTTTGGGAGGCCGAGGTGGGCGGATCACGAGGTCAGGAGATTGAGACCATCTTGGCTAACACAGTGAAACACCGTGTCTACTAAAAAGACAAAAAAATTAGCCGGGCGTGGTAGTGGGCGCCTGTAGTCCCAGCTACTCAGGAGGCTGAGGCAGGAGAATCGTGTGAACCTGGGAGGTAGAGCTTGCAGTGAGACGAGACCGCACCACTGCACTCCAACCTGGGTGACAGAGAGAGCCTTCATCTCAAAAAAAAAAAAAAAAAAAGTGTACTGCAGTAGTTAATTCCCTCTTCCACATGTTGCTCCAGACAATGCCTTTTTTCTTACATTGTAATCTTTGTTACACATATTAAAATAACTGTGTACCAGGCACTGTGCTAGGCTTTTTATATCTATTTAATTATCCCATTTAGCCCTCACAACAATCCTATGATATAGGGGCTATTATAAAATCCATTTTATAGATGAGGAAATCGGTGGTTAAAAAGCTTAAAATCACACCACCACCCACAATTTCAGGAGTTCTCATATCTTTTCTTCAAAGCCTATCCATGGACCTCAGTTAAGAACTGCTGCTCTGAAAAGAACCTACGCAAAAGTTGTACTATTCTTTAGAGATGGTTTAGTCAAGTAGAAAAGAGACAGACAGGAGTGTCAGAAAGTTAGCTCCAAGCAGACGACAAATATTCTTTAGGACTGTAAGCAGGTTTTCTGTTTTTGCATTAAGTAGAGGATACATCAACAACGTATCTTTGGGAAAGTCTGTTCTCTTTTCTGGAATACCTGCTATCCCGCATAAATGGGTCATTTCACTAGAATTAGAGATCTGGCAAGATGGAATAAAAGTGCCCTAGGTGGCAAGGTGTGGTGGCTTGTGCCTATAATCCCAGCATTTTGGGAGGCTGAGGCAGAAGGACCTCTTGAGCCTAGAAGTTCGAGATCAGCCTGGGCAACATAGTAAGACCTCATCTCTACAAAAAGTTAAAAAATTTGTGAGGTACGCTGGCATGTGCCTGCAGTCCTAGCTACTTGGGAGGCTGAGGGGAGAATTGCTTGAGCCCAGGAGGCCAAGGCTGCAGTGAGCTGTGATCACATCACTGCACTCAAGCCCGGATGACAGAGCAAGACCTTGTCTCAAAAAAAAAAAAAAAAGTGCCTTAGATAAGAAGGTAAAAAGTTTGAGTTACAAGCAGAGTTGCACTTCAGCAGACTTCTACTCTTTGAAGAAGAGAGTATCTTCTTTTCCCTAAGCATGGATTTACAGAGTTGCTATGTCCTGCTGGTTTAAGCCATGGCCTATGAGAGATGAGGAGTTAAAACTCAAAGACCACAACACCGAACAGGTACGCCAGATCTTCACATTGGAAGAAGAGCTAAAACAAAACAGACTAAGTTGTTGGCAGCAGAAATGAAAATTGGACAGATTCGTGGTGTTTTAAAGATATACTCTGAAGGGCTTTAGTGGTTCATTGGATATGCGTAAGAAAGAGGCAAGAGCCAATGATGATGCCTCAATTTCTAGCTCACCCAACTGATATATCATGCAAGGCACATTGGAGAACTACATTTTTTACCCATGAAGGGAGCAGGGAGTGGGGAATCATGGAAAGGTAAGTAAGGAAGATCATGAATTCATCTATAAGACAACCTAGGGAAGAGGCTGGAGCTCAAAGAACAGACTTGGGATTAAGCATTAAATTTGGAAATTTTCAGTTTAATTGCAGCTATGGAAAAGTATCCTATACTCACCTAGGATAGAGTATAGAAGAGGGCAGAGACCAGAGCCATGAGGAACTCCCATATTTAAAAGGACTGGTAGAGTGGGATGAGCTAGCCAAGACGGAGAACAAGCAATCAGAAAGAGAGGAAAAAACAAGGAAAGTATAATGTCACAAAGGCAAGGGGAAAATACTTCAAAATGGAGGGAGTGCTGAACTGTGCTGGATGCACAGTATTAAGATAAGGACTTTAGTGAAAGAGAGAGCACCAGTTAACTTCTCAAGAGCTGTGAAGTGGGTGACAGAGTCAGAAGCCAGCTGGAAAGGATAAGAGAATGAATGAAAGCAGAAGTAACAGAAAGAAATGCAGTCAACTTTTCCAAGAAGTTTGGTTACAAAGGGGAGGTAAGAAAGGGAAGGGAAAAAGGTTGAAGGAGGATAATTTTAGGATGAAAAAAACTAAGATATTTAAAGACAAATCCAGAAGAAAAAAAAAGTTGAAAATAAGAAAAAAGGATAAAAGATGACACATACATGCTTAGCACAGTATTGCTTGAATATAAATCTCACTAAATGTTAACTACTGCTATAATTATTGTTATTACTATTATTATGAACATCATTATTACCAGTTCTTCTAAATATGGGAGTTCCTCATGGCTCTGATTTTTGCCCTCTTAACTTCTGTACTCCATCCTAGATAAGTATAGAATACTTTTCCATGGCTGCAATACTCATACTCTTCGCTGGGTTGTCTTACAGTGTCAAGGAAATTTAAAAAGCAATTCCATTTATAATAGCATCGAAAAGAATATCTAGGAACAAGTTTAAGTAAAGAGGTAAAATACTACTAGCACACTAAAAATTAGAAGACACTGCTGAAAGAAATTAATGAAGACCTAAACAAATGGAAAGACTTCCCATGCTTGTGGATAAGAAAATTTAATATTGTCAAGATTTCAGTACTACTCAGTGCAATCTAGAGATTCAACAATCTCTATCAAAATTCCAATGGCCTTTTTTGCAGAAATGGAAAAGCCCATCCTCAAATTCACATGGAAAAGTGTAGGGGCCCTAAATAGCCAAAATAATCTTGAAAAAGAAGAGCAAGGTGGCAGGACTTACTTCCCGATTTCAAGACTTAATACAAAGCTACAGTAATCAAAATAGTGTGATACTAGCATGAGGATAGACATATAGACCTATTGAATAGAACTGAGAGTCTAGTAACCATACATCTATGGCCAGTTGATTTTTTTTTTAATAAAAATTGGGGCCAAGCATGGTGGCTCAGGCCTGTAATCCCAACACTTTGGGAGGCCAAGACCGGAGGATCACTTGAAGCCAGGAGTTCAAGACCAGCCTGGGAAATACAGCAAGACACTGTCTACAAAAAGTAGAAAAAAAAAAAATTAGCCAGGTGTGGTGGTGCACGTCTGTAGTCCCAACTGCTTAGGAGGCTAAGGCAGGGGGATCACTTGAGCCCAGGAATTGGAGGCTGCAGTGGGCTATGATCATGCCACTGCACTTCAGCCTGGGTGACAGAGACCCTGTCTCAAAAAACAAAACTGCACATATGTGAGGTATACAACATGATATTTTGATATACATAGTGAAATGATTAGTCAAGCTAACATATTTATCTCTTCACATAGTTAGCATTTGAGTGTGTGTGTGTGTGTGTGTGGTAAGAGTACCTGAAATCCACTCTCTTAGCAAATTTCCAGTATACAATAGTCATCATGCTGTACATTAGGTCTCTAGACTTATTTATTCTATACAACTGCAACTTTGCACCACTTGACCAACATCTCCCCATTTCCCCTATCAGCATTTCTCTATTTCCCCCTCCAACTGATTTTTGATAAGGGTGCCAAGTCCATTCAGTGGAGGAAAGAACAGTCTCTTCAACAGATGGTACTGGTACAACTGGAGTTTCACATGCAAAAGAATAAATCTGGACCACTACTTCACACCATATACAAAAACTGACCCTAAATGGACCAATGACCTAAATATAAAAGCAAAAGCCATAAAACTCTTAGCAGAAAACATAGGGGTAAACCTTCTTGACCTTGGATTTAGGCAATGGACTTTTAGACATGACACCAAAAAGCACAGGCAACGAAAGAAAAAAAATAGATAAATCGGACTTCAATGAAACTAAAAATTTTTGCATATCAAAGGATATTATCAAAGTATAAAGAAAATCTACAGAATAGGAAAAAATATTTGGAAATCATGTATCTGATAGGATTTAATGTCAAGAATATATAAAGAACTCATACAATTCAACAACAAAGACAAAGAACCAAATTAAAATGTGGACAAAGAACTTGAATAGACATTTCTCCAAAGAAGATATATGAACAGCCAATAAGCACATGAAAAGATGCTCAACATCATTAGTCATTAGGGAAATGCAAACCAAAACCACAATGAGATACAACTTCATACCTACTTGGATGACTATAATAAAGAGAAAGAAAGAAAACAGGTGTTGACAAAAGTGTAGAGAAATCAGAACATTCACACATTGCTGGTGGAAATGTAAAATGGTGCTGCTGCTTTGGAGGACAGTGGTTTCTCAAAAAGCTAAGCACAGATTTACCATACAACCCAGAAATTCTACTTCTAGGTACATACTCCTAGGTACATACCCAAAGGAATTGAAAACAGAGACTTACTTGTATGCCAGTGTTCATTGCAGCATTATTCACAATAACCAAATGGTAGAAACAACTCAAGTGTCCACTGATGGAAGAACTGATAAAGAAACTGTGGCATATCCATACAATGGAATATTATTTGGCAAAAAAAGGGAATGAAGTTCTTGTACATGCTGCAATGTAGACAAACCTTGAAAATATTATGCTAAGTGAAATGAGCCTGACACAGAAGGTAAAATATTATATAATTCTACTTATATGAAGTATCTAGAATAAGCAAATTCATAGAGAAAGTAGATTAGAGATTACCAGGGGCTGGGTGAAGGGGAAAATGAGGAGCTGCTATTCCATAATAGTTACAGAGTATCTGTCCAGGGTGAAGAAAATGTTTTGGAAATAAATAGTGGTGATGATTGCACAAGATTGTGAATGTAATTAATGCCACTGAATTATACGCTTAAAAATAGTTAAAATGGGCCTGGCATGGTGGCTCACGCCTGTAATCCCAGCACTTTGGGAGGCTGAGGCGGGCGAATCACCTGAGGTCGGGAGTTCAAGACCAGCCTGACCAACACGGAGAAACCCCTTCCTACTAAAAATACAAAATTAGCCGGGCATGGTGGCGCACGCCTGTAATCCCAACTACTCAGGAGACTGAGGCAGGAGAATCACTTGAACCTGGGAGGCGGAGGTTGCGTTGAGCCAAGATCACACAATTGCACTTCAGCCTGGGCAACAAGAGTGAAACTCCATCTCAAAAAAAAGAAAAAAAAAAGTTCAAATGATAAAATTTATGTTATATATATTTTACCACAACTTAAAAATTAATAATAAACAATGAGTAACTTGGTTTAAATGTTCTTTAAGTTCCCTTCCATTGCTGAATTCTATGATTTTTTTTTTTAAGGTTGGAAAATAGGTTATATCCATTGTTGAAAATCTAGGAAATCTGGGGCATACTGATAATGGGAGAGGCTAAACATGTGCAGGGACAGGGAGTATATGGCGTATCTCTGTACCTTCCTTTCAATTTTGCTGTGAACCTAAAACTGCTCTAAAAAAAATAAAACTTTAATTTTTAAAATATCTAGGAAATCTCCAATTATGTCCCACGCCTTGGGTTCAGCTTAACATTTCAAAGGAACAGAGCCTGGCACATAGTACTAGATAAGTGTCTGTTACTATGATCATCATCATCTTTTTCAAAAGAGCCCTGTGGGACAAGTAGGATTAAGGCCATTTTAGATAAGAATAAACAGAGAGGGTAAAATTTTTGAGAAATTTGAGAAAATTTACTTTCTCAATAAATCTCTCAGCCAGCAACTGAGCGAGCTACTGAGCGAGCTAGGATTTGAACCCATGATAGCCTGGTCCAAGAGCCTAGGCTGACACCACTAAGTTCCTCCCCAGCCCAATCTATTCTAGAACTGCTGTGCATACAGATCTGATCATTTTTCTGCTCACTGTGAATGAAATGGTACCATTTTACCTGGTACTTTTTCTATGTAGCCACATAGACAATGCATGTCAAAGCACTTTGAAAACAGAAAATCCTATTCAAATGGTAGGTATTATTTAGAAAGTTGGCTTTATAAACGTATGTTTTTGACAGCTTCAATTAAAGTTAAGATCCTACTAAGAGAAATTACCATTGTACCTTCTTTTGTGAAGTCAAAGCCTTCAAGACAGTACTCAGAATTCAATAAATAGGTTTTACTATGTAGATGAACAAAGCTTTAAAGTGAATAAGGACAGCAGTAAAGGACAGGTCAAGGGTAGATACTTCACAAGCCAACTGAATGAAGACCATGGCTTCATTAGCTCTGAGTCATTTAACATTTCATATTATACTTAGCAGGAATGTATGACAATATTACTTTGACTTTTTGCTGGTCCCGCTTAATTACTGCATCCAGTTGCTTCCTTTTTTCATTTTCTTCTTGAAGTTTTCTTTGTAGCTGTATCTTTTGATACTTCATGTGATCTACACTCTGCTCTAGTTCATTAGCACGTTTCTCATTTTGGATTGACAGTGATGCCAGTTTCTTACTATCTTGTTGCTTCTTCTGTAAGACCTGAGATCATATGGAATATTTCAAAATGAAAAACTGAATCTCTCACATTCCTCAACTAAATTTAATCTTTTCATTTGATGGTAAAGGAAGAAATTTTCCCTAGATTTTCATTTATTTTTGACAGGTTCACAAACAATTGCTTACTCTCATACATTTCCATTTTTGCAATTAGGGAAAACATCATAATTTTCATCACATATGTAAAAGTATAAAGAATGATGAGACTTCCTGATGTGGACAACAAACAAAATGAAACAGATGATTTGCTTTTTATTAATAAGTATTTTAATTTTAAAAATAGTTAAAACATTATAAAACTGAATTTATATTTTAAAAGAGTCACTCTTATAGACCCCTAATCTACCTGTCCTGCTTTCCAATGCAAAATTACCAATTTCTTAAATATTCTTCCAGAAAAAAAAAGTATGCATATGCATGCAAATAGCTTCATATATATTCTATATAGACTACTGTCTCCCTTTTTTCCTACTTATCTCAGGGGTCTTTTCATATAGATTTGTTCTGGGTGGCTGCATAGTATTCCACTGTGCTGTTGTTTTTATAGCTACAGCTATATAGCCTAAATCATTAATCCCTGAGTTAGGATGATCAGAGCTGATAACATCTTCCCTGAGAGTGACCAACCATTATAATTACTATTTTAACATTTATCTTAAATTCCTTCTCATCTAACTAAAATTCCATATAGATAGATTAGACTTTCAAAGTGTTCACACCACTAATATAAACTACTTGTGTTATAATTTAGTCCTGACCAAACATATATTAGACTTGTATTATGTGATTAGCATTGCACTAAGTACCAATTAGGTGGTATAAAAAAGGTAAAGGGATGTCATTCATAAATTATGCAAACCACAATTAATTATTTCCTTTACCTTGGCAATAAAGTGTTAGCATAGGCAAGTTTTGTTTTAATTAAACTAAGTATCCAAGAGGCATTGCTGCTTAGAGCAGTGCTACTCAAAATGTAATCTGTTGACCAGTGCTAGTTCACATTGTTGTCAATTTGCACCCCTCAGCATACTATTAGATTCAGTTGATGTTTTCATGCAAGACTTTTTTGATCAAGAAAGCTGTGCAATGATTGACATTTATCTCATCGCAGAAGAACAATCTGCAGATGAACTACTTTGGGTACCACTAGCTTGGAGGCCACAGGCCTTTGCTGTTTCCAGTACCTAAACTGGACACTGGCTTTGCCACTTACAATTGACGGTAATTACAATACTGCAGCAAAAATTGTAATACCAGCATTTTAGTGTCTTTTTCACATAATAATAAAAATATCAGTGTAAATCCTGAAAGTCTTAAGAGTGAGATACTGTTGCCATTGTCTTTTGTACTTATTCTATAGTTGCTCAAAAGTGCATCTGTCAGCATTAAACTATTAATGCAGCATGTAATGCTCTACATATTCCTAAAGCCATTAAAAATACAGGTTTTTGAAGTCCTTAATTTAAAAATGTTGTTTTAAAAATTGAAACAACTTTTTTATACCAATAAAAATATTAGTATTTCAATATTTTAAAACACAATGATATGGCTGGGTGCGGTGACTCACACCTGTAATCCCAGCACTTTTGGAGGCCGAGACAGGCAGATCACTTGAGGTCAGAAGTTTGAGACTAGCCTGGCCAACGTGGTGAAACCTGTCTCTACCAAAAATACAAAAATTTGCGGGCGTGGTTGTGGATGCCTGTAGTCCCAGCTATTTGAGAGCCTGAGGCAAGAGGATCATTTGAGTCTGGGAGGAGGCAGCTGCAGTGGGCTGAGATACATGCCAGTATGATACGTTAAGAGTACTGAAAACTGGTATTGTCATCACCACTATGGGACTCTGACTGAGTTATTTTGCCTTTCTAAACCTTTGTTTCCACATTTGTAAAATGACTAAAAATGCCCACTTCAAAGGATTAAATAATGCATATAAACCATTTGGTATGTATAGGCCCTCAACAAATGGTAACTACTGTCCTCCTCATCCTCCTTATCCCCATGAGTAGTGCATGGATATGTCAAAGGTACAAAATTTCTAAAATTATGTCTTGTTTCTGTCCTCTGCTGTATCAGATGTTTCTTTTGAGGTAAAGTTCTACACCTTTCATTTCTTTTCCTTATCAGTACTCTTAGCAGAAAAGGATATACAGCAGGAAGCAAAGCATGGAAAGGTGAATTCCAAAGTGGAAATAACTATTCTGAAGGAAAATGGAAGGTGTGACATAGATAACCACCCTATGTCCTCCTTTAAGCAGTTCAAACATTCAAGTCATATTATTTTAACTTGATGTTGACTTGAGAAGCTATTTAGGTAACAACTTTTAGTGGAAATATCCAGATGTTTGAGGTGGCATTAGAAACCCCAGGAGGGACTTTTCTGGCCTGTCACACCAGAATATCCCGGTATATTACACCAGAGGTATATTGTAAACACCTACTTTGTTGAAAGCAAATAACTGTGGCATAGTTCAGCAATAATAATAATGCTGTGAATAGATTAATTACAACTCTACCTATAATGGAAAAATATGAATATGACACAAAAGCAGTAGATCATGAGAGGTAAAGAAATAGAGGAGGCATCCTAGAAAGTTCATTATGATCAGTAACAAAGCACTGTGACTCTCTCCAAAGCACCTGGAAATGGCTTCTTCACATAAAATCTCTATGTGATGGAATATTTCTCACAGAATAGAATGTTTAACTGTAGCTATTTCTAAAGTTAAAGCTAAAACCAGGCATTAGGAAGTTAAGGATGAGTCGCAGTATATAAAGATATTAACCCTTCTTAAGCCAGTCAGTTATGGTTTCAGAAAACCGTATCTCGAAATAGTTCTCATTTGTTGAGTGTCTACAAAGTGTCATATATGTACCAGCTGTTTTATTTGTATTATTTAACCATTATTTAATCCTTTGTCCTTCAGGAAAAAAGCACTATTTTGTAGTTATCTTTATTTCTTACCATGTGGTTTTTTGATATGAAGATTGAAAGAATATACTTCTTGAATGAAGAAATATACTACCCAGATTGTAAAATATGTAAATCAACCAGCACACTAGAAAAGTTGACACCCAGTTTCTCTTGCTGGTATAAACTGAATCCCACTTCTTTCCTAACTCAGTACAAGAACCCTCAGAAGCAAGAAAGCTTAAATAAGTTTTCTCAATTACATTTTTTAAATTACCTGAACTCTCAGCTTTGCAGCATCCATCTTTTTACGGAACTCTTTCTGTAATTTTACCTTCATTGCAACATCAGAAAGATCTTTGTTTTCCAGCTCCTGTAGCTGCTTTTGTGTTTCAGTTAGTTCGACTTTTGCCTGTTCTGCGTCATGCTCTAGCTTTGTTATTTTCAAAGAATACTGCTTGCTTACAGACTTGGCATCGTTACCTTAACCATAATAATAATTATTATTAGTATAAATTATGTGAAAAGTTAAATATCAAAAACATAAAAATACTCTACTCTAAAATCCAGCCAGGCAGTGATACTATTTAAGGCATAGCATTAAAAACCCAGTTGTCCCCACCAACCCCCATCAAACACAGCTTGCCATCAGGCCTCTTAATGATTAATTCCTTAATGATTGTTTCCATCTGCGGCCAGTCTCACTGGTTCAATCTTTGGCGTTTAGAGTGACATTTCTGGTCCTCTGACTTTGTAGTTGAGCTTTGCTGGCATCAAACTCAGTTAGGAAGGATATTTGGAGTGACTGTCCTCTTGCTTAGTATACTCCAGCCTCCTGCTACCAATAATCTGTCTCCTTGAATTCCTTTTTTAAATTATTATGAAAAATTTTAAATATAACCAAAGAAATAATAAAATGAATCCCCATCATCCAGATTTAAAAGTTATCAAGATTTTGTCACAGCTGCTTCAAACATGCCTAAAGGAATCCCAGATGTCATTTCATCTAACCTATACATACTTCATTTTGTTAAATTCCTCTTCTACTTATACATACTGCAATCAGCGTTCATACAAAACATGGACATAACCAAAAAGTCATTATCACACTAACAATATTAATACCAATCAGCCCATATTCAGACTTTCCCAATTGCCTCAAAATGTGTTTCACAATTGGTTTATTTTAATCAGGATCTAAACAAGGTTCACAACACATTTGATTGTTACATATCTTAAGAATCTTTTCATCCAAAGCTGACTCTCCTTTATCACTAACCTCAACTTATTCAAGATTAATTCCTTTTAAATTATTTTCTTATTAATATATAGAACAGAAAAAATAGAATATAGATATTTCTATATCTCTTTTTATTCTAAGTCCAGCTAGTGACCCTAAAAGCTTGGTTTTGATTTGCTCTGAATAGGCAACTGTCCCTGAACTAGACTGGCAAACTCGTGGCAGTAAAAAATAGGAGTCTAAAGTTCAGGGGATGAATAATCACCAGAGACAGTTAATTATACTATATATTTATTGAGACAGTCTCGCTCTGTCACCCAGGCTGGAGTGCAATGGTGCAATCTCGGCTCACTGCCACCTCCGCCTCCTGGCTTCCAGCAATTCTCCTGCCTCAGTCTCCCAAGTAGCTGGGATTATAGGCACATGCCACCATGCCCAGCTAATTTTTGTATTTTTAGTAGAGACAAGGTTTCACCATGTTGGCCAGGCTGGTCTCGAACTCCTGATCTCAAATGATCCGCCCGCCTTGGCCTCCCAAAGTGCTTGGATTACAGGCATGAGCCACTGCACCCAGCCTATTATACTATTTATATAGCTGGTTATACTGCTATCCAAAAGTACTCATCATTTTTTGATAAAAGTTATTTAACTAAATGCATTGTGAACTGTCCTCTGACTCTAATTTACGATTACTTGACTAACTTTAAAATACATACAACTACTATATTTTAACAAATCATTTTGGACTATTCATTAATTGTTCAACACACCAATATTTTATGAACCACTAAAAAAATACAGTGCCAATTACAACATGTTTATTTTATTTTTTTGAGACAGGGTCTTGCTCTGTCACCTAGGCTGGAGCGCAGTGGTGCAATCATGACTCACTGCAGCCTTGACCTCTGAGGCTCAACCAATCCTCCTACCTCAGCCTCCCAAGTAGCTGGGACTACAGGCATGTGCCACCAAGCCCAGTACGCACCTGTAGTTTTTATAAAACTTTTTTGCAGTGTATTAGAACTGATAAAATATAGTATAGATGTCCTGTTATTACTTACTGCCAACTACTTAGTTGGCAGAAGTAGCTGCTATTCAAGAGACGTCTTTAGTGAGAGACCATTAAGGGCATTAAGTTGTTTGTGTTGTTTTTTTGACATTTTTTAAAAAGCATCCTCTGCTTAGCTACTTTCCCAAAGCTTTCTCCTTTCTCATTCCTAGTGACATGTGTGCTATGCATCATTCTAGCTCCAGTTACCCAGATGTTTAAATTAGTTTGACCATGCTGCTTCCTCACAGGCAGGATCAAACCCTAGTTGACCCCTCTTAGGAGTATCTAGGAGCTGATCTAGAATCAGGGTACTGCCTGTGGAAGTTAAGGATATTTACCCACTAGAATCAATGACTTTCTTTCAGAAAGGTTATCTTACTATGGATCTCATTAAACAAGCATGTTTTTGTAGCCTGGTATACCCAATGTGGTTGCTTTAAAATAGAGGATACCAGAGCTTACACAGAGAAGACCCTTTTCTTGCTCATTAGAACCAATGGCAATTTGGAGCTTTCCTAAACATACTCAGAGATGGTGACTATCAAAAGTGTCAGTGAGTGCTTACTTTTCAATGCCCTCTCACTGAAGACTTCTCTTGAATAGCAGCTGCTTCTGCCAACTAATAACAACAGGACATCTATACTATATTTTATCAATTCTAATACACTGCAAAAAAAATTTATAAAAACTACTGGTGCGTACTAGGCATGGTGGCACACGCCTGTAGTCCCAGCTACTTGGGAAGCTGAGGTAGGAGGACTGGTTGAGCCCCAGAGGTCAAGGCTGCAGTGAGTCATGACTGCACCACTGCGCTCCAGCCTAGGTGACAGAGCAAGACCCTGTCTCAAAAAAATAAACATGTTGTCATTGGCACATTAAGTGCCACAGAATTTCAGCACAATGCAGAGTTCACACTGGTTAGAACAATTCAGAGGTGAAATCCCAAAAGAACAAAATTCTTTTGATAATTAACCTCCACATATTGGCCTAAAAACTCACCTTCTTACACCAATCCAAGCTAAGTGGATAGATCTGAGCTTCAAAAACTAAAGTAACTGTTATCACATCAGAAGCAATTTTAGAAGTTTTCTTTCTCATATAAGCTGGTTCACAAGATACTATTACCTGTTTTTATTAATTCTTTAATCAGATCTTCCTTCATCTTGATGTTAATCGTAAGTTCTCTCATTTTTTGTTTAGCTTCAGTAAGTATGCGTTCTGAATTCTTTAATTTTTGCAAATTCAATTCTTGACTCTCCTGGAGACAATCAATCTTTAAATCTTAAAAAAGGGAAAAAAAATGCAGAAATAAAACTATCTGCTGGTAAACTATTCAACAGAAGTAGAGTTAAAAAAAAAAGAAAAGCAGACACAAAAGCAATTTAGAGGTGGCAGTGGAAGAGACAGAAAAGAAGGGAAGGAAAAAGGGGAAAAAATACACAGCAACTGGGACTCTAGCATTCCAGCTTATAGTAAGAGTTTTTATTTTCTTACAAATTAATACGTATATGTATATATTCTTTCATAATATCCCACAGGTTCAGACACACAGTTTCTCAATGCCTTTAACATGAGTTATTTGAGACAGGTGTAAAATTTCCAGATGGATAGAGGGGTGAATTTGTTTCCTATCAACTTCTACTTTTATTGTAATTGGAGAATACAGACTATACCAGGCTACTCAGAGTGTGGTCTAGCACTGTTTGTTACTGCCTGCACCAGAAGGTAAATCAACTATGTCACTAAGCACACTGCTTTAGTTCAGGTGACACTTTTTTCATAGCCAGACTTTCTCAAGGAAGAAACTAGTGTAAGCTCATTTACATTCCAATGTAAGCTTTTTTCCTGGTTGCAGAGCAGTAACAAACAGCTCAAGCATGGCTGCTTGAGTAGCATTTACCTTTATTATTTCCACATTTTTATATTTATTTTAGTTATACTTAAATTTTTGGCTCATAAAGCCACGTATAGGTTCTTAAAGAGATGCTCTACATTTTCAAAGTGTAGCACTTATGTTATTTATATTCCCGACTCCCTTTTTTGTGGGTCAACCACACATTGACCAAGAGAGATGAGTTAATAAAATCTACTACTATCAGCTGGGCACAGTGGCGCGTGCCTGTAATCCCAGCATTTTGGAAGGTCAAGGTGTGCAGATCACAAGGTCAGAAGTTCGAGACCAGCCTGGCCAACACAGTGAAACCCCATCTCTACTAAAAACACAAAAATTAGCCAGGTGTGGTGGCACACACCTGTAGTCCCAGCTACTTGGGAGGCTGAGGCAGGAGAATCGCTTGAACCTGGGAGGCGGAGGCTGCAGTGAGCCGACACCGCACCACTGCACTCCAGCCTGGATGACAGAGAGAGACTCCATCTAAAAAAAAAAAAAAGTTGTGAAAACTATAGGTGATTTTTTTTTTTTTTTGAGGTAGGGTCTTGCTCTGTTGCCTAGACTAGAGTGCAGTGGTGTGATCTCGGCTCACTATAGCCTCAAACTCCTGGGCTCAAGCGATTCTCCCACCTCAGCCTCCCTCCTGAGTAGGTACGTACCACCACGCTCAGCTAATTTTCTGTAGAGAGACGATCTCATTATGTTGCTCAGGCTGGCCTCAAACTCCTGGCCTTAAGCAATTCTCCCGTTTCAGCCTCTCAAAGCACTGGGATTACAGGCATGAGCTACTATATGTGGCTCATAAATGTTTTTGATGTTGTTATTGATGCATAAAAATTCTTAGCAGTTGTGTACTAAAACATTACCAGCACCCAGTACACTAATTGGGCTCCAATGCCAAATACATATTTGATGTTAGGCACAAGTCCCAGTGAAGGAGTAGATACCTAGTACAATTATTCATACTGTACTTTAACATCATTAGGAATACAAAGCATATCAATTGAGGTCTGAATATAAAAATCCTTATTCTAAGGGAGTAAGCCTATATCTCTAGCCATAATTAATTGATAGAAAATCTTTTTTATTAAGGAGTAAAAGAGGTAAAACAGAGAACATAAAAGAAGTTCTACCAACCAGAAAAGCATTTGTACCAAGTTCTGGTCTTTGAGAATTCCCGGATGTTTCTTAAACTATCAACTGAGTAAAAAGATAAGTGTCCTATAACCATTAGGTCTACATTATTTAAGAAAATCTATGTACCTTCATTCTCCAAATTTGACTTTTGTGTTTCATCCTGAGTATCATTCAGTTCAACAAGGGAACAAACAGAGTCTGGCTTCTGAATCCATGAACGACTTCTACATCTAAAAAAAAAAATCAGAAAGTTAACTTATTTGTTAGCGTTTTCTAATCTGCCCTCAAATTAGTTTCCCCAGAAAGTGACAGTAATGTTAAAAAATTATTAATTACATTTAAAAACAAAATGTTACTAATATTGCTTAAAATAAAAGGATGCCTCCCCACCCATGTTGAATCAGTAGGAAAGTCATGTTTGTTGACACCGTGGCAGCAGAATAAGGAAATCCAAAAAAAAAAAAAAAAAAAATTCCCTCTGAAAATTATAATCTAATTACTATAACAGCTCTAAAAGCAAAATTATTTTTCAGTTATAAGACTGATGACTTGTGTTCAAATACTATTTTCATAACACATTAGATGATAGTACATTTAGCAAAAGTTACCTACTCTTATATTAAACATAAAAGATACACTCCAATGGAAAAAACCTACACTTCTATATTTATTGCAGCATGTAATTCTAAATGTTTATTAAATCAGTGTATATTTAACATACCTAGTTCCAGATTTCTCTTGGCCTTCCGATTCTTCATCATCACTGTTATCAGAAAATTGGCAGTGGAGGACCTCATCTTGTTCTTCTATGTGATCTAACAGTATCCGACTTCGTGTTCGAAACCCAGCAAATATTCGATCCAGAGAGTACACAGGTGGACTTGTGTGGACCTTCCAAGTGATTCCCCCACCCAACAACAAAAAAAGTGATATTTTAAAAGTCTAATTTTATCCTATTATTCTCAATGCTGTTAAAGGAGTTATTAGATTGGCACTCTTAAAATAGCCAATCACTGGAAAATGCTCCCCTCAAACAAAGGTCAAAATTAATTTAACGATACTTTGTGCCTCACAGACAAATACTTCTTTCAGAGTATACACAGCTCCTTCTCTTCAGGACAACTCTTCTATCTTCACTTATGGAAAATAGTATTCAAAAATGAAACGAAAAGCACGCATGGAAAACATTCCAGCTCTTAAACACAGCACAGACACACCCCAACAAATGTGCCCGCTTCCCCATCTTCCCAGTTCAGAACACCTGGAGAACTGTGGTGCTCCAATCCAAATCCCACCACAGGAAGAAACCCAGAGCCATCTCCACTCCCTCTGCCAGGGCAATATTCCTAATTTGAATACCACAATGCATATACTTATTCTTTATATATGGTGGTTAGGTATAGCTGAATTAAGGCTCTAGGAAAAATATTTGATATATGTCATACAACAAATAAAACTGTATGGCTAGCCTGGGAATTTTCTATAGTATAACATTCTTCTATTGGAAATGCACTTTAAATACTCAAAAAAAAAAAAATGACCTTGGAAAACAACAACAATAAATTAGGGATTGCCTTTATACCTTTGTTCTGGTTTCTATTACAAAATATTTCCTTTTCATCACCTCTGTAACCAAACCTCGAGATGGCTTCTCACAAAAGGCAATAAAATCTTAGAGGAGACAGTCCATTTATCAATATAAATTATTATAAGCTGTTAAAATTGTAACAAATAGTGGAATATGAGTATCACACGGTGTTTAGGATTTAATCACTTGACAATAGGCCCCCGTCATGTATTCTCTCCTAAAAAATCCTACCTGATTCCGAAAATCATCTTATATCTGATTTTTGTGCTTCTGCTGTCAGTCACCTAATTAGACCATCTGTCACATCGGCATCATGATAGACAGGGGTAAAGTTTTTCAGGTGGCCTCCCAATGGGAAATGAGGGAGGGGAATTATTTAAGGAAGAACCAACTCAACAAGTATTGATCTGATGAGTACAACATTCTAGACATGGCTATTTTATCCCATAACTGGCAGGCATCTAGTTTTCTCTTCTGAGAGTATGGGAATTATTTAAGGAGCAAATAATAAAACCTTTTGTTCAGAGTCAAACTTCATTCTCTGGGATTGTAATTTCCTTTTAAAATTTCTTTTTACAAAGAAAACCAAATGTCCAGAGCTATTATAGTATTCATACCACCCAAGGCTGCTATTATAGTATTCATACCACCCAAGGCTGCTATTATAGTATTCATACCACCCAAGGTTGCCTGATGCAAAGTCCATGGCACTGCTCATATATCACTTGCCTTTCATTTCTTATCCCTCTGACTGTAACAACCAGAAGGATCTCACGTAAACAAATCATTTCCCTTCATAAAATGAGGAAATAGAAAGCAGAATTCATGAACCTGCTAAACCAAAACTCATGAATCTGCTAATTAAGTCTTTTCCATAATAGAGACTCCTTAATAATTCTTAAAACTGTGTGTATATATTTACCAACCACACAAACTAAAATTCATATTGATATTTATACTGTCTTGATTTTGTCTACTTGGTAAGACTGAATAACATATAAATATTATTTCAAAAATAATGACAGACCAAATAAGTTGAAATAAATACCCTCTAACATCTCAACTTTGTGTGGTTAAAGGAAGAAATAAATTCATGTAGATATTAAACTTGGTCATGTCTGAAGATATTATGGCAAAGGATACCTTTTTCACATTGATGAGGTATAGACATTATCTCCATCCAACTATTCCCTCCAAATGTAACTATGTATTCTTTTGTTTATTAGTTTCTTTTATTAGAAAGAAGTATGCTTAAAAGAAAAGGTATACACAAAATTCCATAAAACCTAACAAAAAAAAAAAATCTGCTGAGACTGTACAAATACACTGTGATATTATAGCTAAAATTTTTTAAATCTCAAAATAAGAAAAAGATTAACGTTTGGACTTTACCTTCCTGGAATCTTGTCTTGATGGGATATAAATATAATGCCCCAAACGAGTATCAGATGGTACAGTATATGGTCTCTTTTCAGGGATCCTGGCATCTGGCTCATCTCCACAATTTTCTTTAGCTGAAGAAGTCACTGACAGGTTAAGTTTTGTTAGTTCTTCACTCAGTTGATCCACAAGAAGTTGTTGTTCTATTATTTTTTCATTCTTTGTAGAAAAGAGATGAAAATATTTAAAATACAGCACTTCAGTACATTTAGATTATGATTAAAAATGAATTTTACATTGACCAAAATCACAACTATTTTAATAATACAGTCAATTCTCATTTATCCAGAGACTAGTCTTCTGGTGTTCACAAGTAATTAACATTGTTCTAAGTGGTAAAACCTTTTTAATAGTAAGGAGCAACAAACACAGTCAAACAAGTTAAATACTCAAAGATAACTCCCCATCCACTGTGACTGGTTGCTTTGCTAACCTGAAGCACTTTGATTAGCTATCTTTATTAAAGCATGGACTTTCTGAGTGAAATCCAAAAAGTAAAAAGAAACAAAAAAGTTGAAAAAGTGGAGAAAGAATTGTAGACAGCAGAGTTTGCAGCAAAGGAGGCAGAAGGAGGTAACAAGAGCAGGAAGTGGGCTGGGCGCGGTGGCTCAAGCCTGTAATCCCAGCACTTTGGGAGGCCGAGACGGGCGGATCACGAGGTCAGGAGATCGAGACCATCCTGGCTAACACGGTGAAACCCTGTCTCTACTAAAAAATACAAAAAACTAGCCGGGCGAGGTGGCGGGCGCCTGTAGTCCCAGCTACTCGGGAGGCTGAGGCAGGAGAATGGCGTAAACCCGGGAGGCGGAGCTTGCAGTGAGCTGAGATCTGGCCACTGCACTCCAGCCCGGGCGACAGAGCGAGACTCTGTCTCGAAGAAAAAAAAAAAAAAAAAAGAGCAGGAAGTGAAAGCCTCAGTGAAAAAGGAAGCCAAAAGCACAGAGATAGAAGATAGCCAAATGACAGTCCTGAGAGGAAGAAGAAATTGGAAATCAAAGGCAGAACAAATTGTATATCAGGAATGTGTGTGTGTGTTTGTGTGTGTATGTGGTTTAGTTTTGTGTATCCTCTAAAGAAAATTTTTGAAGTGTATCAAATCCAGGAAGCTCTAATGTCAATCTTTGTTTTACAAGCACAAATTTATGTAAAAAAGAAACAGTCATTCATCTTAATACTTCACATGCACTACAATATTTAAATAGGAAAAAAAACCCTTACATTTTCATTGTATAAATGCTAAGCAATAAAAATGCAACCTTACTTAAAAATCATATATTCAGATAATTAAAATATACAACATCAATGGCATATAAATTGGAAAGGATTCAATGGAGTTCTTACATTGTCTGGGAAAAGGATAAAAGTACCAATTAATATTAGAGTACATGGTGTACTCTCTAGGATAACCACTAAAAAAAGAGTAAAACTATAACTTCTAAGTTAGTGCAGAAAACAACAGAAAAGGAAAAAATAACCAACGATTCAAAAGAGGGAAAAAGGAACACAGAGGAGGAAGGATACATAAAAAGGCACAATGGTGGATTTTTACCAAAACAGTAATTATGTTAAATTAATAAATGAATTAAATAATGAAATTAAAAGATAAAAACTATCAGAAAGGATTTTACAATTATCTAACCATATGGTGCTTACAAGAAACATACCTAAAATAGACACAGAAAGATTAAAAATAAGATAGAAAAAGAGATACCATGTAAATACTAATCAAAAGAAAGCTGGTGTAGCTGTAGTAATGTCAAGGTAGACTTTAAGGCAAAACTCATTAGAAGAGATAAGAAGAGGTAAAAAGGATTACAAGAGCAATTCACCAGGATGGTATAACAATTCTACATTTGTATGCACTTAATAACACAGCTTCAATATTTATAATGCAAAGACTATCAGCACTTCATGAAGAAATAAGACAAATCCAAAATTATAGTAGGGCTGGGCACAGTGGCTCACACCTGTAATCCCAGCATGTTGGGAGGCCAAGGCCAGTAGATCACTTGAGCCCAAGAGTTTGAGAGCAGCCTGGACAACATGGCGAAGAACCCCTTCTCTACAAAGAATACAAAAATTAGCAGGGCATTGTGGTATGCACCTGTGGTCCCAGCTACCCAGGAGGCTGAAGTGGGAGGATTGCTTGAGCTCAGGAGGTTGCGGCTGCAGTGACTCATGATCGTGCCACTGTGCCCCAGCCTGGGTGACAGAGTGGAGATCTGTCATAGTGGGAGATTTCAACATCACTTTATAAATTACTGATATAACAAAAAGCCTCCAAAGGTGAGTACAAAATGTAGATTTGAATAATAGGATTAATAGTACCCAATGATTGCAGAATGCATATACTTCTCAAGTACCTCTGTAACATTTAGAAAAATTTGCCTTATTCTGAGCCAAAAAGCGAGTTTCAATACATTCAAAGGACTGAAATCAGAGATAGTATGTTATCTGATCACAATGCAATAAAAATTGATAAAAGAAAAATAAATCCTCTATGTCCTATAAATAAAATAACTATGTTATTCACAAGTCAAAAAAAAAAAAGTCACAATGAAAATTAGAAAACATTTTGAGCTCAATGTGGAGGGCAAGTCAAGATGAACTTAGAAATATATAATGTTAGGCTGGGCGCGGTGACTCAAGCCTGTAATCCCAGCACTTTGGGAGGCTGAGATGGGCGGATTGTGAGGTCAGGAGATCGATACCATCCTGGCTAACACGGTGAAACCCCGTCTCTACTAAAAAACACAAAAATTAGCTGGGCGCGGTGGCGGGCACCTGTAGTCCCAACTACTCGGGAGGCTGAGGCAGGAGAATGGCGTAAACCCGGGAGGCGGAGCTTGCAGTGAGCTGAGATCTGGCCACTGCACTCCAGCCTGGGCAACAGAGTGAGACTCCGTCTCAAAAAAAAAAAAAAAAAAAAAAAGGCAGAAATTAGTGAAATAGTGAACAAACTAATGAAATAATGAACAAACATACACTAGTGAGAATTAACAAAGCCAAAAATTGTCTCTTGAAGAGACTAATGAATTGGCAATTTTACTAGTGAAACTGCAAGAAAAAATAGTGAGAGAAGGCACAAATAATCAGGAATGAAAAAGGGGGGACATGTGACTACACAGCTAAAGATATTAACGAATAAAAGACTATCATAAACTTATGCCAATACTTTCGAAAATTAGATACAATGGTCAAATTCCTAGAAAAATAAACCTTATCAAAACTGGAGGAAAAGAAAATACTAATATGATTTAATTCATAAAACATACTCCCAAAGAAAATTTCAAGTCCCAAATGCTTCACAGGCTAATTCAACCAAACATTTAAGAAAGAAATAATACCAATTTTTCACACACCCTTCCAGGTATAGGGGGACATTAAATAATCCATATTATGAGGCCAGCATAACTTGTTATAATATCTGACAAGAATATTATGAGAAAGAAAAATATAGGACAAACTCACTGACAAATATAAACATCACACTAGCAAACAAAATCTAGGTCAATTGTGCAGAAGAGTTAACACAGCAGACCCGACTGCTATCTTTTAGAAGACCTGCTATGAGGTTGTCAGATGTCTGAGAACTTGGATTTTGGGAGTGTTCCTAAACGCTCTGGTAATACTGACTCACTGTGCTCAACTATTTGCACAATTAATGCGGTTTATGCTGTACCCCTGCTTTCCTTCAGGTAGTCTGGGACTTTGGTTCATGCTAGGCAAAGGGTGCCTTCACGACCCACCCATCCTCAATATAACCCATAGGCACCAAGTCTACTTAGTTTCCCTGGCAGATAACATTTTATAGGTGTTGTCACCACTCATTGCTGGGGGATTAAGCACATCCTCAGTGACTCTGCTGAGAGACAAGTCTTGGAAGCTTGTGCCTGGTTTCCTCCAGACTTTGTTCCATGTGTCTTTTTCCTTTACTGATCTTGCTCTGCATCTTTTCACTGTAATAAGTCCTAGCCAGGAGAATGAATATATATTGAGTTCTCCTAGTACGTCATCCAATGTGAGGGTGGTTTTGGGGAATCTCCAATACAACAGTACATCATAACATCAACAACAAAAAGGGTTTATTCCAGGAACAAAAGATTGGTTAAAAATCAGATCAATCAGTGTAATTCACCATATTAGCAGAATAAGGAAGAAGAATCATATGATAAAGAAAAATCATTTGATAAAAATCAATATCCATAATAAAAATTCTCAGTAATTTCCTTAGTTTGGGAAACGGTAAATTAAAAATACCTATAGAAAATATAATACTTCAGAGTGAAAGTTTGAGCTTTTCCTCTATCATTGGAAACAAGACAAGGATACCTTTTGTTTTTTTGAGACAGAGTCTTGCTCTGTCGCCCAGGCTAGAGTGCAGTGGCGCAATCTCAGCTCACTGCAAGCTCCGCCTCCTGGGTTCATGCCATTCTCCTGCCTCAGCCTCCCGAGCAGCTGGGACTACAGGTGCCTGCCACACGCCCAGCTAATTTTATTTGTATTTTTTAGTAGAGATGGGTTTTCACCCTGTTAGCCAGGATGGTCTCGATCTCCTGACTTCATGATCCACCCGCCTCAGCCTCCCAAAGTGCTGGGATTACAGGCGTGAGCCATGGGGCCCGGCCAAGACAAGGATGCCTTCTATCACCACCTGTATTCAACACTGCATTGGAGATCCCAGCAAATACAAGAAGGTATTTTTATAACAACTTTATTGAGACAAAATTCACATACTACAGAAACCAACTATTTAAAGTATACAATATAGAAGATATAGAAGAAGAAAAAGATACAGAAGGTAAAAGGATTATAAAGGAAGAAATGAAACTTTTATTATTTGCAGATGACATAATTATAAATGAAAATCCAAAATAATTTACAGATTTAGGATTAAAAAGCGAGTATAGGCCGGGTGCGGTGGCTAACGCCTGTAATCCCAGCACTTTGGGAGGCCAAGGTAGTTAGATCATTTGAGGTCAGGAGTTCGAGACCAGACTGACTGACATGGTTGAAACCCTGTCTCTACTAAAAATACAAAAAAAAATTAGCCAGGCAAGGTGGTGCATGCCTGTAATCCCAGCTACTCAGGAGGCTGAGGCAGGAGAAGCACTTGAACCCAGGAGGCAGAGGTTGCAGTGAGCCGAGATCATGCCACTGCACTCCAGCCTGGGCGACAGAGTAAAACTCTGTCTCAAAAAAAAAAAAAAAAAAAAAGCAAATTTATAGCCAGGCGTCGTGGCAGGTGCCTGTAATCCCAGCTATGCAGGAAACTGAAGTAGGAGAATCGCTTGAGTCTGGGAGGCAGAGGTTGTAGTGAGCGGAGACTGTACCACTGCACTCCATCCTGGGTGACACAGTGAGACTCCATCTCAAAACAAAAAAAAGAAATTACTTCCAAAATGTTTGGATCCTTTCCATTTATCCTGGGAATTTTGAAGGGTCCCCACCTGATGGTAACTGTAGGCACTCCTGATCAAAAACTGAGTTTAGTCAGGTTGCTGGATATATAAGTTATTAATATCTAAAAATTAGTACAGTTCCATATACCAACAATTAGGGAATCTGAAAAATAAAATTTTTTAAAGATTCTATTTATAGTGACAGAAAAAAAATCAAGTACCTACAAAGAAATCTATAAATTATTTGCAATATTTCTGCACAAAAAAAGTAGGCCATTACTGAGAAAAACCAAAGGAAATTTAAGTAAATAGAGAACTATACGATGCTTATGGATTAGGAGACTCAATCAAAACATGTTCATTAATTATAAACAGATATATAAATGTAATTCAATGTTAATTAGTTAATTAATGTTAACCAACTTGATTGAATCTTTCTGTAATGTATACATACATCGAAACATTACACTGTATCCCAGAAACATACAAAATTATTATTTGACCATGAAAAATAAATAAATGAAAATAGCATACTAAGTGAAAGAAGTCACACACAAAGGCCACTTACTGTATGATTCCAGTTATATGAAATGTTTAGAATAGGCAAATCCATAGAAGTAGAAAGTAAAGTGGTTTTTGCCAGGGGCTGAGGAAAGGAGGAAAATGAGGAGTGATTGCTAATGGATACAATATTTTCATTTTGGGTGATAAAAATATTCTAATATTAGACAGTGTGATAGTTAGACAACTCTGTAAATACATTTAAAAATCACTGAATTGTATATTTGAAGGGCTGAATTCTATAGTATGTGAATTATATCTCAATAAAGTATTATTTAAAAAATTTAAAAATTCAAATAAAATTTATATGGAACAACCAAGACATCTGGGGAGTGGGGAGGGAAGGAGAACAGCAGAAGGCCTTGATCTACAAAATATCTAGACTTATTATAACCTACAATAAATAAGAAATGTGATCTTGGCTCAAGGATATACAAATCAACCAACGGAATAGAAGGCCAAGAAATAGACAAGAGATTCATGCACAAATAGACCATGATTTATGATAAAGATAGCACTCAAAACAGTTGCGAAAAGATGGTTTCCAATAAATGATGCTAGGACAAATGAGTATCTATATGTTTAAAAAATGAAATTTGATCTTTACTTTATTCCACACACAGAAATCAATTCCTGGAGGACTATACAGCTAAATGTGGAAGGCAAAACAATAAAGCTTCTGGAAGATAATACAGAAAGTATCCTCAGAGGAGACAATTGGGGAAAGGAAAAACTTATTAAATAGAGAACAAATATCATTAAGCATAAAGAAAAAGATTGACGAATTTGATTACAACAAGAACTCTTCATCAAAGATACCACTGAGAGTAAAAGGCAAGTCACAGAAAAATTATTTGTAATCATGTAAGTGACAAAGCACTCATACCCAGAATATACAACAAACTTCTACAAATTAATCTAGAAGACAGGTAACTCAGGAGAAAAACAAGCAAGAGACTTGAATGAGTACTTCACAAAAGAGGATATCCAAATAGCCAAAAATATATGAATAAAATGCTCAACCTCACTAGTCATCAAGGAAATGCAAACTAAAGCCACAATAAAATACTACATACCTACCAGATTGGCTGAGATTTAAAAATTAATAACAAATGTTGAGAAGCATATGGAACAGTGGGAATGCTCACATAATGCTGGGTGGGAGTGTAAAATGGAAAACAATCTGGTATCACCTACAAAAGTTGAAGATATACCTACCCTATGGTCTAGCAATTCAACTCCTAGGCACAAATCTCAAAGAAATGTATGTGCATGTGCACTGAGAGACACTGAAAATTCACAAGAAAATTTCATAGAAAACCACAAATGTCCATCAAACAGTAGAACAGAAAATAAATTGTGGTATAGTCATACAATAAAATCCTATGTAGCTATAAAACTAAACAAACCACAGCCACACATTACAGATAAAATATTAGAATTTACAGAAAAAATATTACAATTAAAAAGTGGATGAATCATAATAATGTTCAACAAAGCAGCCAGATACTGAATAAGCTATACTGAATAAATTAATAAAAATTCCAAAACCTAAACTGGAGTGTTGAAGGATACATATTTAGATAGTAAAACCATAAGAAAAGCAAAGAAATGATTACCATGTAAGTCAAGAGAGTGGTTCTCTTTGAGGAAGAGGCACTAAGAATTTTGAGGCGCTGGCAGTTAGCAATTTCTTGACCTGGTGGTGGTTACCCAGCTGTTCTCTTTGTGATAAATCACTGATTAATACGTATTGTTTTGTATATACTTTAGTTTTATGTTTTTAAATTATTATACAATTAGGGCCAGGCATGGTGGCTCATGCCTGCAATCAATCTCAGCACTTGGGAAGCTGAGGTGGTACGATCACTGAGCCCAGGAGTTCGAGACCAACTTGAGCAACACAGTGAGACCCCATCTCCACAAAAAAATCAGAAAATTAGCTGGGCATGGTGGCATGCACCTGTAGTTGCAGCTACTCAGGAGGCTGAGGCGGGAGGATCACTTCAGCCCGGAAGGTCGAGGCTGCAGTGAGCTGTGCTTGTGCCAGTGCACACCAGCCTGAGCAACAGAATGAGATCCTGTCTCAAAACAATAACAACAACAAACAACAACAAAATACAATTAGAAGGGTTAAAAAAGAAAACAAAAATCAAACAACATTATTTCTCTGGGCATTAGTTATTCCCTGATAGGAATAACTGATAGGAAGCTAAAGGCTTTAAATGATATTAACCATTTGGGGTGATGGGAGAAGTCACAGCCAGGGAGTACAATATTTAGAGGCATGCTATGTTATACTGTAGACATAGCCATGTTAGTATACTAGGAAAGTTAAGATAGAAAATTTGAAAGATGTTTAACCAAAGTTAAAAAGCAAATCACTCACGAGGTATAAGAGGATAAATTAATACATTTCAAAGTTTAAATTACATATTTACCTTCCAACTCCTAACAATACTGCATTTCCTAATACCTTGGCAAACAACAGGAAGGAAAAGTATGGAAAAAATAACCATGATATGATTAATAAATTAATTTCCTGGGTATTATCTTTATATTTCTAAAACCAAAGTCAAGCTAACAATAAAAATGTTTCCATTTAAGCAGATTTAAGGGAAAAACTAATAATTCTTTCAGGTGCCTATGTTCAGAACTCTTCAAATGAGCATCCTCTTTTTAAGTTCCCATTTATCATTTAAAATGCTATTGTGTTTAGTTAGGTACTATTTCAAGAAAATCTACAGAGTTAGATGCATTAAGAAACTCTACCTGCAATCTATTCACTTTTTGTGCTTCTTTCAAAGATACAGCATGCCCTTTGTTTTCCTGTACCATCATCTGCACCTGATTCTTCAGTTCCTTCACCTCCAGTTCCTTCTGATTAAATACTACTTCATCAGCAGCAAGCGCACACTAGGTGGGGAAAGAAGGCACAAGTGACATTCACCACTGAAAATAATCAAGAAACCTCATATGATAACACAAAATGGTGATTAGATTATAGCTTGACGATGTCTCATGAATTTTTTTTTTTCATTTTCAACTTTTTCTGATTTCTTTCTAAGGAAGGCAGAGTTGAGAGAACCTATCATTGCTATAACATAGGAATTCATTACCATGAAGACAGAAGATTTTCCTGATTTTTCCTTCCTGTATATAAAAACTAGCTGTTTTGGTTCTAGAGTACCTTCACTAAGATTTTTACAAGTTTGCTAGAACTACTACGAGATTTTAATGTGGATCACTCAAAGAGCTCACATTTTCCAAACTGACATATAGGGTTATAAGAATACATTTGGGCATTTGAATGAAGCAGATTTGCTGATTTTGTACACTTTCATCATGAAGAGATATATTCTGAAGATGTCGAAAAATGATTCAACAGTTTTACTTCTTGGTTTCTAGTAAATTTGCCTGTTTTTAAGAACACTTGGGATATGTAAACAATAGAGTAGTTTTTAAATTAAATAAACAGAAAATTATTTGTCAAGAGTCTCATTCCACATGTTGGCTTGGCATTTTAAAAATCTCACTAAATAAGATGTTGGCATGGATGCGGTGATCAAGGAACACTTCTACACTGCTAGTGGGAATGTAAAGTAGTACAGCCACTATGAAAGACAGTGTGGAGACTCCTTGAAGAACTAAAAGTAGAGCTACCATTTGGTCCAGCAATCCCACTACTGGGTATCTACCCAGAAGAACAGAAGTCATTATACAAAAAAGATACTTGTACACGCATGTTTATAGCAGCACAATTCACAATTGCAAAATTGTGGAACCAACCCAAATGCCCATCAATCAACAAATGGATAAAGAAACTGTGATATATATATGTATCTGAGAGTAAAAGGCAAGCCACAGAAAAATTACTTGCAATCTTGTAAGTGACAAAGCACTCATACCCAGAATATACAACAAACTTCTACAAATTAATCTAGAAGACAGGTAACTCAATAGAAAAACAAGCAAGAGACTTGAATGAGTACTTCACAAAGGAGGATATCCAAATAGCCAAAAATATATGAAAAAAATGCTCAACCTCACTAGTCATAAGGGAAATGCAAACTAAAGCCACAATAAAATGTGGCTTTCCTGGCAACAACAGCGAAACTCTGTCTCAAAAAAAAAAGAGCATTTATCTGTTCAATGTATTTGTGTTCATGTATTTTTTCTGTGTTCAAAACTTGGAATAAAAAGGGCAATAAAGTCTCTTAAGAGATACTTTCAGAGATACTTATGAGCAGGTAGAATGTTCCAAACATTGACTTATGGTGAAAAATCAAGGTTGCAACACTATCTGGCAGCTTCTAAAAATAAGATGGTAACTTCAAAATGACACTTAACTTCCCTAGCAACAATCCAGCTGTTACTCCATCTGCAAGACGGCCCACGATCTTACCTTGGCTAAGAATTTTTAAAATATGTACTGACCTGCTTGCCTGATAGGCTCAAGGATAACAGGGATTGAGAAAAGGGTATCAGGATATCCTTGCTTGTCGCACAGACCTGCTGCTCACCTTGCCCAGCAATCCCCCTAAGCAGCCAAGTTTACCAAGCTGCCTTCACAGTAACCCCTGGGATGTAACCCTACCTGCAACTACTGAGTCCAATCCCTTAGCTACCACTGATGTATATCCTAGGCACAGGCAGGTGAAAAATAAATGAGAGGTATATATAGTAATAAGCTAACATACGTTGAGTCTTAGAACAGGCCAGGCATCCTCATTGCTTTATGGGAACAAATGCTTTAATATTCGCACAACCCTATAAAGTGGGTATTACTGTTTCCATTTTACAGATGGGGAAACTGAAGCACAAAGGTCAACTATTTGCCCCAGGTCATACAGCTAGTAAGCAAAGGAGGCAGGATTCAAATTTAGGGAGTTTGGTATCCATATTCTTAACCAGTATGTTATTCTGCCTGTCATAGAAGAACAGGAGAGAAAGTTTTAAAAACGATTTTCTAGTCAGGTGCAGTGGCACACACCTGTAGTCCCAAGATACTCATGAGGCTGAAGTGAAGAGCTATGTCCCGAGTAGCTGGGACTACAGATGCATGCCACCACACCCAGCTAATTTTTCTTTTTTAAAAAAATTTTTGTAAAGACAGGGTCTCACTCTGTTGCCCAAGCTGGTCTCGAATTCCTGGGCTCATACGATCCACCCACTTTGGCTTTTCAAAGTGCTGGGAATACACCAAAACAATTTTTTAAAGAGATATATGCCGGGCACAGTAGCTCACACCTGTATCCCAGGACTTTGGGAAGCAGAGGCGGGCAGATAACTTGAGGTTAGGAGTTTGAGACCAGCCTGGCCAACATGGTGAAACACCATCTCTACTAAAAATACAAAATATAGCCAGGCATGGTGGCAGTGCTTGTAATCCCAGCTGCTCAGGAGGCTGAGGCAGGAGAATCCCTTGAACTCAGGAGGCGGAAGTTGGGCTACATGGCAAGATCCTGTCTCTACAAAAACTACAAAAATTAGCCTTGTGGCCGTGCGTCGTAGCTCACGCCTGTAATCCCAGCACTTTGGGAGGCCAAGGCAGGCAGATCACCTGAGGTCGGGAGTTCGAGACCAGCGCGGCTAACATGGAGAAACCCCGTATCTACTAAAAATACAAAAAATTAGCCTGGCATGGTGGCGCATGCCTGTAATTCCAGCTACTCGGGAAGCTGAGGCAGGAGAATCACTTGAACCCAGGAGGCGGAGGTTGCGGTAAGCTGAGATCATGCCCTTGCACTCCAACCTGGGCAACAAGAACAAAACTCTGTCTCAAAAAAAAAAAAAAAAAAATTAGCCTTGCATGGCGGCCTGTGCTCCCAGCTCCTTGGGAGGCTGAGGGGGAAGGACTGCTTGAGCCCTGGACGTCAAGGCTGCAGTGAGCCATGATCATGCCACTGCACTCCAACCTCAGTGACACAGGGAGACCCTGTCTCCAAAAAAAAAAGAAAGAAAAAGAAACCCATTTGCTTTTTGCAATCTACTATTTCCCAAAATAATCTGATCATGGTACTTTTTTCAACAAAACTATTAATATCTTTAGGATGTAATAATCTAGAGAATATAATCGAGGGCAAACTTAAATTTATTTTCCAACACATGGAAAGAGGAACTTACTACCTTCCCTACCCCCAAGCAATCGGTTTGATGGGCTTCCAATTTCAGCCACCTTAGAAGCATGACAGAAAAGTGCTTCCTATTACCAACTCCTATATATGTCCCAACATTCAAGCTTCCAATTACCAGTACTTCCTGTTCCACCAGTTTCTTATACTAATGAGGAAGGGCCTGCTCTACCTAGGCAGAATTATTACGTTTCAGAAAAAAAAAAAAAAACTAAAAAAAAATGATGTAAAAAGTATTACCTTACATGTTTCTATGTTATTATTTATTTATTCATTTATTTTTAGAGACAGGGTCTCACTCTGCCCCCCGGCTGGAGTGCAGTGGTGCAATCACAGCTCACTGCAGCCTTGAACTCCTGGGCTCAAGTAATCCTCCCACCTAAGTCTCCCGAGTAGGTGGGACCACAGGCATGTGCCACCATGTCTGACTAGGTTTTTCATTTTTTGTAGAGACAGGGATCTCATTTTGTTTCCCAGACTAGTCTCAAACTCCTGGGCTCAAAACAACCCTCCAGCCTCAGTCTCCCAAAGTGCTGTGATTACAGGCATGAGCCACTGTGCTGACTGAGACTAGGACTTTAATGTAACAAGATAGTTTCAAATCTTGTATTTCAAGTAACGAGAAATTTCCACTTGTTGAGTTTGGTGTAACAGGAAAGAACATCCACAATTATCTGAAAATTCAGTGAAATACTCCTCCCGGCCGGGCGCGGTGGCTCACGCTTGTAATCCCAGCACTTTGGGAGGCCGAAGTGGGCGGATCACGAGGTCAGGAGATCGAAATCACGGTGAAACCCCGTCTCTACTAAAAATACAAAAAATTAGCCGGGCGCTGTGGCGGGCGCCTGTAGTCCCAGCTACTCAGGAGGCTGAGGCAGGAGAATGGCGTGAACCCGGGAGGTGGAGCTTGCAGTGAGCTGAGGTCGAGATCACACCACTGCACTCCAGCCTGGGCTACAGAGCCAGACTCTGTCTCAAAAAAAAAAAAAAAAACTCCTCCCTTCAAACTATACAATATACAACTATGAGGCTGAATTTTCTTCACAAACTTCAACCAAAACAACATATTGCAACAAACTGAATACTGAAGCAGATACAAAAATCCAACTGTCTGTTATTAGACCAGATGTTAAAGATATTTGCAAAAATGTAAAGGAATTCTACTCTTATTAAAATTTTTGTGTGTGTTGGCTGGGTATAGTGGCTCACACCTGTAATCCCAGCACTCTGGTAGGCCAGGGTGGGCAGATCATGAGGTCAAGAGATGGAGACCATCCTGGCCAACATGGTGAAACCTCGTCTCTACTACAAATACAAAAATTAGCTGGGCATGGTGGCATGCGACTGTAGTCCTGGCTACTTGGGAGGCTGAGGCAGGAGAATCGCTTCAACCTGGGAGGCAGAGGCTGCAGTGAGCCAACATCATGCCATTGCACTCCAGCCTGGTGAGAGAGCAAGATTCCATCTCAAAAAAAAAAAAAAAAAAAAAAA
>NC_045447.1:97731022-97781274 GCF_002776525.5 Piliocolobus tephrosceles
AAAAAAAAAAAAATATATATATATATATATATATATATATATATATACACACTAGAAAATATTTTTCATTAAAAGTGCTCTTTATATTAACATGTAATTGGGTTACCATTAGTTTTGAATAATAAATAGCTTAGCTTTTTCCAGTTTTAATTCTAACACAGTAAATATCAATAGATATAACCCACATGAACAAAAGCTCTTTGAGGGATCTCACTTTAAAAGTGTAAAGAAGTCCTGTGATGAAAACACTGGAGAACTTGAGAACTGCTGTAACAGAGGATAATACAAATGCCTTCTTTATAATATTACACATAAAAAGGCTTTGAGGAAATATTTCTAGCTAGAGAAATAAGCTTAGAGCTTTAAAAAAAAAAAAAAAGGAAATATACTTAAACCGTATTTCCTTTTTAAGTAAAAAGCTATCCTTTTAAGTTTTCCTATTTTGAAAAATGGACAGAACGATGGAATCTGGGAGTTATCTCTGGAACAACTGAAGGACCATTCATTTGCTCACTAGATTGCAAACTCCCTCCGAGTCAGCAGTAACTAGGTGTGTCTGTCCTCCACCGTTCCCACAACATACAATCTTCACACAATAAATAGTTTCTGAATGAAAAGTGGGGAAATGTAAATCTGAACTCAATACATGTACATACCTACATTCTTTAAACATTAATAAATATGCTAATTTGTTAGGTTTTTTTTTAAACTTATACTCCAAACACAAGAGATGAAGTATTTCTTTTCTTTCAAGAACTACTGACCCACAGAGGGAAAAAAACTCAGTAAAAGATAACTTAATTTTATTTCTCAAATTAAGTTTATTTTCAGTCTCTAAATTGACAACCAGGTCCACAAAGTTCTATTTAATAAATATAACAAATTAAAATACACTTTAACCAAAGGAGAAAGGAGGAGGAGTCAAGAAGAGTATGAATTGTGAGGAGGAAGCAATAGGAAAGGGGAGGGTAGAAAGAACAAAGTGAGAGAGGCAAGTGGGATTCTATATATAAATCATTTTTTAAAAAACCTAAAATTCCAAAATGACTCTTAGAATTTACTTGCCCAAATAAATTCAGTCCTTAAAAAAGTTATCCATAATAATGTCTAAATATGCTAACACACACACCCCCAAAATATGTACATCTATTATGTATCAATAAAATAAATACATAAATAAGTGATGTCTAAGTACCTGGCATTTCTTAAGCTCTCTCTTCAGCTGGAGAACTGTAACATGCTCTGGTCCTTCTTCCAGACTTGCAGTGCCTCCAATTCCTCGAAATGAGGTGACCACAGCCTTCCTGACCTCTTGGATCATGTTAAACCACTCCTGCAGTTTGTATTGCTGCTTTTGGTTTAGTCTGACAGTATCTTTTAAGTCAACCAGGAAGGTAAAGGCTTCTTCTACACAACATTGGTAACCCAGACATTCTCCTTGAAGCTGAGCTACTTGCTCCTCAAGAGAATGAATCCTATTTGTATCAGGACTCCCTTCTCGATGGATCTGGCTAGTTTGGCTGACATTAGCCTGCTGGCTTTGCAAAGCTTCTCGAAGCAATTTAATCTCAAATTCCATTTCATCTATACGGTCTGACTCGGGGCTGAAGTTTACAGTGGGTTTGTTTCTAATGTTCCGTGCTCTGTTGGCATATTTGAGAGAATTTAAGGACTCATCAAAATTCGAGGAGGAGGGGCTGACACATGTGATCATGACAGTCTTAGCACTGCCTCCCAGAGAATCTTTCAGAAGCCGGGTAATTTTAGCATCCCTATATGGAATATGTGAACTCTTCCTGCGTGGGTCCCCAAGAGCGCTTATTACATTTCCTAACGCCAGCAATCCACTATTGATTTGAATGGATTCTTTGAACTGTTCACCAGTATTCCCCGTTTTGGTTACTCTTTCTGATCCTGCCAAATCCACAAAGTGGAACTTTGAGACAATATGCCGAGGGGAATACCATGATCCATCTTCAGCTGCCTCCACATTTTTATGAACTTGACCAATGCTGATTGTAAAAATTGCATGTGATCTGCTGGAGTGCTCATTCATTTGGGTGGTACCTGTATGTCTGGCTGCATTCCCCATCTCCAAAAGGCTCATCACTTCATCTGCACTCTCCACATGGCATTCCTTGGCCCCAACAATCACTTAAAATAGCAATAACATGTTTTTAAGCCAAGTTTTCACCAAAACCTAGTATATTAACAGTTACCATTTGCTAAACAGTCTCGCCAAGATAGTCCCTTTTTAAAAAAGTCAACAGCATTTCAAATAACAATAGTAACATCAGCAACATCATCAAATGATTTTAGATAATCTCCCAAAGAAACTATTTTAACAGACAGCACTCACTTTAATGTTTAAATTCTAAAAGCTGTAATTTTTTGAAAAAACAATCTAGTTTGTCTTGAGTCACACTCAATTCCTTAAAATGACTGACAAAAGAAAAACTCTTCATTCCAGTCTTTTGATTTGTAAAGCCTAATAGATCAATCTTTTTTTTTTTTTTTTCTTGAGATGGAGTCTCTGCCATCACCCAGGCTAGAGTGCAGTGGCGCAATCTTGGCTCACTGCAACCTCCACCTCGGGTTTAAGTGATTCTCCTGCCTTAGCCTCCCGAGTAGCTGGATTACAGGCGTGCACTACCACACTTGGCTAATTTTTTTTGTATGTTTAGTAGAGACAGGGTTTCACCACGTTGGCCAGGCTGGTCTCGAACTCCTGACCTCAGGTGATCCACCTGCCTTGGCTTCCCAAAGTGCGGGGATAACAGGTGTGAGCCACCACACCCGGCCTAGGTTAATCTTTTATAAATTAATCAAATATATAATTCAAAAGAGTTAATCAGTAGATTAGAATAATTAATTAGTATCAATTAAAAGGCATTAGTTGGCCGGGCGCGGTGGCTCAAGCCTGTAATCCCAGCACTTTGGGAGGCCGAGACAGGTGGATCACGAGGTCAGGAGATCGAGACCATCCTGGCTAACACGGTGAAACCCTGTCTCTACTTAAAAAATACAAAAAACTAGCCGGGCGCAGTGGCGGGCGCCTGTAGTCTCAGCTACTTGGGAGGCTGAGGCAGGAGAATGGCATAAACGTGGGAGGCGGAGCTTGCAGTGAGCTGAGATCCGGCCACTGCACTCCAGCCTGGGCGACACAGCGAGACTCCGTCTCAAAAAAAAAAAAAAAGGCATTAGTTGTTTTTTTTCAGTTTTGTTAATAATCAAGCCATCCTTAGCTTTTAAGTTTTTTAGTATTGTGAGGTCATAATCAACGATGAGTAAAAAATTCAATACAAATATAGTTGGTCATTCATTTTAAAAACAGGTGTGGTTTACATAATATCAGAATGCAAGGTAGACAGATGAGATAGCAATTAAAAGAAAATACTTTGAACACCATAATGTACTGTACTCAAAAAAGAAAAAAAAGGTTTTTATTTCAATCACAGAATGAACTAAAAATAACCTACATTTACTACCTGCATTATTTGTTTATATCCAAAAATACTGCAAAGAGAAGTAGGTGGACTTAGGAATTGAATCAGAGAAGGAAAGCTCCTGATTTCATGCTCAAATTATATTGCCATAATTCCTCTTTACTCAGATACTGTCACATCACTATTTCTTTAAAAAATAATCATTTCACTTTCATTATTTCCATCATGACACTTTTTAAACAACCCAGTTCCTGTAAGTCATAGTAAAACTTCCATTAAATTTTTCATTAAATTTTTCCAATGTTAGGCTATAAGTTAGCACTACAGTTCTCAAACCCAGATACAAATCACCTGGTAGCTTTATAAAAAAGAAAGTGCCAACGCCCAGGCACCATCTCAGACCAATTAAATCAGAATCCCTGAGAAGTAGGACCCAGAAATCAGTATTTTTAAAAAGCTTCCCACGTGTACTAATTGTGCAGCAGCCAGCATGGACATTACTGCTTCACACAGAGACTCTAAAGAAATATGTTAAACAGGCCGGGCGCGGTGGCTCAAGCCTGTAATCCCAGCACTTTGGGAGGCCGAGACGGGCGGATCACGAGGTCAGGAGATCGAGACCATCCTGGCTAACACGGTGAAACCCCGTCTCTACTAAAAAATACAAAAAAAAACTAGCCGGGCGAGGTGGCGGGCGCCTGTGGTCCCAGCTACTCGGGAGGCTGAGGCAGGAGAATGGCGTAAACCCGGGAGGCGGAGCTTGCAGTGAGCTGAGATCTGGCCACTGCACTCCAGCCCGGGTGACAGAGCGAGACTCCGTCTCAAAAAAAAAAAAAAAAAAGAAAAAAAAGAAATATGTTAAACAAATGCACTTTACTTGTGAGTGGGACATTATGTAAGACATGCTGTAATTTAAGATCATTTGTAACATCCTTCCAAAATTTTTTCAACATTGGTATCAGATATGAAATATTTTCATCAAGTTTATTAAGAGTGATAGTGAAGTGTATATACTTCTGTCTTGCTTGATATTTTACAAAGAAGCATGTATTATTTTTGTAACTGTTTGATAAAGGATAAAAACAATCAATAATTGTATTCCATAAGATAAACGAGCTCAAAACATTAGTCTGAATTATATCCAGAAGAGAGAAACTGTACTGAATTATCTAATAAGACCATAGCTACCATATATAGTTTCTTCTTAAAAAACAAAAACAGGTCAGGCGCGGTGGCTCACGCCTGTAATCCCAGCACTTTGGGAGGCCAAGGCGGGCAGATCACAAGGTCAGGAGTTTGAGACCATCCTGGCTAACACGGTGAAACCCCGTCTCTATTAAAAATACAAAAAATTAGCCAGGCGTGGTGGTGGGCGCCTGTAGTTCCAGCTACTTGGGAGGCTGAGGCAGGAGAATGGCGTGAACCCGGGAGGCAGAGCTTGCAGTGAGCCGAGATAGCACCACTGCACTCCAGCCTGGGAGACAGAGGTGAGACCCTGTCTCCACAAAAAAAAAGAACAGTCACTGCAATATTATTAATAATAGTTAAAACCTGGAAACAGCCTAAATGTCCAACAATGGAATATTAAATAACTATAAACACATTCATAAGATAAATTACCATATAACCATGAAGAGTCGTAAGTATGAAAAATATTTAATCATATGTGAAAATGTTCACAATATAAATATTAAGTGAAATATAAAATGCAAAACTGTGTGTAGGGTTGCAAGTATATATATTTTAAAAATTATATGTATGTAGAAAAATAATTCTGGAAGGAAACACACCAAAAAGAGAAGTTGGTATTTCTAGGCTCTAGGATTAAAAATAATCTTAAACTTTCTTCCTTATACTTTCCTGTTTTCAAAATACTCTATGAAGACACATGTTAGCTTTTAAACTGGAAAAGCAGAAATTGTTATCCTTCAAAATATTTGCAGTTTGACCCTCCCATTCTAACCTTCTCCCATTTCCAACAAATGGATATTGGTTAACGGAATTAACAGGCTACTAACGCAGAAAGTCAGACCTTGAGGAACACAGCAAAAAAAACCGGTAAATGTCAATATGAAAAAACAAAAATATAAACTCTTAACTTTAAAAAAAGAGGAAGAAGTAAGTGTGCTGGGACAAAAATCAAAGAAAAGAAAGGCAAGTTCTGGGTCAACTTTGATAAATGCTTAAAGCAAAAGCCATCTCCAATCTCAGGGTAGAGCTGAGAGGAAAAAAGATATAAAAACAAATTTAGCCTATATCACAGTCTCACCTGAAGTCAGTCTAGAGGGGAACAATGATAGAAAATCAATATCTTGCATTACAAATTAATAACTTCACCTTACCAACCAGTCTGAACTACTTTTCCATCTGAGTAATTTAAGAGAGATTAATAAGCTGGGAACAGTGGCTCATACCTGTAATCCCAGCACTTTGGGAGACCGAGGCGGGCGGATCATGAGGTCAGGAGTTTGAGACCAGCCTGACAAACATGGTGAAATCCCATCTCTACTAAAAATACAAAAATTAGCCAGGCATGGTGGCACACACCTGTAATCCCAGCTACTCGGGAGGCTGAGGCAGCAGAATCACTTGAACCCGGGAGGCAGAGGTTGCAGTGAGCCAAGATTGCACCACTACATTCTAGCCTGGGTGACCTGGGTGATGGAGCGAGATGCTATCTCAAAAAAAAAAAAAAAAAAGAGATTAATAATCAATAAAGTTGTTAAAGTTAAAAGTAAAAATAAGTTTATTTTGCTTCTGTATGTTTTTAAAGATTCCTTGGAATATATCCAGAAACTGAATTAAAGCATGTCTGTTTGCTAATGAAGGCAACTGATTAAGTGGGCTACTTTACCTGTGTTTCCTTTTTCATCTTCTCGGATGTGAAGATCCTTCATGGATGTCTCCAATTCTAGAAGATCTCTTAGGTCTTCCTTGTACACTTCTATATAAGATACTTTCACATTAAAGTCAATGCTAGGATGTTCAGAGATGCTTTGAAATATTTCTTGAATAGCTCGAGGAATGATACCCTTTTGGCCCTCCACAACTGAAGCTGAAAATTTAGAAAAAGAAAGCACATCTGGAACTTAAAACAAAAGAAAAGCGACAACCCCAATTTTATAGTTAATTTATTTTATTACATTTCTCTATATTATAACCTTTTGTTTTTTGAGACGGAGTCTTGCTCTGTTGCCCAGACTGGAGTGCCGTGGTGCAATCTCAGCTCACTGTAACCTCCGCCTATCGAATTCAGGTGATTCTCCTGCCTCAGCCTCCTGAGTGGCCGGGATTACAGATGCCCACCACTGGGCTATTATAACTTTTTTAAACCACAACTATAAAATTCACAAGTAAAAGTTTTCACATGTATCCCCTTACCAAGAATTCATTCAAGCATTCATTGAACAAGTATTTATTTAGTATCTACTATGTGCCAGGCACTATTCTAGAACTCTGCAATCCACCAATAAACAAAACAGGGAGAAAAGAAATCCCTTCCCTGGTGAGATTCTGCTGACAAAAGACTGACAATAGCAAAAAAGAATAACTGATAAGTGAATTATATGGCATATTAAAAAGTATTAATTGTACCTGGAGGGAAAAAAATAACAGCAGGGTAAGGAGACTAGAAGTGTAACTACCAGCCAGGAGATGCTTACAACTTTAAACAGGAAGGTCATGGTGGGCATCATTCAGAAGGTGGTATCTGAGAAAAGACTTGAAACAGGCTGAGCGCGGTGCCTCACGCCTGTAATCCCAGACTTTGGGAGGCTGAGGCGGGCAGATCACTTGAGCCCAGGAGTTCAAGACCAGCTTGGGCAACGTGGTGAAACCTGTCTCTACTAAAAATACAAAAATTAGCTAGCTGGGTGTGGTGGCCCATGCCTGTAATCCCAACTATTTGGGTGGCTAAGGCACAAGAATCACTTGAAGCTGGGAGGTGGAGGTTGCAGTGAGCTGATATAGCGCCACTGCACTCCAGCCTGGGCGACAGAGGGAAACTGTCTCAAAAAAAAAAAAAAAATTTAATAAGAAAATATATTTGAAAAGTCCCAGGAATGAAACAGACACTAAGTGACACAGGCGAATTTCAAAGCACGTAGATGTGGTAGAAATGTACATTTTAATATAAATGATAAAGCTATATGGAGTGGCATTTTATTCCATAAATAGGCCATGCTGTGGTGGCTCACACCTGTAATCCAGCACATGGGGAGGCCAAGGTGGGTGGATCGCTTGAGCTAAGAAGTTTGAGACCAGCCTGGGCAACATGGCAAGATCCCTGCTCTACAAAAAAATACAAAAAAATTTCGTGTTGCATGCCTATGGTCTCAGCTGCTTGGGAGGCTGAGAAGGGAGGAGGATTACTTGAGCTTGGGAGCCAGAGGTTGCAGTGAGTCAGGAGACAGAGCCTGGGTGACAGAGCAAGACCCCTTTCTATAAATACATACATACATACATACATACATACATACATACTTTATCTTTCCCAATTCACTGTTCATTAAATACTGGATCCAGAGAGGTGGCCCTTGACTCATAAAACATCATTCTACACAAAGGGCTTCCCCTGCCTAAAGCCACTCCACCTCTCGGATATTCACTACTACTAGTAGGAGCCACGTTATAAAAACGTTGGTGTTTTTGGCCAGGCACGGTGGCTCACGCCTGAAATCCCAGTTCTCTGGGAGGCCGAGGCAGGTGGATCACAGGGTCAGGAGATCGAGACCATCCTGGCTAACACGGTGAAACCCCGTCTCTACTAGAAATACAAAAAATTGGCCGGGCGCGGTGGCTCAAGCCTGTAATTCCAGCACTTTGGGAGGCCGAGACGGGCGGATCACGAGGTCAGGAGATCGAGACCATCCTGGCTAATACAGTGAAACCCCGTCTCTACTAAAAAATACAAAAAACTAGCCGGGCGAGGTGGTGGGCGCCTGTAGTCCCAGCTACTTGGTAGGCTGAGGCAGGAGAATGGCGTAAACCCGGGGGGCGGAGCTTGCAGTGAGCTGAGATCCGGCCACTGCACTCCAGCCTGGGCAACAGAGCGAGACTCTGTCTCAAAAAAAAAATAAATACAAAAGAAATACAAAAAATTAGCCAGGTGTGGTGGTGGATGCCTGAAGTCCCAGGCTGAGGCAGGAGAATGGTGTGAACCCGGGAGGCGGAGCTTGCAGTGAGCCGAGATCGCGCCACTGCACTCCAGCCTGGGGGACAGAGTGAGACTCTGTCTCAAAAAAAAAAAAAAAAAAAAAGTTGGTGCTTTTAGATGACATATAATTTCTAAAGCAGAAAATAGCTGTAAAAAGCAGGAAACTGACCCTAGGTAAGACCAATCTATTTCACAGTCTTTTGCACTAAAATATCTTTCTCTTTAGAACATTTATTATGGTCTGGGTGGAATCCCAATCACTGGAGCACAATTCATTTATGTTGGCAAGAATTTTTTTTTTTTTTTTTTGGTGAGACGGAGTCTCACTCTGTCACCCAGGCTGGAGTGTGGTGGTGCGATCTTGGCTCACTGCAACCTCCGCCTCCCAGGTTCAAGTGATTCTCCTGCCTCAGCCTCCCACATAGCTGGGACTACAGGCGTGTGCCACCATGCCCAGTTAATTTCTTGTGTTTTCAGTTGAGATGGGGTTTCACCATGTTAGCCAGGATGGTCTCGATCTCCTCACCTCATGATCTGCCCGCCTCAGCCTCCCAAACTGCTGGGATTACAGGGATGAGCCACCAGGCCCGGCCAAGAATGCTTTTTTAAAAAAGTTCTTATATTTCTTTACACGTCACCAAGTGTATCTGTTCTGAGATTTCTGGATGGGGTGAAAAGGTGCAAGGAGCTTGAGAGTAGAAAGGGATAATGAGAAAAGACAGAGAAGCAAGCCAAAGTTGATGGCGACAGAGAATGTATGCAGAAGCAGGTGCAGAAAGGCCAGTTATGCCCAGGCCTAGACCCTCAGTTCAAGAATGAGGAAGGGAACATCTCTACACCTCTTCTCCTCCAACACTATCTAAGCCCACAGCTTCTACAACCCAGAACACAGACCAGTACTGTAACATTATGAGTAAACACTTATTTCTGTTCCCCCCTTTCAAAAAGGAGTTAAAGCAGGTTTACAAATAGGCGTAGGAGGGGCTCAAACAGATACTTCTACATCAGTGTTCATAGTAACATTATTTACAGGAGCCACAACGGGGAAGCAAACCAAATGTTCATCAAAAGAAGAATGGATAAATAAAACATAGTATATACATACAATGGAATGTTCTTGGAAAAAGGAATGACGTTCTGATAGGTGACATAACATGCTAAGTGAGAGAAGCTAGACACAGAAGGAAAAATACTGTATGATTCCACTTCTTTTTTCTTTTCTTTTATTTTTTTTTTGAGACAGGGTTTCACTGTGTCACCCAAGCTGGAGTGCAGTGGCACAATCATAGTTCACTGTGGCCCTGACCTCCTGGGCTCAGGCAATCTTCCCACCTAAGCCTCTGAAGTAGCTGGGACTACAGGCATGTGCCACCACATCCAGCTAATTTTTTGTTGTTTTCTGTAGTGACAAGCTCTCACTATGTTGCCCAGGCTGGAGTGCAGTGGCGCGATCTCAGCTCACTGCAACCTCCGCCTCCTGGGTTCAAGCGATTCTCCTGCCTCAGCCTCCTGAGTAGCTGGGACTACAGGCACCCGCCACCACACCTGGCTAATTTCTGTATTTTTAGAAGAGATGGGGTTTCACCATGTTGGCCAGGATGGTCTCGATCTCCTGACCTCGTGATCCACCTGCCTCAGCCTCCCAAAGTGCTGAGATTACAGGCGTAAACCACCACGCTTGGCCCACTTTTATGCGTTTTGTTTTGTTTTGTGAGACAGAGTCTTGCTCTACTGCCCACACTGGAGTGCAGTGGCACAATCTCAGCTCACTGCAACCTCTGCCTCCCAGGTTCAAGTGATTCTCCTGCCTCAGCCTCCAGTAGCTGGGATTACAGGTGCACACCACCACGCCTGACTAATTTGTTTGTATTTTTAGTAGAGATGGGGTTTCATCATGTTGCCCAGGTTGATCTCAAACCCCTGAGCTCAGATGATCCTCCCAAAGTGCTGAGATTACAGACGTGAGCCACCACACCTGACCTCCACTTATATGAAATATCTAGAATAGGCAAATTAAAAGAGACAGAAAGTAAATCAGGGATTATCAGAGAATGCTGGGAGAGCTATTGCTTAATGGGTACATAGCTACTGTTTGGGTGATGAAAATTTTGAAAATACTGGTTATTATTGCATTAATAATTAGTATATTTGATGCTGCAGAACTCTACACTTGAAAGTAGCTAAAATGATAAGCTTGGTTATCTTTATATTTATATTTATATGTACTTTATCACAATTGTAAAGATAGTTAAAAAAAGTGTATAAAATTTAAAATAAGTGGAGGGAAAAACTGAGACTTTAAAAGCTTCTATAGGCTAATTTAGAAAACTGCCCATCATTTTTAGCATTGTTCCATGGAAAATGTATTCCAAGCAACAAACAGTTGACTTACAAATGACACTTAAAAACAACTTGCTTCCAAGTTGAAGATTACCAAAATTTAGGTTTTTGGCAACAATCATGCTGAAAATCTGTTTCCATCAACTTCGATGGCTGTCCTTCCCCTCATTTAAGAGGCAAGACTGCCATCATGTGGTAAGTAAAGTAAGTTATGGGTTTTCTTCTAATACAGTACAAATGAAGATTCCCTTTTAAGAGCTTGTAGGAACTAGCCTGTAGGAAATATCTAAACCTTCCAAACTGTAGCATAGATAAGCAATTTTGATTACCCAGAATAAATAATTGACCAGAAATAGTTCAGTTATGCCCCACATCAATAGAGAGCAAAGCACAATTTAAAAGACGTATCAAAAAGCTTAATTTCAAATATTTATAATAAAGCTCCAATATGTATTTTGATAACTTAAATATAAAATTTGCAATGTTAGTCTTATATTCCTGAAATAAACCATTTCCAAGAGAAAACCTGTAAAGTTTTATACCTCAACAACTATCATTTAGCTATTATATGGTATTTAAAGAGTACACAAAGGTTTTTGGAAAAGGCTATACCTTGTAAAGGTAATTCCAAAGTTCTGAAAAGCTGGAAAATGAATATTAGCTAAATAAGCATTATATTTAAAAATAAAGCCAGGCATGGTGGTTCACGCCTGTAATCACAGCACTTTGGGAGACTGAGGCAGGGCAGATCACTTGATCTCAGGTGTTAGAGACCAGCCTGGACAACATGGCAAAACCCTGTCTCTGCAAAAAATAAAAAATAAAAAACTAGTCGGGAGTGGTGATATGCCCCTGTAGTCCCAGATATTCAGGAGGCCGAGGTGGAAGAATTTCTTGAGCCCAGAAGGTTGAGGCTGCAGTTAGCTGTGATTGTACCACTGCACTCCAGCCAGGGCAACAGAACAAGGCCCTGTCTCAAAGCAAAATCAAAAACAAAAAACAAAGTGAGACCCCATCTCTACAAAAAAGTTTTTAAAATAAAGTAAAATACATTTTAAAATAAGAGAGTTTCACTCTGCCCTAGTGCCCAGCATGGTAACCTAGATACTGCAGATGCTCAATAAATATTCACTGGGGGATGGGGGGGGACGGGGCAGGGAAGCATTATTTGCATGGTCAATAACCAAAAAGCAGATAACTGACCCAGAACTGGTGTCCTATAGAGACATTCTGGGAAACAGAAAATCCCCACTAATACACCAAAAAATAAATCCAACTTTTTTTGAGACAAGAGTCTTGGTCTGTTGCCCAGACTGGAGTACAGTGGCATGATCTTGGCTCACCGTAACCTCCGCCTCCCAGGTTCAAGCGAATTCTCTGCTTCAGCCTCCCGAGTAGCTGGGATTAGAGAGGCGTGTGCCACAACACCCAGCTAATTTTTGTATTTGTAGTAGAGACAAGGTTTCGCCATGTTGGCCAGGCTGGTCTCAAACTCCTGGCCTCAAGTGATCTGCCTGCCTCGGCCTCCCAAAGTGCTGGGATTACAGGTGTGAGCCACTGCGCCTGGACTGAAATGATATTTTACATTGTTAAGTGCAAAAAGAAAGTTACAGAATCACAGCTATAATATCTCATTAAACAAACAAAAACCAAAAAAACTACATAAGTGAGTAATATGCATCAAACTTATTTCTTTGGGGTGAGAGGGGTTGTCACTTGTTTAATTTTTTTATGCATCACTTGCAGTCCTTCTTATAATAAATATTTCTTTAATTTAAAAAAAGTAGAAAGAAAACACCATCCAAAATATTCTTAATGGTGGTCTATTTCTTCTGATAGAAAGAATTTCAGAGCAATTAAAATATGTTAGAATAGATAACTTTAGTAACTTTTTCCCTTACAAAATTAAAATAGTACTCATGGTCTCCTAATAAAAAAAAAAAAAAAAGTGTAGCTATAATTAAGTCACCAGCTTCTGAACATGTATAATTCCTGTTGGTATAAAGCATATAATGGGTCATTAGGATTATAAAACATTTGCCAATCAAAAAAACCAAAAATCCCTACAATCCTAAAGAAAAGCCACAATTTATACTAGAAAAACTGAATTATTTCTATTGTAAGACCCTGAAACAATCTAGTATCTGTGATCTCCTAATTCTGCAGAATATACAGATGTTTTTCTTTTAGTTGGGGAGTATTGGCCTCTTGAAGCTCCTCCATTTTAATCTTTGGAATAAAGATTTCCTCAAACTACACAACCACTCCCTGAGCCACTACCCATCCATGCATGTAATAAGAGAAGTTTCTTTTTTAAAATTTTTAATTTTTTTTATTGTTTCAGCTCGTATCTCAACAGCTAGAGAAAAAAGTTTCTGAAAGCCATGTATTTTACATTTGTGAAATATGAAAATAGAAAAATATTGAGAGCCACTATTCATACAGAGAATACTAACTAAAACTTTAGACAATGATGCATATGTGCACTATTCGAAAGTTTGTTTTTAGTAGAAAGCTATCAATACAGTAAACAATCTTAACAGAAGACTTGGCTGTCAATTCCCCCACTCTATTACCAGACACTTAACTAAAATGATTTCCAAGGTTCCCTCCAGCTCTACATGAGATCCTATGATTCTATCTTTTCCAAACTATAATTACAAGCAGGAGAAATTATGTCCTAAAGTATTCAGAATTTAAAAAAGAAATCTGGCTAGAATATGAAAAAAAGATACTCTACATAGTAAATTTTTCCTATGGTCCCTAAGTCCTGACTGTGGGACTCTTAATATTTACAACTGGCTTGTTAAAGAACGCCAAATCTGATCATGTTAACTCATTTATCTCTATTTTAAATTCTGTTCAAAATAACAAGGGCTGACCACTGAAAACTATCTTAAACTTCTTTCCTCAAGCAAATATAATCCTAAGTTAGACTGCTTAATGAAACTTCAATATTTAAAAACAAACCTTTCAAAGATGATGATCTTAGGATCACATTTGATTACATTATTCATTCCTTCACTATTCAATTAATATGCTAAGCACCTACCACGTATCAGGTATTGGTCATGTTTTAGCTTCTATCTAGCGTCATAAATAAAAGTCAAAGAGTATAAGAATCTTACCAATATGGCCTCCTCCAATGGTGTATGTCTTCCCAGATCCAGTTTGTCCATAGGCAAAAACAGTTGCATTATAGCCCTCAATGAGTGACAACACTAGGGGCTTTATACATGTATTATAAACTTCATCTTGAGTGGAATTTTTGCCAAAAACAAAATCAAAAGTGAAGACTCTATCTCTCCCAATGATAACTTGCTGGTTGTTTGGAATAACTCTCACACAAACTTGATGATTATGAAGAACTTCTTTGCAAAGCAGAGGTCTAATTCTTACAGCAACTTTTACTGGTATTTCTTCCATGGCAACTTGGATTTTACTAAATAGATTTTCTACTTAATGTTCAGTATCTAGTGTGAGAAACTTCCATCTTATGTAAGATCTGGATTCCTGTGTAACAAAAATAAAAAAACAAATTTTAATTACTGATTCCTTTTATTCCAATAAACTAACCACCTTCTAAAGCAAAGTCAGTGAGAAGAGGTTTTGTTCCAACACAACACAGTTACAAAAAGTAAACTTGTCTTGTAAAATACATTGTAAATTTGTAGACAAAATAGTATGTCTTGGGTTTGCTTCAAAATAATCTAGAGTATGGGGTCCATGAGTTGATAAATGATGAAGCTAAGTGGTAAGTACATGGGATTCCATTGTGTCTTTATTTCTACAGTAATAATGTTTCCCAGTTCATTAATCTAAATATTAAATAGCCAGGGAGTTAGAAAATTAAGGCAAGGAGATAATTAAGTAAGGAACTGTACACGTGTTTTTTTTTTTGTTTGTTTTTTGAGATGGAGTATTGCTCTATCGTCTAGGGTGGAATGCAGTGGTGTGATCTCCGCTCTCTGTAACCTCTGCCTCCCAGGTTCAAGTGATTCTCCTGCCTCAGGCCTCTTGAGTAGCTGGAATTACAGGTGCCCGCCACTAGGACCAGCTAATTTTTGTATTTTTAGTAGAGACAGGGTTTCACCATATTGGCCAGGCTGGTCTCAAACTCCGAACCTCAAGTGACCCACCCGCCTCGGCCTCCCAAAGTGCTGGGATCACAGGCGTGAGCCACCATGCCCAGCCTGTACATGTGTTAAAAACAAACATTAGTACCAGATTTTATAGCTATGCATTGAAAAATAGCATTTCCGGCCGGGCGCGGTGGCTCAAGCCTGTAATCCCAGCACTTTGGGAGGCCGAGACGGGCGGATCACGAGGTCAGGAGATCGAGACCATCCTGGCTAACACGGTGAAACCCCGTCTCTACTAAAAATACAAAAAACTAGCCAGGCGACGTGGCGGGCGCCTGTAGTCCCAGCTACTCCGGAGGCTGAGGCAGGAGAATGGCGTAAACCCGGGGGGCGGAGCTTGCAGTGAGCTGAGATCCAGCCACTGCACTCCAGCCTGGGAGACAGAGCCAGACTCCGTCTCAAAAAAAAAAAAGAAAAAAAAAAAAGAAAAATAGCATTTCCTCTTTGCCACAATTATTAGAAATAAATTCATGAAAATAGTTCTAAGAATTTCAATAAGTCAATATAAATTTAAAACTAAATTTTTATTCAAAAATAATCAAAACTAACAGAAAAACTGCTTTTTCTGCTTCTACATATTATGTTGTACTTATTTCTGAAGATCTCTGCTAGAATTAATACATCAAAAATTAAAAGGCCGGGTGCGGTGGCTCAAGTCTGTAATCCCAGAACTTTGGGAGGCCGAGACGGGCGGATCACGAGGTCAGGAGATCAAGACCATCCTGGATAACACGGTGAAACCCCGTCTCTACTAAAAAAATACAAAAAACTAGCCGGGCAAGGTGGCGGGTGCCTGTAGTCCCAGCTACTCGGGAGGCTGAGGCAGGAAAATGGCGTCAACCTGGGAGGCGAAGCTTGCAGTGAGCTGAGATCCGGCCACTGCACTCCAGCCTGGGCGACAGAGCCAGACTCCGTCTCAAAAAAAAAATTAAATTAAATTAAATTGTTGGCTGTAGTTTCCTGGCTAAAAATATACATAAATAAATAATTGATAACCACATTTACAATGAACATTCTGGCTTTTTTTTTTTTTTTTTTTGAGACAGTCTTGCTCTGTCGCCCAGGCTGAAGCACAGTGGTGCCATCTCGGCTCACTGCAAGCTCCGCCTCCCGGGTTCATGCCCTTCTCCTGCCTCAGCCTCCCAAGTAGCTGGGACTACAGGCGCCTGCCACCATGCCCAGCTAATTTTTTGTATTTTTAGTAGAGACAGCGTTTCACCCTGTTAGCCAGGATGGTCTCGATCTCCTGACCTGGTGATCCGCCTATCTCAGCCTTCCAAAGTGCTGAGATTACAGGCGTGAGCCACCGTGCCCAGCCTAACACTTAAACATACATTCAAAAAACAATTCAATTTACAATAGCATCAAAAAGAATAAAATATTTAGAAATAAATTTAACAAAAGATGTGTAAAACATATACTCTGAAAACTATAAAATACTGTTAGAAGAAAGCACAAGATGTACATAAATGGAAAAAAATCTCATGTTTATAAATTGAAAGATATATTAATACGTCAGTATTCCCCAAATTGATCTACAGACTCAATGCAATACCTATCAAAATCTCAGCTGACTTATTTGCAGAAACTGACAAGCTGATCCTGAAATCACAGAACAACTCAAGAGACACAGAATAACCAAAACAATATTGAAAAAGAACAAAGTAAGAGGACTCACACTTTCCTAATTTCAAAACCAAGCAACAGTCATCATGATAGTGTAGTACTGGCATAAGGATAGACACATAGATCAACAGAATAGAACTGAGAATCCAGAAATAAACCCTCACATTTATGGGCAATTGATTTTCAACAAAGGTGCGAAGACAATTCAACTGAAGTCTAAGAATAGTCTTTTCAACAAATGGCTATGGGACAATGGATAAAATAATGAAGTTGGACTCCCTACCTCACATCATATACAAAAGTTAACCAAAAATGGACCATAGACCTAAACATAAGAACTAAAACTACAAAACTCTTAAAAGATAGGAGTAACTCTTCATGACCTTGAATTTGGCAATAATTTCTTAGATATGACACCAAAAGCAGTAAAATAAAAAATACCAATTTGAACATTACACATTGTATACATGTAATGAAAAATCACACTGTACCCCATAAACACGTACAATGATTGTGTCAATCAAAAATAATAAAAGCAAAAAAATAAAGATGAAGCATAGATTAAAAAATAAGTAGGACCCAGCCTGGGCAACATAGTGAGACGCCATGTCTACAAAGAAATTTTTTTTTCACTCAGCTCAGCATGATAGTGCACACCTGCAGTCCCAGCTACTTCGGAGGCTAAGGCGGGAGGTTGGCTTGAACCTAGCAGCCGGAGATTACAGTGAGCTGTATTTGTGCCACTGCACATAACCTGGACAACAGAGCAAGAACTTGAGAGAGAGAGAGAGAGAGAGAAGAGGGGAGGAGAGAAGAGAGAGAGAACAAGAGAAATGTTGGGGGTGGGGGAGGGAGAGGAAGGAGGGAGGGAAGGAAAAACTGGACGTCGAAATTAAAAACTTTGTGCTTCAAAGGAAACTACCAAGAAAGTGAAAAGACGGCTGGGCGCGGTGGCTTATGCCTGTAATCCCCCGGGCACTTGGGGAGGCCGAGGTGGGTGGATCACAAGGTCAGGAGATGAGACCATTCTGGCTAACACAGTGAAATCCCATCTCTACTAAAAATACAAAAATATTAGCCAGGCGTGTTGGCGGGTACCTGTAGTCCCAGCTACTCCGGAGCCTGAAGCAGGAGAATAGCATGAACCCTGGAGGTGGAGCTTGCAGTGAGCCGAGATTGCGCCACTGCACTCCAGCCTGGGCGAGGGAGGGAGACTCTGCCTCAAAAAAAAAAAAAGTGAAAAGACAACTCACTGAATGGGAGAAAATATTTGCAAGACATGAATCTAACAAGGAACTTGCAACTACAATGTATAAATAACTATTACAACTCAAAAAGTTTAAAAAAAATTTTTAAAACAGGCAAAGCATCTGAAAAGGCACTTCTTCAAAGAAGATATACAAATTAGTGAGCACATGAAAAGATGTTCAACATCATTAGCTATCAGGAGAATGCAATCAAAACCACAGTGAGAGTCCAGGTGCACATGGCTCACGCCTGTAATCCCAGAATTTTAGGAGACTGAGGTGGGATGATCACCTGAGGTCAGGAGTTCAAGACCAGCCTGGATAACATGGTGAAACCCCATCTCTACCTAAAATACAAAAATTAGCCAGGCACAGTGGCTCAAGCCTGTAATCCCAGCACTTTGGGAGGACAAGGTGGGAGGATCACCTGAGGTCAGGAGTTCGAGACCAGTCTGAACAACACAGTGAAACTCTGTCGCTACTAAAAAATACAAAAATTAGGCCGGGCGTGGTGGCTCAAGCCTGTAATCCCAGCACTTTGGGAGGCCGAGACGGGCGGATCACGAGGTCAGGAGATCGAGACCATCCTGGCTAACATGGTGAAACCCCGTCTCTACTAAAAAATACAAAAAACTAGCCGGGCGAGGTGGCGGGCGCCTGTAGTCCCAGCTACTCGGGAGGCTGAGGCAGGAGAATGGTGTGAACCCAGGAGGCGGAGCTTGCAGCAAGCTGCGATCCGGCCACTGAACTCCAGCCTGGGCGACAGAGTGAGACTCCGTCTCAAAAAAAAAAAAAACAAACAAACAAAAAATTAGACGGGCATGGTGGTGGGCGCCTACAATCCTAGCTACTCAGGAAGCTGAGGCAGGAGAATCGCTTGAACCCAGGAGGCAGAGGTTGCAGTGAGCTGAGATCAAACCACTGCACTCCAGCCTGGGCAATACACCAAGACTGTCTCAAACAAACAACCAACCAACCACCACAATGAGATACCAATCCACATCCACGCGCACTGCTATAATAACAAAGACAGACCATAAGTGTTAGCAGGGTGTAAAGAAATTAGAACCCTCATACACTATTGGTGGGAAGGTAAAATGGTACAGCCACTTTGGAAAACAGATTGACATTTCTGCAAAAAGTTAAACATACAGTTACCACTTGACCCAGCTCCCAAGAGAATTCCACTCCCAAGAGAAATGAAAACACTGTGTTGCATAAAAACTTATATACAAATGTTCAGTTTTGGAAGGATAAAGCTTATACTAAATTTAACAAGTAATCTATGACAATGTTTAAGTGCAGATGATGAAAAGTAATGAGTTTGAGGTGAGGCTAGGTTCTTTGGAGAAGCTGCTGAGTCTTGAAGATTACCATTAAGTAACAGAGACAACTAGACTGAAATAACATTTTATTAATAACACTAATAACAGTGAATTGATAATATTAATATTCACTACCCTTGGAAAAAAAAACCGTGGCCCAGTACAGTGGTTCACATCTGTAATCCCAGCACTTTGGGAGGCCAGGGTGGGTGGATCACTTGAGCCCAGGAGTTCGAGACCAGCCTGGGCAACATGGAGAAACCCTGTCTCTACAAAAAGTCAAAAAATTAGGCAGGCATGGTGGCGCACGTGCCTGTAGTCCCAGCTACTCAGGAGGTTGAAGCGAGAGGATCCCTTGATCCCAAAAGGGTCATGACCCTGTCAAAAATAAAACAAAACTCTGCAATGGTACTCTGCATTTGTAATTCTCTGAGTAGATGGCATGAAGAGGATCACAACAAAAAAAATTAACATCACTCTTCTAAAAGTCTCCTGAGAGTAAAAAAATATCAGGTTCCTTGGGCTGTAAAATCCCAAAAGAGAGTCAACAAACTATCTTTAATGGCTAAAACAAAGAGATACACCTAACCTTAGCAGTTTTTAAATCATTCTAATGAATTTTACACTGGAAAAAAAAATGCTCATGTGTTTGATAAATCCTTTCTTGGATCTTAAAGAACTCTACAATCATTTGGTACTGGAAACTTTTCCAGCTACAGGAATGCTGAGTTAATTCTTCCAAATGTCTCTGAAAACCAACATTTGAAGTCACCATACAGATTAGTTTATTTCTTTGTATGCCATCAAATTAAAGCAAAACTCATGGAACGATGTTAAGCCAAACTTAACTGCTTCCAATGAAGTCGCTAATAAAAAATGCCAAATTGGGATATTTTCATTTCTTGGGTTTTTGTTTTGTTTTGTTTTTGAGACAAGATCGGGCTCTGTCACCCAGGCTGGAGCACAGCGGCACCATCTCGGCTCACTGCAACCTCAGCCTCCTGGTTCAAGTGATTCTCGTGCCTCAGCCTCCAAAGTAGCTGGGATTACAGGCACCACGCCAGGCTAATTCTTGTATTTTTAGTAGAAACGGGGTTTCACCATGTTGCCCAGGCTGGTCTCGACCTCCTGGGCTGAAGAGATCCGCCCGCCTCAGCCTCCCAAGGTACTGGGATTACAGATATGAGTCACCATGCCCAGCCTCATTTCTTGGAGTTTTTAATGGTAATATCTATAAACAATTTGGTTATAAAGGCAACTGAAACTTATTCTAAGCCTTAAAAAAAATAATAACGGGGCCAGGCACGGTGGCTCATGCCTGTAATCCCAGCACTTTGGGAGGCCAAAGCAGGTGGATTGCTTCAGCCCACGAGTTACAGACCAGCCTGGGCAACAGGGTGAAACCCTGTCTCTACTAAAAATACAAGAATGAGCCAGGCAGTGGTGACGCACCTGTAGTCCCAGCTACTTGGGAGGCTGAGGTTGGAGGATCGCTTAAGGCCGGAAGATTGAGGCTGCAATATGCCACTGCACTCCAGCCTGAGTAACAGAGCGAGACCCTGTCTCAAAACAAAACAAACAATAATAAGGGTCCACAAACATAGGGCTTGTAAAACATCAATATACAAGAAATAAAGTTTTTACACAATCCACAGCACTTATACTTCTTCAGATTCTGATCAATTATAGTCATCAGAAACATACGCATTATGTCACCAATAAATGACAAAAAAGGCGAAATCAGATTGGCTGGTCGTATTTAAGTATACTCAATGGGTTTTTGAAATCTGAGGAAAGGCAAGAGAAATATTTAATCCCTCATGTCATGTCACTGGTCAGGAACGAGTGTCTCCAAAAACCGCTGCCATCCCGTCCCCTTGATTTCCCAGAAAGCAGTGGTTGTCTTAAATGTGTGGTTTGTTAACTATTTTCATAAGAAACTTCCCAGTAGATGGATAGTAAGTCGCATAAGGAGCTCAGAAAAGGCCCCAAATGTGTAAAGACAAAGGAGTAAAGAAGGGCAAACAACAAAGATTTTCAACACTGGAAACGGCCGTGTTACTTAAAAGGTGTTTCAAAGAAAGAATCTGGGCGCTTTGCTCTTTACAGCACCTGCCTCCGAGGGAGGGAGCTCTTGGGCTTGAAGGCGCCGAGGTTTCAACCTCTACAGTGGGAAAAACACGCCTGCGACAAAACAAAGCGCTTGGTGGTGGTGGCCCTCGCGTCGCACCTCACGCCGTGAAGCTACACGAGACGAACACCGGGTGCGCGCCTAGGGGCCGGGTCCCGCGTTGGGGTCGATCCCCGTTCCCTGTGCCCCGCTCCTCAGGGCTGAGCCAGCTTCCTCCGGAAGGGACGCTCTGCCTCCAGTCGCTCGCCGGACTCCCATTCCTGACCCCAGACTCCTCGGGCGCCCCCATAGGCCTCACTGGCGCCCCTACCGCCCACCCTCTGGCTCCCACCCCGCGGCGGCCCAGACCCCAAGCCGGCGCCTACTAGTCCCAACGGCGGGCTGGGAGCGCGGGCGCGGCGGGCTGGAGGGCGGGTGCCGCGGAAGGGAGGGCGCCCCACTTTCCCGCACCGCCCGGCCAGGCCCGCCGCGCACTGACCGACTCAGGACAGCCCAGGGCCCTGGCGGCGAGCGCTGGATTCCTCAGCTTCGCTCTGCCACGCTGCGCCGCCGCCGCCCGCGTCTTTTGTTGTCGCGGGTTCTCCTGGCAACCGGCGAAGCCCGCCTCCCGCCGCGTCCTCCCCGGGTCGCCGCGTCCTGGCCCCGCCCCCGAACCTGGCCACGCCCCCAAGCCCGTGCGCAAGAGTCCTGCGTCCCCAGGAAGTCCGCAGAAGGCCAGCTCCCGGGCTTCCCTGCAAACCCGAGTTGTATCCCACTAACGCGCTGGGACTGGTCTGTGAGGCCTGAGCGCAAGCATCTTTCCACGGGTTCGTGAAATGAATGAGAACGATTCCACACTGTGTTTCAATATCTTAGCTACCAATTCAGTTTATTTTTATTTTTATTGAGTAAAACTTGCATAACCTAAACCATCTTAAAACTCACAATTCAGTGGCGTTTAATGCGTTCACAGTGCATTAAACTATCACCTCTGTATATAGTTCAGAAACATTTTCATAACCCCAAAAGAAAATCCCCAAACCAGTTAGCAGTCATTCCTTCCAGTTCCCCTGTCCCCATAACCCCAGCCAGCCACTAATCTACTTTCTGACTCTATGATAGATTTACCTATTCTGGGCATTTCATTATTGATGGAAGGATTCAGTATATGACCTTTTGTGTCTAGCTTCTTTTGCTTAATGTTTTCAAGCTGCAGTCATGTTGTAACAACTATCAGGACTTTTTTTTTTTTTTTTTTTTTTTTGAGACGGAGTCACGCTCTGTCGCCCAGGTTGGAGTGCAGTGGCGTGATCGCGGGTCACTGCAACCTCTGCCTCCCGGGTTCAAGCGATTCTCCTGCCTCAGCCTCCCGAGTAGCTGGGACCATGGGCGCGTGCCACCACACCTGGCTAATTTTTTGTATTTTTAGTAGAGATGGGGTTTCACTGTGTTAGCCAGGATGGTCTCGATCTCCAGTGACCTTGTGATCCATCCGCCTGGGCCTCACAAAGTGCTGGGATTACAGCTGTAAGCCACCACGCCCGGCCCGTTAGATGGAGTTTCGCTCTTACTGCCCAGGCTGGAATGCAATTGCGCCATCTAGGCTCAACGCAACCTCCACCTCATGGGTTCAAGCAATTCTCCTGCCTCAGCCTCCAGAGTAGCTGGGATTACAAGCATGCGCCACCACGCCTGGGTAAGTTTTCTGTATTTTTAGTAGAGACGGGGTTTCACTATGTTGGGCAGGCTGGTCTCGAACTCCCGACCTCTGGTGATGCGCCCACCTCGGCCTCCCAAAGTGCTGGGATTATAGGCATGAGCCACCCCACCGGGCCTGTTTTCAGGTCTTTTAAGTGTGGACCTAAGAGTGGAATTGCTGGGTTGCATGGTAATATTTAACTTTACCAATTTAGCTTTAAAAGCTTTAGTGCCTCCTGTTTTTAGTAGCACAATCTAAGCATCTTCAAAAATACTTCCTTCTCTCATGAAATATAGGAATGAAGGTGGGAAAAAAAGCTGACTATTTATGGTTTTTATTTTTTTTTTTCTTTTAACTGAATTATTTTAATTTTTTAAAATTCAGGCTGGGCACAGTGGCTCACACCTGTAATCTCAGTACTTTGGGAGGCTCAACTGGGAGGATCACTTGAGCCCAGGAGTTTGAGACCAGCCTGGGCAACATAATGAGACCCCCCCCCCATCCCTACAAAAAATCAAAACTTAGTCGAGTGTGGCCGAACATGCCTGCAGTTACAGCTACTCTGAGGTGGAGGTGGGAGGATCGTTTGAGCCTGGGAGGTCAAGGCTGCAGTGAGCCATCGTTGCACCACTGCATTCCAGCCTGGGTGACAGAATGAGACTCTACCTCAAAAAAAAATAAATAATACATAATTTTTAAAATTCTAAGATTTGAATTGATTATGCTGCATTTTTAGAACTCTTTTTGAAAACAAACTCACATCATGACTGTGAATTGGCGAGTCAAACTGGTCTGCTGACAAAGCTTCAATAATTAATAGTACGTAACAATTTAAGTCTAGGAATACCCAGAAGTCTCAACAGAAGTTCTCAAGAGGCCACACAATTGCAGAGAGGAGGTCAGCAAATGCCTAACAGCATTAGAATGGGGCATTTTCCATTGTCCCCAAATTGATGTCTTGAGTCCAGAGTTAGAGAAAAGGAGTTACTTAAGTTCCCCACATTGTAAAGTGAATGCCAGCCATTGCCAACCCTTCCTCCCTAGGATTTATCGCAGGACTAAACTAATTCCATTCAAATTCCAATCCTATCTCTTTTTTAAGTCTCTGTAAGAAAGACTGGGCAGTGGAGTCAAGGGGTCTTGGGCCTTGTGGGTTGGAGAGTAAGCGGCCTCCCACCTAAGTCGAAGGAGGCTCTAAGAGTGACAGGCAAACTCTGTGTGATGTGCAAGAAGACGAAACCTGGCCTTCTGGTGGGAACAACTATGGAAGAAGTAAGCTGATCTGCTTCTCGAGAATGGAGCGAAGCAACTGAGAAGACGCTGTAGTAGAGCAGCCTGTGTTCCTACAATTTAGGAGGGGAGAACCTGTGATTTGCTCATGGTCCAGGGTTTCCTTTGGAGAATACCCAAGCTTGAGCCCCATGAAGATTGTCTTGAGGACTGTCTCGTGCAGATGAGTTCCAATCAGTAAGAGGCAGTGGGAGGAACTGGGCTTGGGATTAACAGAAATAATTGAGCCAGTGCTGGATCTTCTTACAGGAACTATGTCTTCTCCTTAAGGGAACTGTATCTTTCAGGTCCACTGAAGAACTCTGCATACATCCCATGGGAGATTAGCTTTGGGATGCTTGTCCCACAGAGAAAAACATCCATGCCCAGTCCACTTTACTAGAAAAGCAGTAACAAATGGAAGATTACAGCTAGACCAAATTAAATAAAGAAACATGGCCGGGCGTGGTGGCTCAAGTCTGTAATCCCACCACTTTGGGTGGCTGAGACAGGCGGATCACGAGGTCAGGAGATCAAGACCATCCTGGCTAACACGGTGAAACCCCATCTCTACTAAAAATACAAAAAACTGGCCGGACGAGGTGGCGGGCGCCTGTAGTCCCAGCTACTCGGGAGGCTGAGGCAGGAGAATGGTGTAAACCCGGGAGGCAGAGCTTGCAGTGAGCTGAGATCCGGCCACTGCACTCCAGCCTGGGTGACAGAGCAAGACTCTGTCTCAAAAAAAAAAAAAAAAGAAAGAAAGAAACATGTGCCCTTTTCCCCTAAATCATCTTCCCTCACCCACATTTTGAGAAAAGCTGGGTCCAGGAAAGAAAGGAAGTATTAAAGGAAGTATTAAGGAAACCACAGATCGTACCTCTTCTCCCACTTTAAATTATTTTAAGGTTGCTATAATGTTTGATGGTTTCACTTAATTTCTCTGGCAGAGAGAAAAGAAGCTTTATACTTCAAAAAATGGGATTTCTGGTGGGGTGCAGTGGTGGCACACACCTGTAATCCCAGCACTTTGGGAGGCTGAGGCGGGCGGATCATGAGGTCAGGAGTTCGAGACCAGCCTGGTCAACATAGTGAAACCCCATCTCTACTAAAAATACAAAAATTAGCCGGGTGTGGTGGCATGTGCCTGTAGTCCCAGCTACTCAGGAGGCTGAGGCGGGAGAATCACTTGAACCCAGGAGGCGGAGGTTGCAGTGACCCGAGACTGCGCCATTGCACTCCAGCCTGCGTGACAGAGTGAGGCTTTCTGTGCCATCATTTGCCTTTGGCTCCTTAATTTAGTATAGAGAATGTTAGCTTTCCTAAGGAAACATACTGCTTGGGTCCTGTCAACCCATGCCAGGTGGATTTGCTTGGCCTAATGGTCAAACTGGGCAGCCACAATCTCCACCATTCATGAGGGGAACCTTGGGAGACTAGGAAAGAATCCATCACCCCAATCTGAAAAGCAAGCCTAGGACAGTGGCTTTCGAATTTGATTGATACTGAGCCACTATCAGAAATTCACTTGACATCATGACTCAATACACAGGTATGTGTATAAATGAAAACAAGGCCAGGCATGGTGGCTCATGCCTGTAATCCCAGCACTTTGGGAGGCCAAGGTGGGCAGATCACAAGGTCAGGAGACCATCCTGGCCAACATGGTGAAACTCCGTCTCTACTAAAAAATACAAAAATTAGCTGGGTGAGGTGGCGTGTGCCTGTAATCCCAGCTACTAGAGAGGCTGAGGCAGGAGAATTGCTTGAACCCTGGAGGCAGAGGTTGCAGTGAGCCAAGATTGCACCATTGTACTCCAGCCTGGAGACAGAGCAAGACTCCATCTCAATAAATAAATAAATAAATAAATAAATAATAAGTGAAAACAAAAGTTTTGGGAAACAATACTTAACCTTTACTAAGTGCAATGTTCTATGTATTTTATTCTATTCTACTTTTCTTTTTCTTAGAGACAGGGTCTTGCTATGTTGACCAGGCTGGTCTTGAACACCTGGCCTCAAGTGATCCTCCCATCTCAGCCCTCCCAAAGTGCTGAAATTACAGGAGTAAGCCACCATGCCTGGCCCTATTCTACTTCAATTTTTTTTCTTTTTTTGAGACAAGGTCTCACTCTGTCTCCCAGGCTGAGTACAGTGGTGCAATCATGACTCACTGCAGCCTCAACTTCCCAGGCTCAAGCAATCCTCCCAGCTCAGTCTCCCAAGTAGCTGGGAATACAGGCACCGGCCACAATGCTCAGCAAGTTTTTTATTTTTTTGTAGAGATGGAGTCTTGCTGTGTTGCCCAGGCCGGTCTTGAACTCCTAGCCTCAAGTGATCCTGTGCCCTGGCCTCCCAAAATGCTGGGATTACAGGCATGAACTACCATACCCAGCCCAATTTTTGTTAATGTTGATTACAACCCTTTAAATTGATTTCATGACCTACTAATGGATTGCAGTCTGCAATTTGAAATATTCTGGTCTAAGGTAACAATCTGGCTGACAATGGACCAAAAATGACATTTTCATCTACTAAACACTATTATACACCTCTTCTCTTATTTATCTATTGCTGAACTATTTCCCCAAATCTTAGTGGCTTAAAACAAATTTCTTGGCTGGGCTCGTTGGCTCACACCTGTAATCTCAGCACTTTGGGAGGCCGAGGTGGGCGGATGACGAGGTCAGGAATGCGAAACCATCCTGGCCAACATGGTGAAACCCTGTCTCTACCAGAAATATAAAAATTAGCTGGGCATGGTGGCAGGCGCTTGTAATCCCAGCTACTCGGGAGGCTGAGGCAGAGAATTGCTTGAACCCCGGAGGTGGAGGTTTCAGTGAGCCAAGATTGTGCCACTACACTCCAGCCTGGTGACACAGCAGGACTCTGTCTCAAAAAAAAAAAAAAAAAATTTCTTATGTCGTAGCTTCTATAGGTCAGAAATCTGAGCATGGGTTAGCTAGATTCTCTGCTTCAGGGCTCTCACGAGGTTGCAATCGAGGTATCAGTCAGGGCCATGATCATTTCAGGGTCAACTGGGGCAGAATCTGTTTCCAAGCTTCTGTAGTGTTTGGTGGTAGTTCTTTTTTTTTTTTGAGATGGAGTCTCACTCTGTCACCCAGGCTGGAGTGCAGTGGCACAATCTCGGCTCACTGCAGCCTCCGCTTCCCTGGTTCACACCATTCTCCTGCCTCAGCCTCCCGAGTAGCTGGGACTACAGGTGCCCGCCACCACGCCCGGCTAATTTTTTGTATTTTTAATAGAGATGGAGTTTCACTATGTTAGCCAGGATGGTCTCGATCTCCTGACCTCATGATCCACCCACCTCAGCCTCCCGAAGTGCTGGGATTACAGGCGTGAGTCACCACGCCCAGCCTGTTTGGTGGTAGTTCTTGAGTGCTGTTGGACTGAGGGACACATTCCTGCTGGCTGTTAGTCAGAGGCTGCCCTCAGTTCCTTCCCCTTAGTTCCTTGAACAGGTGGTCCTCTGGATCACATTGGGCATGTAAGACGAGCCCTGGAAAGAAAACCAGCAAGAGAGAAGTCAGAGTCACTTATAACTTGATTGTAGACAGGATATCCCATCACCTTTGCCACATTCTGTTCATTAGAAGCAAGTTACTGGGTCTATCCCACATTCAGGGGATGGGGTTGCATGACTGTATGACTACTAGGAGGCAGGAGTTATTGGAGGCAACCTTTATTTCCTCCCCCCCTCCACCCCATGCCCTATTCTGATCACCAAATTCTGCTTGTTTTATATCTGAATATTTCAAATCCTTTCTACTCTAGTTCAAGATCTCACAATCACTCACCTAAACTACTGCAATAGCCTACTAACTAGTCCCCGGTCTCCAGTCTTGCTCTTACATATCCACCCTCCACACCTTCTACACTGATCTATCTACGACATGAATCTCACTGTCTGTCCTTGACGTAAAACCTTTCTTTTTTTTTTTGTTGAGACAGAGTCTTGGTCCGTCGCCAGGGCTGGAGTGCAGTGGCCGGATCTCAGCTCACTGCAAGCTCCGCCTCCCAGGTTCCCGCCATTCTCCTGCCTCAGCCTCCCAAGTAGCTGGGACTACAGGCGCCCGCCACCTCGCCCGGCTAGATTTTTGTATTTTTTAGTAGAGACGGGGTTTCACCGTGTTAGCCAGGATGGTCTCGATCTCCTGACCTCGTGATCCGCCCATCTCGGCCTCCCAAAGTGCTGGGATTACAGGCTTGAGCCACCGCGCCCGGCCGACCTAAAACCTTTCTGTGATGGCATGGAGAATACCATTCCTTAACAGCTGGAACGGGAAATCCATATGTGGACAGACAAGTTTTGCTGAGAAGATGCTTTGCTAGCCTGTCCCTAGGTGGAAGATAAGCCACCTAAACCTGATTTGGTTAGTACCCAAGCTTCAGAGAGGAGGGTGTTGTTGCTCATATGAGACAAGGGGAAGAAAATTTGACTGCTCTTGAGAAGGAATGAGGAAGACGGGGAAAGGGGGTGGTGTTGGGAGAAGTTGAAGCAGAGAGGAGGCAGAGGATAACTGATAAGGGAATCCCAGGGACGCTGGGAATGGCTAATGGTGGCATTGATTGATTGATTGATTGAGTCTTGCTCTGTCACCCAGGTTGGAGTGCAATGGCACAATCTTGGCTCACTGCAACCTCTGCCTCCCGGGTTCAAGCAATTCTCCCGCCTCAGCCTCCTGAGTAGCTGGGATTACAGGCGCGTGCCACCACGCCGGGCTAATTTTTGTGTTTTTAGTAGAGACAAGGTATGACCATGTTGGTCAGGCTAGTCTCAAACCCCTGACCTGGTGATCTGCCTGCCTCAGCCTCCCAAAGTGCTGGGATTCCAGGCGTTAGCCACCAAGCCCAGCCAGTGGTGGCCTTTATGTTCCTGCTGTGAAGTGTGCAATTCAACCCCCTTCCTCTCTCTCCCCTGCAAAATCTTCAATGATGTCTGCATTGCTAACTGACACATTTGTCCAGTCTGGTGCTGGACAAAACCAGAGGTTGACCATGTGGACCTAGAAGGCAGAAGATTAGAAGAAAGCTGAAGGTGTAGTGGATCATTTCTGCAATCCCAGCACTTTGGGAGGCTGAGGAAGTAGGATCAGTTGAAGACAGGAGTTCAAGACCAGCCTGGGCAACAGAGTAAGAACCTCTCCTCTAAAAAAAAAAAAAAAAAAGAAAGAAAGAAAAAAAAAATTAGTTGGGCATGGTGGCATGCACCTGTAGTGCCAGCTACCTAGGAGGCTAAGGCAGTAGAATTGCTTGAGCCCAAGAGTTGGAGGCTGCTGTGATCTATGATTGAGCCACTGCACTCCAGCCTGAGTGACAGAGCAAGATCCTGTCTGTAAAGTAAAATAATTTGTAAAACTAAAATGAAAAATCATAAGATGTAAAAATGTTCAACAAAATTCACTAAAATGATAACCACCATTATCTCTGGATGGTGGAGTTAAAGGTTGCGATTTTTTTAAAAGACAGGGTCTTACTCTATTGCCCAGGCTGGAGTGTAGTGATTTGATCACAGGTCATTGTAACCTTGAACTCCTGGGTGCAAATGGCCCTCCCACCTCAGCCTCCAGAGTAGCTAGGATACAGGTGCACACCACCATGCCTGGCTAATATTTTAACTTTTTTTGTGTGTTTGTTTTTTTTGTTTGTTTGTTTTGAGACGGAGTTTCACTCTTGTCACCCAAGCTGGAATGCAATGGCATGATCTCAGCTCACTGCAACCTCCGCCTGCTGGGTTCAAGCGATTCTCCTGCCTCAGCCTCCTGAGCAGCTGGGATTACAGACATACACCACCATGCCCAATATTTTTAGTAGAGACGGGGTTTTGGCATGTTGGCCAGGCTGGTCTCAAACTCCTGACCTCAGGATACACCCGCCTCGGCCTCCCAGAGTTCTGGGATTACAAGCGTGAGCCACCACGCCTGGCGTAATTTAATTTTTTGTAGAGATAGGGTCACCTTATGTTGTCTGGGCTGGTACTGAACTCCTGGTCTCAAACCTTCCTTCCCATATTGGCGTCCCAAAGTGCTGGGATTAGAGGTGTGATTCACTGTGCCTAACCTGTTATTTATCTTTATGTCTCTATTTTTGAGCACAGTCAATGTCTAGTACACAATAGATAATTAGCACACCCCAGAGAGTCAGTGAATGTTTACGGAAATAAAAAAAAATAAAAAACAGAAAACAATTAACTTGCTTAAGCCTACATGGTTAAGTGGCAAAGGCAAGACTGAAGCTTCCATCTGTCAGATGACAAAGTCAACACACCTCCCCAGAGGCTGAGCTGAGCAGAGCTGCAGTTTTCTACATAATGCATCTCAAGTTTTGTTGTTTGTTTTACAGCTGATTGGCTCCAAACATGGACTCCAAACATGGCTCCAAACACGGACTATATATGGCATTTGATTGATATGTACCTTAGTTCTCTTTTAATCAATAACAATTACCCTCACCTTTTAAAAAATTATGGTAAAATGTACATAACATAAAATTGACTATCTTAACACTACTGAGCTGTACACTTTAAAACGGTTAAGTACTTGCCAGGCACAGTGGCTCACACCTATAATCCCAGCACTTTGGGAGGCTGAGGCGGGAGGATCACCTGAGGTCAGGAGTTCAAGACTATATGGCCAAAATGGCAAAACCCCATCTCTACTAAAAATACAAAATTAGCTGGACATGGTGGTGTATGTCTGTAATCCCAGCTACTCGGGAGGCTGAGGCGGGAGAATTGCTTGAACCCAAGAGACAGAGGTTGCAGTGAGTCGAGATCGCACCACTGCACTCCAGCCTGGGCAACAGAGCAAGACTCTATCTCAAAAATAAATACATATGTACATACATAAAATGGTTAAGTACCTTCACACTGTTGTACAGCCAATATCCAGAACCCATTTCATCTTGGAGAACTGAAACTGTACACCCGTTAAACAATAACTCACTATTTCCTTCTTTCCCTAACTCCTGGCAGCCACCATGCTACTTTCTGTCTCTATGGATTTAACTACTCTAGGTTATGGAAGTGGAGTCATAGAGTATTAGTCCTTTTGTGACTATTTCACATAGTATGATGCCCTCAAGTTTCATCCATGTTGTGCATATATCAGAATTTCCTTCCTTTTTAAGGTTGAATTAATATTCCATTGTATGTATGTGTTACAATTTATTTATCCGTTCATCCACCAATGGCCACTTTGGCTGCTTCCACCTTTTGGCTATTGTCAATTATGCTGCTATGAACATGTATGCATAAATATCTCTTTGAGAACCTTTCAGTTTTGGGGAGTATTGCTGTGGATTGAATGCTTGTGTTCCCCAAAATTCATATGTTGAAACCCTAACCCCCAACATGATAGTATTTGCAGGTAGGGCCTTTAGGAGGTAATTAAATTTAGATGAGGTCATGGGGGTTGAACCCCATGATGGAATTAGTGTCCCTTTAAGGAGAGGAAGAGGCCGGGTGTGGTGGCTCTCGCCTGTAATCCCAGCACTTTGAGAGGCTGAGGTGGGAAGATGGCTTGAGGCCAGGAGTTTGAGACAAGCCTGGGCAACAAGGGGAGATCCTGTCTCTACAAAATATTTACAAATTCCCTGGTTGTGGTAGCATGTGCCTGTAGTCCTAGCTACTTGGGAGGCTGAGGGTGGGAGGATCAACTGAGCCCGGAAGGGTGAGGCCACAGTGAACTGTGACCATGCCACTGTATTCCAGCCTGGGGGACAGAGTGAGACCCAGTATTAAAAGAAGAAAGAGACAGAGAGAGGAAGGAAGAGAAGGGAAGGGAAGGGAAGGGGAGGGGAGGGGACAGGAGGGGAGGGGAGGGGAGGGAAGGGAGAGAAGAAGGAAAGGTAAGGAATGGGAGAGAAGAAGGAAAGAAGGAAAGGAAAGGAAAGGAAAGGAAAGGAAAGGAAAGGAAAAGGAGAGAAGAAGGAAAGGAAAGGAGAGGAGAGAGAGGAGAGGAGAGGAAAGGAAAGGAGAGGAGGGAGAGGAGAGGAGAGGGAGGGGAGGGGAGGGGAGGGGAGGGGAGGGGAGGGAAGGTGCTATTTGTCCTATAGGATTTCTCACACTTTAGAATTGGCTGATCATATACTGTATTTTCATTTAACTTGTTCTTCTGTTTCCGACATTTCCTGTAAACCAGTAAGTTAGATCTAGATTCTTGATTAGATTCAGGTTCAATTCTTCTGGCAAGAATAATTCATAGATGGGAATATGTACTTCCTGTTGCAACACACCAGGAGGCATGTAATGTTTGCATATCCTGCTTTTGGTGACGTTAAGATTGTAGATGAGTACAGATATTTTTCAGTGTAATTCATCCATTAAAAAGCTCCTCATCAGCTGGGCATGGTGGCTCATGCCTGTAATCCCAGCACTTTGGGAGGCCAAGGTGGGTGGATAACCTGATAGAGGAAAAGCTCTTTTTTATAGAACAATACCAGCAAATGAATGCAAAAAGGAATATTAGAACATTACCATTGTGCAACCCCTAATGAAATAATAGATATGGGAAATGATCCTCAATGGTTTCTAGGTAAAATGTTGATGAGGAACTTTTTTTTTCCACACAGTCTCCTTCTGTTGCCCAGGCTGGAAGTGCAGTGGTGCCATCTTGGCTCACCGCAACCTCTGTCTCCTAGGTTTAAGCGATTCTCTTGCTTCAGTCTCCTGAGTAGCTGGGACTACAGACATGTGCCACCACACCCGGCTAATTTTTGTATTTTTAGTACAGATGGGGTTTCACCATATTGGCCAGCCTGCTTTCAAACTCCTGACCTCAAGTGATCTGCCCGCCTTGGCCTCCCAAAGTGCTGGGATTACAGGCGTGAGCCATGGCGTCTGGCCTAGGATTAGTGCTTTCTTAGGACCAACTTAGAAAATAGCCTTTCCCTGGCTCTTTTTCAACAGCTCCCAATCTAAAATGATCCCCCACTGCTGAAGAGTTCTGAACATATGAAGGTATTGAAGGCAAAGTTGTCTTGGGTGCCTATCATCCCTTTCCTTTCTACTAGCAGCCTTTTTTTTTTTCATTTTTTTTTCATTTCAGGGTTTCATAACCCTGATCTACCTGGTAGGCCAGGCAATCACGAGTGGCCCTTGCTTCCAGACCAGGCTCGGGGACCTAGGACCCAAACCAGGCTCCTCAGTCAAGCCTCTGATTTTTGCTTGGGTTATTGACAACAACTTGCACTCTGTTTCCTGGAATCACCAGATGTTACAATCATCTCTTTCAAGGAGCAAAAAGACATATGAAGTATATGGCTGGAAGCGGTGGCTCAGGCCTGTATTCTCAGCACTGTGGGAGGCTGAGGCGGGCAGATCACCTGAGGTCAGGAGTTTGAGACCAGCCTGGCTAACATGGAGAAATCCCGTTTCTACTAAAAATACAAAAAATTAGCCGGTGTGGTGGTGTGCGCCTGTAATCCCAGCTACTCAGGAGGCTGAAGCAGGAGAATTGCTTGAACCCAGGAGGTGGAGGCTGCAGTGAGCCAAGATTGTGCCATTGCACTCCAGCTTGGGCAACAAGAGTGACACTCTGTCAAAAAAGAAAAAAAAAGAAAAAAAAGAAAAGAAATATGAGATACGGTCTTTGTGCATTTTAATCCCTAGACTGTAGTTACATGATCATGGCTAAGGCCAGGTCTATCCCCAGGCTTATTTTGTTGATCACTACAATTACTTTTTCACTATGCTAGTTTTAGTTTGATTTATTTCATTTAAAACTAAAATATCCTTAACCCAAAGGGCTAAAAGAAAGGAAAAGATACACAGTGTATGGAAAAAAGAGAAATTTAGCTGAATGGCACAATAATAGGTTTCTCCAAACTTCCAATTGTTTAGTCAATAAATTGTATACCTGCAAGGAATTTTACAAATTATAGGCATGCATCACATAACAATGTTTTGGTCACCCATGAACTGCATACACCATGGTATTATATGGTATTCCATGAGATTATCCCGTCCCAGTGGGACAAGACCAGACACAGAACCTTCAATTCCTTATTCTTTTTTACAATTTTTTTTTTTTTTTTTCTGTAGAGACAGGGTCTTGCTATGTTGCCTAGGCTGGTCTTGAACTCCTAGGCTCAAGTGATCCTCCTGCGTGGGCCTCCCAAAGTGGTGGGATTACAGATGTGTGTCACCATGCCCGGCCCAATTCCCCATTCTTTATCGCTCTACTAGAACTCTTTGTCCACCTAAAACCAGCGTGACACAGAGATAAATATTTCCTGTTTGGCAATTGACTGAGACCTCTGATTGCAAAACAATCCCACATGGAAGTCCTCCACCTGTAACTTGTATACTCCTCCCTATAAAAGTCTAAGGCAAAATCATCCCGCTAAGAGACTCTGATCTTAGGATTTGGAATGCTTTTCCTATTGTAATAGCCTGAATAGATCAATTCCCTTACTTGTTTAGGTTTTGTATTTGACTAAAGCACCCACCAAAAAGCTGGAAATTTTAAACTAAAGCAAAAAATAAAAAATAAAAAAAAAGTTCAAGCACACCTAAAGAAAGATGAGTCACAGAGTTGCAAGGAAAAGGAAGATCTAGTTGCCTCAAAGCTGATCCCCTAAGTCATATACAGTCATTAAATCTGCATCTGGGGCAGACTGGGGTGCCAACCAGATTATTAAGCCATTATCCATTCAGCTTCAGGGGAGGGGACACTGTGAGGAAGCTCAATACATGATTTCTGAATTGAATGAAATGAAATCTGTTAATTTGCCTTGGTGCTAATTAGGGGAAAGTTTAAGGTTGATAAAGGAAAAAAAGCAGCCCCTGACAAAAAACTGGCCTGGCACCCACAGCTATACCATGTTAGTCGTCTGTTGGACATAATCTCACAGAATACTAATATCAGAAAGGTTACTCAGAGACCATGATAAAGTAAGACTAAATAAGGCCACTTCAGAATTTTGCATAACTACAGCCAAATACAAAGGCACCATGCCATGCAAAGTACCTAAACATCCTATCTCCACTAAAATGAGTGACTGCCAACTTTTTTTTTTTTAACCAATGAGAGCTTTATCCTTGCTCTTGTCTGCCCTCCCTATAGATAAAATTTGAGGCAGTCAATGGTAGAGCAGCCAATTGTATAACTGATCCTGCTTTCTGACGGTATCCAATCTCAACAGAACAGTTTCCTTAGACCCTGCCCCAAATAATCCTCCTACTGAGACATCTCATGCTACAAGTAATAAATCTAACCTGTTTACTTTGGTTGGAAGGCATTGACAAGGTGCCTTGGCTAAACAACTTGAATTTGTAGAGCTAGGCAAATCATGAGGAAGCCTCTGAAGAAAAATAATAGAAATTTGTATACAAAATGAAATATTTTATAACTGATGGCAAATCAAAGGCTACTAAAGGAAACTGAGTCACCAAGGAATTAGAAAAGACTTCTCTGAATGGAGGGCTGTGCCAGGGAGTTTCAGGAGGCTGTGCACATTTTCATTATCTTCAAAAGGGTGTGCAGCATGAATTAACACAACTGAAAACACTTTCAGAACTTAATTCTACATTCCATTCTCTTCTGGAATGTCAGGAGCTATGCCCATGTTAATTATGTTCCCCCAGACTACCCTGAAATCCAAGAGGGATGTTATCTCCACACAAATTCCCAAACACCAAAGATGTTAGAACTAGAACATTACCATTTTGCAATCCCTAATGAAATAATAGATTTGAAAAATGATCATCAATGGCTGTTAAAGCCATTAGGTAAAATGTTATTTTAATGCTCTTAGTCTGTATCAGCTAAGAAAATTATAAAATCCATGTAATGGGTGGCAAAAACTTCTTGCTGTTTCCCAGTATCTACCCATACCTTTTTTTTTTTTTTTTTTTTTTTTTTGAGACTGGGGTTTCACTCTGTTGCCCAGGTTGAAGTGCAGTGGTGATCATTGCTCACTGCAGCCTGGACCTCCCGGGCTAAAGCGATCATCCTGCCTTTGGCTTCTCAAAGTGCTGGGATTATAGGAATGAGCCACTGTGCCCAGGCCCATCTGTACTTTTTACACAGTTTAGCTGGTACCCAATGCCCATAATACATGCGACTTTCCTAGCCTTCTTGGCAGTTAGTTGTGGTCACATGACTAAATCCTAGTAAGATGAAACCAAAATGGAATGTGGTGGCTACTAGAGCCTTTCTTATCAACCCTTTTTGTTTTCTTTTTTTTTTTTTTTTTTGAGACGGAGTCTGGCTCTGTCGCCCAGGCTGGAGTGCAGTGGCCGGATCTCAGCTCACTGCAAGCTCCACCTCCTGGGTTCACGCCATTCTCCTGCCTCAGCCTCCCGAGTAGCTGGGACTGCAGGTGCCCGCCACCTGGCCCGGCTAGTTTTTTTTTGTATTTTTTAGTAGAGACAGGGTTTCACTGTGTTAGCCAGGATGGTCTCGATCTCCTGACCTAGTGATCCGCCCGTCTCGGCCTCCCAAAGTGCTGGGATTACAGGCTTGAGCCACCGTGCCCGGCCCTTCTTTTTTTTTTTAAGCGATTGGATTTTGCTACATTGCCCAGGGTGGACATGAACTCCTACCTCAGTCCCTCCCCACCACCCAGTGGCTGAGACCATAGGAGCGAGCCACTGCACCTAGCTTCAGCCCTTTGTACTCTTCTTTATTGCTTCTTCAAGCCTGCTACCTAGATTAGAATGCAGGCATCCGGGATTGTGATTCCAGGTTATGCTCAGTGTCAGAAGAGAAAAGGCAGCTGGGTGTGAGAAACCACAGCTCACAGCTGTAAACTCAGTGCTTTGGGAGGCCCATGGCAGGAGGATTGCTTGAGCCTAGGAGTTTGAGACCAGCCTGAGCAACATAGTGATACCCCATCTCTACAAAAAATGTGAAACTTAGCCAGGTGTAGTGGCATGAGCCTGTGGTCCCAGCACTTTGGGAGGACTGAGTCCAGGAGTTCACGGTTACAGTGAGCTATGATCTCACGACTATATTCCAGCCTGGGTGACAGTGAGACCATCTCTAAAAAAATAAAAAATAAAAAAAAGAGTGGAGGAGAGGAAAAAGGGGGGAGGGGAAAGAAGGGAAGAAGAAAGAGAAGGGCAGAGAAGTAAAGGGGAGAAGAGGGAAAGGGGGAAGGGAGGACAGGGAGAAGTGCCGGAAGGGTGGCAGGAGCAGAGGCCGAGATTACACTGGAAACTGTTATGATGCTTTCTGGTGCAAGTTACAGAATACTAATTCAAGATGCTGGAAATAATAAGGTAATGTGTTTATTATCTCACATATGAAGTCCATGGATAGGATGGGCTTAGGAATGAAAGGTACAGCTGGGCTCCAGCTCCACAAAATGGCTACCTGCATGATAGCAGGTATCATGCTAAAAGCATTGCTCAGAGGAAGAAAAGGGACCTTTGTCCTGTATCTCTTTCTTAAAAGTGAAGAATCCTTTTCTAGAAGCTTCCCAGCAGACTTGTCATCCAGCATCACTGTCCAGAACTAGATTATATACCCGTTATCAAAACAATCACAGGCAAGGATAGTAAAGTGACCAGGAATAGTAAACCATTAATACAAGATCTACCTCTAGAACTGGGGGTGGGATCACCATCCCGAGTCACACAGGACAGGGATAGACAGAGGATCACTACTATGGTTGTGCAAGTTGTGTACTGCACAACTCCAGGAGGCCTCACTGGTAGTCAGTCATTTGTAAGGTTATTATGACAAGTTTCCAGTAGATGGCAGTAAAGTGCTTGGGAAAAGGGCATCTTTTTCTGACTTCCGAAGTCACAGCAAGCAGACAAGGTAGACATCTAACACAATCAAGATTCTGTTAGAAAGAATGTGGCAGGGGTGGTGGGAAATGAGTACTTGACAGGTAATGAGAGTTCTGCAGCAGAAAGTAAATAATCTAACTTACAGTAAATCTTTTAAAATTATATATGGTAAATTCTATTTTAATGAAATAATCCATTCCAGGTTTAAGAAAAATTTTGAATATTTTAATTCAATTCCAATATAGTTACTCTGCAAAAACTAATTAGACAAACAGATATCCTAAACTGAAAATCATGATGTACAAAACCCACTATCATTACCAACAAAAAGTTTAAAATAAAGTGTCAAGATTGATTTTTACAAGAACAGCATTCATACATCAAAAACCTCTCTCTTTTTTATACCAAACAATTAAAGTATACTGAAAATTACTATACCTCAAGAAAATATATCAACAGATGAAATATTATCCCTGAAGAGTAGTCACATAAGGCATGATTAGTTTTAAGAAATTTAAATAACATATTAAAGTTCCTTCACTATTTCTGTCAACTGCATGTCCACAGGAAAAAAAAAATAAGTCAAAACTAAACAGGCAGACAAATGATAAAGTTGGGAATATACAGTGATATGTCAGGAATTTTTTTTTTTTTTTTTTTTGAGACAAAGTCTCCATCTGTTGCCCAGGGTAGAATACAGTGGCATGACCGTGGCTCACTGCAGCCTGAAACTCCTAGGCTCAAGCAATCCACTCTCTTCAGCCTCAGCCTACCACGTATTTGGGATTACACAGCATGCCACCACGCTAGGCTAATTTTTAAATTTTTGTAGAGATGAGGGTCTCCCTATGTTGCCTCGGCTGGTCTTGAACTCCTTGCCTCAAGTAATCTTCCCGCCTTGGCCTCCCAAAGTGCTAAGATTATACATGTGAGCCGCTACATCTGGCCTAGGAAGATTTTTTTTTTTTTTTTTGAGAGGAAGTTTTGCTCTTGTTGCTCGGGCTGGAGTGCAATGGCACAATCTCGCCTCACTGTAACCTCCACCTCCTGAGCTCAAGCAATTCTCCTGCCTCAGCCTCCCAAGTAACTGGGATTACATGTATGCGCCACCACACCCAGCTAATTCTGTATTTTTAGTAGAGATGGGGTTTCCCCATGTTGGCCAGGCAGTCTCCCACTCCTGACCTCAGGTGATCCACCCGCCTCAGCCTCCCACAGTGCTGGGATTATAGGCATAAGCCACTGTGCCCAGCCTAGGAAGTATTTTTTAAAGTGAGAATGGGTAATCAATTTCCTCATTCCTATAACCTCGATCATGTTCTCTAAGTATCAAAGCAAAACTGTACAGATGATATGATATAAAATGCAGGGGGTTTTCTTTGGATCAGTTTACACTTGAGGTCAATAATATATGCAACGTGTGCGATGAAACGGAATTCCTTTCATATCTTCCCTATGGCCACGGGCATAGTCCCATAAGTAATAATCCAGAAGAATAGAATTGATCTCTCCACTAGGTTTTTCACCCTTTTGTTCAATAAGCTCCAGAAGACAATCCCGGATCAGCTCAACACACCAAAGTGAGCACCCTCTGATTTCCACCTCTTGCCTGTCTCCATATGAGAGCATTTCTCCTGCAAGGGGGAAAAACAGTAAGAAAAAGTAATAGTCAATGATACAAAATCTACTCAGAACTTTACTGTAGAACAAAACATAGTATTTAAATGGTACTCACTTTAAAACTGTAAATCTCAGACTTTATTTTTGGTAATTTCAATCATTTTAAAACGTAGGCACTGATTTTAAATTACAAGTTCAATTCCACAAAGATAGGGGCCACATCTGGCTTGTCTCAATATTCCCAGGACCTAGCATAGTACCGTGCACATACTAGCTCCCCAATAAATATTTGATAACTGAGTAAGTGGTAACCATAAATTTAAAAATATGACTGCTAGTTATTAAAAAGATGGAATTTAAAATTAGGTTTGATACCAGAAAAAAAATATTATTGCAGGCTGGGTGCAGTGCCTCACACCTGTAACGCTAGCAATTTGGGAGGCTGAGGTGGGAGGATTACTTGAGCTCAGGAGTTCGACCAGCCTGGGCAACATAACAAAACCCTGTCTCTACAAAAAATACAAAAATTAGCCAGGCATGGTGGTATGTGCCTGTAGGGACTACTTGGGAGGTTGAGGTGGGAGGGTCACTTGAGTCCAGAAGACAGAGGTTGCAGTGAGCCAAGATCAGACCATTGCACTCCAGTCTAGGCAACAGAGCCAACCCTATCTCCAAAATAAATAAATATTTATTTGGGGAATATCTGATCTTGCAAGGTAGGTACTGGCTGTGCCTTGCCACTGAGACTAGAGTAGGACTCATGGACCCATGTCTATATGCAGCAGTCAGATGCAAACTGTAGTGAGCTAGGTAGTGAACGTAGTACTATCCAAAGTTACTGTATGTTTCCATATTTTTCTTATGAGAGAAGTAAGGAAGTTTGATTTTTATGGGAAATCTCCTAATTTTCAAGAGTTGGAAACTAAAAATTGCTAACGTCATTTTTCAGGCCAAACATAACACAACTGCAAGCTGTATTTGGCCTCTGGCCACTAAACTGCACCCCTGCACAAAGCCTCACAGTACCCAGGAGATCTTGTGATCTTAAGTAGTGTTACTTACACCCCCATCCATCCAACTCTCCCATGGGCTTAGGCACTGGTCAGTGGAACAGATGGGGAAACAGCGATTAACCAGGTTCCTCCATTTCCTTACTTTGAACCAGGTGCTGGTATAGAAGCCCATACCTTCCCTCTTCAGTTTTCCTGTTAATCAGTTCCTCCAAATTTGACTATCAACTTGCTAAAACTGCCAAATCAACCAATAGAGTGGTCAAGGAGGCAGATGCTCCCACCCAAGTAGAGCTATTAGGTAAGACCACTGCTGCACTTGGCGGCTGGACTGTAACTTTGAGGCAGAGGTACTCAGTTAAGCAGTACTCAGGTTCCTGACCCAGGGTCATAAATGTCTGTTGTTTTAACCACTAAATTTTAGCATAATTTGTTACACAGCAATAGATAATAGTAGTGGGTTGAACTGTGGCTCACAAAAAGATACATTCAAGTCATAACTCCTGGTACCTGTGAATTTGACTTTGTTTGGAAATAGGGACTTTGCAGATGTAATCAGGTGAAGATGAGGTCATACTGGATTAGGATCAACCTTAAATCCAGTGAAGGAAAGGTGAGATCCTGTCTCTACAAAAAATGGAAAAAGTAGCCAGGCATGGTGGTATGCACCTCTAGTAGCCCCAGCTAATCAGGAGGCTGAGGCTGAGAAGGGAAGATCACTTGAGCCCAGGAGTTTGAAGCCGCAGTGAGTTATGATCATGCCACTGTACTCCAACCTTGGTGACAGAGTAAGACCCTGTTTCTAAACAAAAAAGTAAGCAAGCAAGAAAAGAAAAGGATACAGGTGGGCACAGTGGCTATCTCTGTAATCTAAGCATTTTGGGAGGCTGAGGCGGGTGGATCACCTGAGGTCAGGAATTCGAGAGCAGCCTGACCAACATGGTGAAACCTTGTCTCTACTAAAAATACAAAAATTAGCCAGGCGTGATGGTGGGCATCTGTAATCCCAGCTACTCAGGAGGCTGAGGTAGGAGAATCACTTGAACTCTAGAGAAAGAGGTTGCAGTGAGCTGAGATGGTACCACTGCACTGGGCAACAAGAGCAAAACTCCGTCTCAAAAAAAGAAAAAAAAAAAAAAAAAGAGGATAAGAAGAGACAGGAGAACAAGGATAAGGCCATGATTGGTGTGATGCACCTACAGACCAACGAATGCCAAGGACTGCTGGAGCCACAAAGTGCTGGGAAGAGGCAAGGAAGAATTATTCCCAAGAGCCTTTAGAGGAAGGATGGTCCTGCCGACATCTTGATTTCAGACTTCCACCCTCCAGAACTGTGACACAATACATTTCTGTTGCTTAAAGCCATCTAGTTTGTGGTAATTTGTTATGTCAGCCCTAGGAAACTAACGTAATAACTAATACAGCAACTTACAGTATGGGGTAGAACATGGACTTCAGACAGAAAAAGGCATTTGAGTGGACTGACAAGAGATTAGAGTCAGGGAAGGTAATATGGCCCAGGTATTTGGTCTAAAAGCTGGCCCCAGGCCGGGCGCGGTGGCTCAAGCCTGTAATCCCAGCACTTTGGGAGGCTGAGATGGGCGGATCACGAGGTCAGGAGATCGAGACCATCCTGGCTAACACGGTGAAACCCCGTCTCTACTAAAAAATACAAAAAACTAGCTGGGCGAGGTGGCGGGCGCCTGTAGTCCCAGCTACTTGGGAGGCTGAGGCAGGAGAATGGCGTGAACCCGGGAGGCGGAGCTTGCAGTGAGCTGAGATCTGGCCACTGCACTCCAGCTTGGGTGACAGAGTGAGACTCCGTCTCAATAAATAAATAAATAAATAAATAAATAAATAATAAAAAAAAATAAAAGCTGGCCCTGGAGTCACAGTGAAAAGCTAAATTTAGTCAAATTGCATTGTTAGTTTTTTATAATTGGCCAAGTACTATGTCTTCGGTGAAGAGATGGGTTAAAGACAGTGGACAGAAATCTAGGTGGCACTTCCAAGGGATGTCCCTGAGATACCCAGATGAGGGGAGAAGGGAAGGAATACCAGTGTAGCAAAACCTCAAGTTTGGAAATACCATTGGAAGCCAGTTAAGGAAGGTCCTACCTCACCTGGTCAAACTAAGCTGGTCCAAGATTCCACTTAAGGTAGTTTTTAAAAATGAGTACACTATACTTATGTCTGTTACATTACATTTACAGTTTGTTTATTTTTGGTCTAATTTTACATTAAAATACTTTTTGGAAAACAAAATCCAAATTTTACTTAAATGCACTAAGTGGCAAAAGAATTTGTCCACCCTGTATCAAACTGGCTAAGGATAGGAGAGTACCCTTCTAGAAGCAAGGCATAAATGGAGGCAGTAATGACTGCCAATAGATATTGGAAAAGAGCCTCTGGAGTTGAAATGGATGGGAGAAGAAAATTCTGACATCTCTATACAACTATGCTGGATGATCCCTTCTCACTACGGTTTTTCTCATAGTAGCAGAGACAATTAAGTGCTATAAAAACTGAGAAGGAGATGGACAAATCACTATGAGCAAGGACAGCATTTGAGTGAAGCCTCTGTATAGGATTTGAATTGAAAAAAAAGCTGGGCGCGGCGGCTCACGCCTGCAATCCCAGCACTTTGGGAGGCTGAGGTCAGGAGTTCAAGACCAGCATGAACAACATGGTGAAACCCCATCTCTATTCAAAATACAAAAATTAGCCAGGCATGGTGGCATGCACCTGTAATCCCAGCTACTTAGGAGGCTGAGGCAGGAGAATGGGTTGAACCTGGGAAGCAGAGGTTCTGGTGAGTTGAGATCATGCCACTGCACTCCAGCCTAGGCAACAGCCCGTCTCAAAAAAAAGAAAAAAAAAGAAAAGAAAATTTGGATGACAGAAACCAAGTAAGACAATGCTTAGAGATAAGAATGAACAGTGTGTACAAAAGAAAAAAAAAGCAGCTTAATATGACTTATGAGAGATAAGCCCTGATTGCTAAACGTCCCTTTTAAAGGTATCCAACAGGCCAGGCGCAGTGGCTCAAGCCTGTAATCCCAGCACTTTGGGAGGCCGAGATGGGCGGATCACGAGGTCAGGAGATCGAGACTATCCTGGCTAAGACAGTGAAACCCCGTCTCTATTAAAAAATACAAAAAACTAGCTGGGCGAGGTGGCGGGCACCTGTAGTCCCAGCTACTCGGGAGGCTGAGGCAGGAGAATGGCGTGAACCTGGGAGGCAGAGATCGAGACTATCCTGGCTAAGACAGTGAAACCCCGTCTCTACTAAAAAATACAAAAAACTAGCTGGGCGAGGTGGCGTGCACCTGTAGTCCCAGCTACTCAGGAGGCTGAGGCAGGAGAATGGCGTGAACCTGGGAGGCGGAGCTTGCAGTGAGTTGTGATCCGGCCACTGCACTCTAGCCTGGGCGACAGAGTGAGACTCTGTCTCAAAAAAATAAAAATAAAAATAAAGGTATCCAACAATTAGTGACCCTTGACATCAGCACTATGACAAAAAATAGCATATTCTTTTTCAAACGAGGAAATGGAAGACAAATAGATTGCCCATGGCAGCCTAAAAACCCAGTAGAGCCAACCATAGGAATAATGATACCTTTATATTCTGTGTTATTCTGATCTGGGGGATTCAAATCTATTTCACAAGAGGAAGTTATTCAATCATAGAATCTACTTCTTTTAAAAAACACATAAGGCCGGGCGCGGTGGCTCAAGCCTGTAATCCCAGCACTTTGGGAGGCCAAGACGGGCGGATCACGAGGTCAGGAGATCGAGACCATCCTGGCTAACACGGTGAAACCCCGTCTCTACTAAAAATACAAAAAACTAGCCGGGCGAGGTGGCGGCCGCCTATAGTCCCAGCTACTCAGGAGGCTGAGGCAGGAGAATGGCGTAAACCCGGGAGGTGGAGCTTGCAGTGAGCTGAGATCCAGCCACTGCACTACAGCCCGGGCGACAGAGCAAGACTCCGTCTCAAAAAAAAAAAAAAAAAAAACATAAGGGCGGGGCGGTGGCTCACACTTGTAATTCCAGCACTTTGGGAGGCCGAGGCAGGCGGGTCACGAGGTCAGGAGATTGAGACCATCCTGGCTAACACAGTGAAACCCCATTTCTACTAAAAATACAAAAAACTAGCTGGGTGAGGTGGCGGGTGCCTGTAGTCCCAGCTACTCGGGAGGCTGAGGCAGGAGAATGGCGTGAACCCGGGAGGTGGAGCTTGCAGTGAGCTGAGATCCGGCCACTGCACTCCAGCCAGGGTGACAGAGCAAGACTCTTAAAAAAAAAGAAAAAGAAAAAATACATAAAGAGGTCAGGTGCAGTGGCTCATGCCTGTAATCCCAGCACGTTGGAAGGCTGAATGAAGTGAGAAGACTGCTTAAGCCCAGGAATTTGAGACCAGCCTGGGCACATATTTTTAAAATAAAATAAAATAAAGAAAAAAGTAGCAGAAAATTTTGCACCTTCAAAGAGAAATTAACATGAAAATCATATAATTATTTTCCTCATACAAGGAAATGTTATAAGCTAATTTTCACACAAACTTTTCAACCCAATTTACCTATGCTTATTTATCATAAGGCTCCTACCTAGTCTTGATATCAATAATCATATCCAATAATGGTGAATAAGCCAAGAGAAGCGAGTGACTTGTGCAAGATATCCCAGTGCAGACCTTGGAGTCTCTTCACTCAAAAGTCAATTCATATTACCTATCTGTCAGCCTACCCTTCATATCACCACGTAGTGTGCTCTTCAGCTGAATCAACTGATTCAACTCAAACACTATACCTGATGAACTGTCAGTGTCACATACTTTCATGTAACATAAATTTAGGTGTCATTAGGCTATGAAATTATAATGTTCAAATAGCACAATTTTCTACAATATCCACATTTCACAGTGCAAACAAAAAGAAAAATCATTTTGTCTACATTTTATCTTTGCATTTTCCTTTACATATACTATGAACAATAAATAGTACTTTTTTTTTTTAAAGCAAAGGAGATCTTTTGCAAAAAAAACTAAACTGCTGGGCGTGGTGGCTCATGCCTATAATCCCAGCACTTTGGGAGGCCGAGGCGGGCAGATCACGAGGTCAGGAGATCGAGACCATCCTGGCTAACACGGTGAAACCCCGTCTCTACCAAAAATACAAAAAAATTAGCCAGGTGTGGTGGCGGGTGCCTGTAGTCCCAGCTACTCGGGAGGCTGAGGCAGGAGAATGGCTGAACTCAGGAGGCGGAGCTTGCAGTGAGCCGAGATTGCGCCACTACACTCCAGCCTGGGCGATGGAGCAAGACTCCGTCTCAAAAAAACAAAACAAAACAAAAAAAACTAAACCAAGATCCAACAATTCACAGTATAACAAAGAATGACTTAAAGTTGCAAACCTTTGAGAAGCTTCTTCAGTAGTTCATCAGAGTATTTCAGGGCTCCAAGATGAGCAAGAACCTGAGGTAATCTATAATCAGCAAACATGGTGATACTGGAGATGTCCTTAAAGCAGCCATCTCCTTTTCCTTCCAATACACTCCACGTATCTGCTACAAGGATTTGTGCTCGTTTGTAAAAAGAAACTCTTTTCCCCTGATGAATGTAGAGAATATGAACGTTATCTGGGTATCTGAAAGCTTTATATATGCATTTTTTAAAGGTGAAGGTTGAAACATTTTTTAAAAGGCAGAATAATCTTACTTTGTTGGTAAGAATTTATAGATTGGCTGGGCACATGGCTCCCGCCTGTAATCCCAGCACTTTGGGAGGCTGAAGTGGGCAGATTGCTTGAGCCCAGGAGTTCAACCAGTCTGTGAAACATGGCATAACTCCATCTCTACAAAAAACAAGAAATTAGCTGGGCGTGGTGGCACACATCTATGGTCCCAGATACTCAGGAGGTAAGGTGGGAGAATCGCCTGAGCCTGGGAGGTCAAGGCTCCAGTGAACCGTGATCACACCACTGTCCTCCAGTCTGGGTGACACAGAGAGACCCAGTCTCAAAAAAAACAAGAATTCATAGATCTTTTACAGGAAACAAAAGGATTTAATAAACATTAAATTTTCTATCACTCCAAACTCACTTCCCATTTTTCAAGGCACATAAAATACAATTTATGTAATCTTGATACTACTTAGTATTATTTTTCAATGGCAATACTTCATATACACATTCCTGCAATATAATCCAAGGGCTTATTATTTTAAATGTGTAGATAGCATTCCTTTTGAAAGTTTCTTAAATTAAAACACGTCTGTTTTTCTGATTGCAATATACTTGACATTAATTGTATAATATACAGCAAAGTATAGGTCAGGAGTGGTGGCTCATGTCTGTAATCCCAGCACTTTGGGAGGCGAGGCGGGAGGATCACGAGGTCAGGAGTTCGAGACCAGCCTGGCCAATATGGTAAAACCCTGTCTCTATTAAAAATACAGAAATTAGCTGGGTGTGATGGCGAGCACCTGTAGTCCCAGCTACTCAGGGGGCTGAGGCAGAAAAATAGCTTGAACTCGGGTGGCGAAGGGTGCAGTGAGTCGAGATCATACCACTGTACTCCAGCCTGGGTGACAGAGCAAGGCTCTGTCTCAAAAAAAAAAAAAAAAAAAAAAAGCAACATATAAAGAATAATCATCCATAAGCTCAGGTCTGAAGAGAACTACAACATTCATTTTTAACTGTTTCCTTTCAGATAATATGATTAACTTATTTTGTAAAGACATTAATTGATCAACAGCTAGAAAATGATAATATTTACCAACTCTGGAAATGGTCAAAGTTGATATGTAAGTCCAAATATGAAAATAAAATAGCCAATTTATACATAGAAATTGTACATATTATACATAGAAAAGACAAATTTAACCAAGCATTAGTGGGTTATAATTTAACTCAAAAATTCTAGTTAAGTGTGGTGGCTTACACTTGTAATCTCATCAATTTGGGAGGCCGAAGCAGGAGGATTGTTTGAAACCAGAAGTTCAAGACCAGCCTGGGCAATGATGAAACTCCATCTCTACAAAACATGGCGAAATCCTGTCTCTACAACCACCACACCTGGCTAATATTCGTATTTTAGTAGAGACGGGCTTTCACCATGTTGGCCAGGCTGGTCTCAAACTCCTGACCTCAGGCAATCTGCCTGCCTTGGCCTCCCAAAGTGGTGGGATTACAGGTGTGAGCCACTATGCCCAGCCTACAAAAAAACATATATATTTTTAATTAGCCAGGTGTGGTGGCATGTGCCTGTAGTCTCAGCTACTCACCAGGCTGAGGCAGGGGGATTGCTTGAGACTGGGAGGTAGAGGGGGCAGTGAGTTATGATCACATCACTGAACTCCAGCCTGGGCAACTGACTGAGACACTATCTCAAAAAAAAAAAAAACTCAAAAAAACTCTGTAAATCTACAAATGCAAATCAGCCTAAACTATGGAAAAACATAATTACAATCGACTACTAGTCCTAATACCAATAGTAATAACCTTAAATCATGTTTTATAAATGTTTGTTTATCAATATTACTAGCTCCCAAAATATATCTTGACCACCTTGGAGGAGAATATTTTAACTTGTAAATGACATAAACAAATAAATACGAGATTAAAAGTTTAAGGAAAGGCTCTATACAAAAATTCCTTAAGATGATACTACAGATTCTTTTATTTACTAACAAAATGCCAATGATATGCTATCATAACAAGAAATAACCTAATATTGCTTAACCTTAAGATATGCCTATTGTAACAGATCCAGACCTATTTTTATTATACTAAATAAATTAAAACTTCTAAAGCTACATTTAACAAAGTCAGAATTTGTTTTCCAGAGCAAATACACATGTTCATTTTCTGACATGGCGTAACGTCTCTAAATTAAATTGAGGGGTTGAAGGAACAAATCACAATTTAAAACATTCTTACATTACGCTATCACCCTATATTCCTAAACCTATCTAAATATGACAGCTTGGCAATTATTCCTCTATATAAACTAGATTTATATATGGCAACCAGGTTTCTAGTTCAAGTCTAGTTTATAAAACAGCACAAGACATGGCTGGACACAGTGGCTCATGCCTGTAATCCCAGCACTTTGGGAGGCCAAGACGGGAGGATCACCTGAGGTTGAGAGTACGAGACCAGCTGACCAACATGGAGAAACCCCGTCCCTACTTAAAAAAAAAATACAAAATTAGCCAGGCATGGTGGCACATGCCTGTAATCCCAGTCACTCGGGAGGCTGAGGCAGGAGAATCACTTGAATCTGGGAGGCGGAGGCTGTAGTGAGTCGAGATCACACCATTGCATTCCAGCCTGGGCAACAAGAGTGAAACTCCGTCTTGAGGAAAAAAAAACATAAAAAACAGCAAGACTTAAGACTTAATTTATAAAAATGTCTATCAAACACAATTACTACACTATAAAATTTATTATAATAGAAGCCATTATCTGCTATTTTTAACAAGATTCATAGAGCAAAATGGAAAAAACTAGGAATCAAACTTACGTAAGAACCCACAGGAAAAAAATAAAAATAAAAATAACAAAATCAGTGCTAGCATCTAAGAAAACATATAAATTATCACGTCACTGCTGTTTCCATGGTAGCAGACTAGTATATATAAAGAATAGATTATAATAGATATAATAATATATTAAGATAAAAAAAGGACAAAAAGATTTAAGGGAGGAATCAAAAATAAATTCAAGTCATCTGTAAAACATTTTCCTTTTTTTTTTTTTTTGGAGACGGAGTCTTGCTCTGTTGCCCAGGCTGGAGCGCAATGGTGCGATCTCGGCTCACTGCAACCTCCACCTCCCGGGTTCAAGCCATTCTCCTGCCTTAGCCCTCCTAAGTAGCTGGGATTACAGGCATGAGCCACGACACCTGGCTAATTTTTGTATTTTTAGTAGAGACGGGGTTTCATCATGTGTGCCAGGCTGGTCTCGAACTCCTGACCTTGTGATCCACCCGCCTCGGCCTCCCAAAGTGCAGGGATTACAGGCATGAGCCACTGCGCCCGGCCATCTATAAAACATTTTCTTGGTAAGTTCATTATGGTTTTAGAAATCAAATGATTTTGTAATCAAATCTAAAATATTAACTGGTATCACTAAAAATACTAGTAAATCTCCAAATAACAATTGCTTACATGTTTCATGATATTGTTTTGTGATTTAAATAGTTTTTAAATAGTACCTTTATAAAATAATTGTCAATAAAAAGCTCTATGACCATGAGTTAATTTTTTTCTTTTCTTTTCTTTTTTTTTTTTTTTTTTTTGAGATGGAGTCTGGAGTACAGTGGCTGGATCTCAGCTCACTGCAAGCTCTGCCTCCCGGGTTTACGTCATTCTCCTGCCTCAGCCTCCCGAGTAGCTGGGACTAGACGCACCCGCCACCTCGCCCGGCTAGTTTTTTGTATTTTTTAGTAGAGACGGGGTTTCACCGTGTTAGCCAGGATGGTCTCGATCTCCTGACCTCA
>NC_045447.1:97781374-97797736 GCF_002776525.5 Piliocolobus tephrosceles
CTCCCGGGTTTACGTCATTCTCCTGCCTCAGCCTCCCGAGTAGCTGGGACTAGACGCACCCGCCACCTCGCCCGGCTAGTTTTTTGTATTTTTTAGTAGAGACGGGGTTTCACCGTGTTAGCCAGGATGGTCTCGATCTCCTGACCTCGTGATCTGCCCGTCTCGGCCTCCCAAAGTGCTGGGATTACAGGCTTGAGCTACCGCGCCCGGCAATTTTTTTCTTTTCTTTTTTTTTTTTTTTTTGAGACAGGGCCTCACTGCCGCCAGGTTGTGGCTTGATTACGGCTCACCGCAGCCTTGACCTCCCCGGGCTCAAGCAATCCTCCCACCTCAGCCTCCTGAATAGCTGGCACTATAGGTGTTCACCACCAAGGCCAGTTACTTTTTTTGTTATTTTGCAGAGATGAGGTTTCCCCATGTTGCCCAGGCTGGTCTTGAATTCCTGGGCTCAAGTGATCTACCCGCCTTGGCCTCTCAAGGTTCTAGGATTACAGGCAAGAGCCATCACACCGGGACAGTTAAGTTTTTTGAAAAAATTCTTCCATAATTTTATCAGGAATAAATAGAAAGTTCAAGGATTACCAATACTTAAGAACAATATAGGCCAAGTGCGGTGGCTCACGCCTGTAATCCCAGCACTTTGGGAGGCTGAGGTGGGCAGATCACCTGAGGTCAGGAGTTCAAGACCAGCCTGGCCAACACGGTGAAACCCTGCCTCTACAAAAATATAAAAATTGACTGGGCATGATGGCAGGTGCCTGTAATCCCAGCTACTCGGGAGCTGAGGCGGGAGAATAGCTTCAACCCAGAAGGCGGAGGTTGCAATGAACTGAGATTGCGCCATTGCACGCCAGCAAGACTCCATCTCAAAAAACAAAAACAAAAACAAAAACAAAGGCCGGCGGGGTGGCTCACGCCTGTAATCCCAACACTTTGGGAGGTCAAGGTGGGTGGATCACCTGAGGTCAGGAGTTCGAGACCAGCCTGGCCAACATGGTGAAACCCCATCTCTACTAATATACAAAAATTAGCCTGGCATGGTGGTGTGTGCCTCCAATGCCAGCTAACTCAGGAGGCTGAGGCAGAAGAATCGCTAGAACCCGGGAGGCGGAGGTTGCTGTGAACAGAGATCATGCCATTGCACTCCAGCCTGGGCGAAAGAGGGAGACTCTCTCTCAAAAAACACCACCACCACCACTAAAAATAAAAAATAAAATGTTATCTATTGAAATATCAAAAAGCTGTTTTTTATATTTATCAGTATGTCACAGTAACAATTTGTTAATTAGAACTTTTACAAAGTACTGTATTACTCTAAATCAGAGTAACTTGAAGAGCTTAAAAAAATAGCTCTTCTTTCACCTATTCATCAGGATCTTTGAGGGTGGTGTTTTGGAAATGTATCTGAATTTTAAGGCTCCTAAGTGATTCTGGGGCACAGCCAGGTTGGGAAATCACTGATCTAAATCTGTCTAAGTTAAAAATTGTTAACTTTATTCATCTGTTCATGTCTAAAAATGAATGATAATCTCAGTAAATAGGCATACATTAAAATCACATGACTAGTTTGTGCAAATTGTTTATTTTTATTTATTTACTTTTTGGGGACAAGGTCTTGCTCTTCCAGGCTGGAGGAGAGTAGAACTATCATAGCTCACTGTAGCCTCCACCTCCTGGGCTCGAGCAATCCTCCTGCCTCGGCCTCCTGAGTAGCTAGAACCACAGGCACGCAACCACGCCTGGCTAGTTTTTAAATTTTTTGTAGAAATGGAGTCTCACGTGTTGCCCAGGCTGGTCTTGAACTCCTGGGCTCAAGCAATCCACTTACCTCAGTCATCCAATGTGTTGGGATTATGAGCTTGAGCCACCATGGCTAGCCCATTTTGGGGATTTTTCTGTAAAACTGTATTTTAGAAACAAGTACTCATGAGAAATGGTTTCTGTACCAATTTTCATTTAAAAATGTATCACGGCCGGGCGCGGTGGCTCAAGCCTGTAATCCCAGCACTTTGGGAGGCCGAGACGGGCGGATCACGAGGTCAGGAGATCGAGACCATCCTGGCTAACACGGTGAAACCCCGTCTCTACTAAAAATACAAAAACTAGCCGGGCGAGCTGGCGGGCGCCTGTAGTCCCAGCTACTCGGGAGGCTGAGGCAGGAGAATGGCGTAAACCCAGGAGGCGGAGTTTGCAGTGAGCTGAGATCCGGCCACTGCACTCCAGTCCGGGCGACAGAGCGAGACTCTGCCTCAAAAAAAAAATAAAAAATAAAAAAAAATAAAAATAAAAATGTATCAGATTGGGTGGGCGCTGTGGCTCACGCCTGTAATCGCAGAACTTTGGGAGGCCATGGCGGGTGGATCACAGGGTCAGGAGTTCAAGATCAGCTTGGCCAACATTGTGAAACCCCGTCTCTACTAAAAATACAAAAATTAGCCATGCATGGTAGTGGGTGCCTGGAATCCCAGCTACTCGGGAGGCTGAGGCAGAGAACTGCTTGAACCCGGGAGGTGGAGGTTGCAGTGAGCAGAGATGGTGCCACTGCACTCCAGCCTGGGTGACAGAGTAAGACTCCATCTCAAAAAAAAAAAAAAAAAAAGTATCAGATTGGCTGGGCATGGTGGTTGAAGCCTGTAATTCCAGCAGTTTGGGAAGCTGAGGCAGGCGGATCACTTGAGGTCAGGAGTTCAAGACCAGCCTGGCCAACATGGTGAAACCCTGTTTCTACCAAAAATACAAAATTAGCCAGGCATGGTGGCGGGTGCCTGTAATCCCAGCTACTTAGGAGACTGAAGCAGGAGAATCGTTTGAACCCAGGAGTTGGAGGTTGTAGTGAGCCAAGATACTGGCACTTTCTGGTACATTTTTAAAAAATTGAACTTTTCAGCAAAGCAAAACCAAAGCACTGTGCTATAAATGAAATGCAGTTCTTTATAGCAGTATGAGAACAGACTAATACAATTGTATTCTTTTTTTTTTTTTCTTGAAAAATTAGCCACTACACCCGGCTAATTTTTACATTTTTAGTAGAGACGGGGTTTCACCATGTTTGCCAGGCTGGTCTTGAACTCCTGACCTTATGATCCACTCGCCTCGGTCCCCCAAAGTGCTGGGGATTACAGGCGTGAGCCACTATGCCTGGCCAATTTCTTTTATTTTTTATTTTATTTTTTTGAAATGGAGTCCAGCTCTGTCGCCCAGGCTGGAGTGTGGTGGCGTAATCTTGGCTGACTGCAACCTCCACCTCCCAGGTTCAAAAGATTCCAAAAGAATTTTACAAAAACAAAATCCAGGTGCAGCCTGTGAGGGTCCAACAAAATGATCATCATTTGTTCAAGTACACTGTTTATGAAAAAGAAAACATAAAATATATATACAGTACACTGAACTTTGCAAGAATACTTCTGTTTTTTGAGATAGAGTCTAATTCTGTCTCGCCCAGGCTGGAGTGCAGTGGTGCAATCTGGGCTCATTGCAGCCTCCACCTCCTGGGTTCAAGCAATTCTCCTGCCTCAGCCTCCTAAGCAGCTGGGACTACAGGTGCATGCAACCACACCCATCTAACTTTTGTATTTTAAGGAGAGATGGCATTTCTCCATGTTGGCAGGCTGATCTTGAGCTTCTGACCTCAGGTGATCCACCCACCTCGGCCTCCCAAAGTGCTGGGATTACAGGTGTGAGCCACTGAGCCCAGCCAGAAATACTTTTTATTAGGGAGAGGTTAGTATACATTCTGATCTTCATCCAATAAAGTAACCTTCTTGAAGTACTAAAAATACCTAATTTTCCATAAGGAGAACATTACATGGCGGGTTCCATGTTTTTTAGGTTTGAAACATTTTAAAAGAAAAAAAAAAGACAAAAGTAAAGAATGAAACACTGATTAGAAAATATAAGAAATGAGAAACCCTGTCTCTACTAAAAAGACAAAAAGAAATTAGCCAGGCGTGGTGGCATGTGCCTGTAGTCCCAGCTATTCGGGAGGCAGAGGCAGGAGAATAGCTTGAACTGGGAGGCGGAGGTTGCAGTGAGCTGAGATCATGCCACTGAACTCCAGCCTGGGAGTCAAAGCAAGACTCCATCTGGGGCGGGGCGGGGGGGGGGAGGGCCGGGCATGGGCATGGTGGCTCACACCTGTAATCCCAGCATTTTGGGAGGCCAAGACGGGTGGATCACGAGGTCAGGAATTCAAGACCAGCCTGGCCAACATGGTGAAACCCCGTCTCTACTAAAAATACAAAAATTAGCCAGGTGCAGTGGCCTGTAATCCCAGCTACTTGGGAGACTAAGGCAGGTGAATCGCCTGAACCCGGGAGGCAGTTAGAAGTGAGCCGAGATCGCGCCACTGCACTCTAGCTTGGGTGACAGAGTGAGACTCCATCTCAAAAAAAAAAAAAAAGAAAGAAAGAAAGAAAGAAATGACGCCAGACATGGTGGCTCATGCCTGTAATCACAAAACTTTGGGAGGCTAAGGCGGGCGGATCACCTGAGGTCAGGAGTTTGAGACCAGCCTGGCCAACATAGTGAAACCCCATCTCTACCAAAAATACAACAAATTAGCCGGGTGTGGTGGTGCATCCATGTAATCCCAGCTACTCGGGAGGCTGAGGCAGGAGAATCGCTTGAACCCGGGAGGTAGAGGTTGCAGTGAGCCAAGATCACGCCATTGCACTCCAGCCTGGGCAACAAGAGTAAAACTCTGTCTCAAACAAACAAACAAAAAGAAAACATAAGAAATGACTTGGAAACACTACTTAATTTTGTTAGTTTCTTCCACAAGGAATTTAAGTTTTTATTCTCAAAATGAGTTCTGGAAGTAAAAGAGTTAACTCTGAGCCGATTAAGACTTCTTAAACCCCCAACAGAAGCAACTCACCTCAAACAGAGTCACATCTCTGTAAGAAGGAAAACTTTCAACCACCAGGTGCATTAACTTCTGCGCACTATTCTCACTTTCTTGGACGCAGTTGAGAAAAGAGCCTCCAAACTTCTCCAGCAGAATTTTCCCGGTTTCATTGAGAATCCGATGCCTCTCTTCTACTAAAGGCATGGAAACGTCTGTGTCAGAACGAAGTATATTCCGAACCTGATCCAGGGTCACTGTCGCGTAGTACGAGGCACTAGTTATTGGTATCCCTTTAGTGAAAAAAATAAAATTCAGAGGACCAATGGCATACTTTTATATTCATCGAACCTTTGCTTTTACAACATGGAATTAATGTGAAACCAAATGAGTGTTATAAGAATGCACCAAAAGCGGATGAACAAAAAATCTAAAGCAAAACTCTCATTTTCTACTTGTTCATAGTGCTTATTCACCCATTTCTAACTACTGCAATATTACATCAGATGTATTTTGAGTAAATTGCTTTATAACATCAGTCCTTTTGTTCTTCAGGTGTCATTCAAATGGTATTCTTTATAAAACTGACTTTTATGCTACTGTAACTTTTATGCTGCAATGATAAATATTAACATCATTTCCCACTAAAATACGCCCCTTTTCATACTTCTATTTTAAGTAGGACTTGCAACGAACTTCAGGTTCGCTTCCCATTATTCCATCTCCCAAATCGCTCCTTGGAACCCCGCTACACGCTCCCCAAGTAAATGGAAACCTCAAAGGCTATTAGGTCCGACAGCCAGTATGGCACCAACCTTCGTCGAGGGCTCTGTTGACGGCGGCGCACAGGGACCAGTACCCACTGTACGTTCTCCCTCTGTACCTCACCACACACTTGTGCTCGTCCTGCTCCGACCAAAAGGAGAAGTTGAGCGTGTCTGTCACGAACACCCAGTTGACCGCGGCCTCGTCGGCCGCCTTGGGGTTCAGTTCATGAAGGGCTTTCCACCCCTCCACGCGCAGCTCTGGCCCCGCCGCCTTGGCCAGCAGCAGTTCTGCCACCCTCCGTACGCCTCCGCTGTCAATAAACACATCCCGACTGTTTTCTGCGATGAATTTAGAGGATTCCCTGGGATTTAGGAGCCCGTCCATTCTGCCCTTCGGGACCGGGCGGGCCAAACTCTTTTCCCGCCCTAGGCGGGTCAAGGTCCACTCTACGCCTTGCGCTACTACCAACCGCGGGATCACAGGGCCTAAACAAGGTCCCGCCCTGCTAGGGAGTGGCACTAAGAACTTAGTGTAGCCAAGGTAAAGTTCTCTCCCGCGGCGCTGCCCGGATTAGGAAACGAGAGACCGCGGGGCAGCTCGCTGGGCCGAGGCCGCAAGCACTTCCGGGAAAGCGGTCCGGTTCACGCCCTCTCGGGCGCGCTCCCAGGCTCCGCTTCCGGTTCCGAAGGTCTGGAAACTGCCAAGGTCTGGCGTTCACCGGCAGTGAGTTGCCCACCGTGTTAGGTGGGCTTTGCCATGTTGTGCCTTTTCCTACCTTGCGTCGAACAGGAGGGACTCGAAGAGGGCGACTCTCCGCCGTGGCCTGGATCGCGATGCCCCTACCCGGCTCCCGCCCCTCTCCTTTCCCGCAGCCTGGGCAAGACACCCTTGGCAACGCCCCGCATCCGGGCTCCTTGGCCTGGAGGAGAATTATGGCCGTAGTTCTGGTTGCTGAGGACTGAGCCACCCCAGACTGCGACATGGGGCGGCGGTGCCTCCTTCCCCAAGCCCCAGGGAGTCGGTGTTTTTTTTTTTTTAAGTGAATCCCTGGCGCATTTGGCTGAACTAACGTTAGGATTAGTTGGAAGGTTTGGAGAAATGGATGAGGAAACAAATGTATTAAATTGTTAAATTAACTTTGTGTGCCTGGCAGTGTACTCAAGTACTGAATCTCACCTAGGCTGGGTCATGACAAAAGCGGCAATTGTGATCCCGCTTTTGCAAGTGAAGCTGAATGGTTCCTTGATTAGCCCCCATCACAGCAATGGTTTGGGGCAAGTTTTAAACCTTTGATAACTGAGCCCCCTAAATCGAGGGCACTTTATGAGCCAATCACCAGTGCCAGTTTCTGGTCAAATAGTGACTCTATCAGTGGCCCTACTGAGAAGACATTAAAAAATAGGAAATAAGTGTCTCACAACTGCAAACTTACACAAGTACGTTATATTAGGAGAGAGGTGTAGAAGCCAGTTTAGTCATGATCCAAATTTGCCTGGTGATGAAGTTTTAGTATAAAGGTATGCATTTTTATTTCCTTTTGGAGACTTAAATCTCCATGGATAACAAAACGTTCACACCTTTGAAAATCACCTATTAAAAAAATCATCAGTACTCATCTCTAGTCACGGACAGGAAAATCTCTTCCTTGGTATTTTTGGAGGATTTGGAGCTTTTATATTTGTTTGTTTGTTTGTTTGAGACAGAGTCTCGCCCTGTTTCCCAGGCTGGAGTGCAATGGCATGATCTCAGCTCACTGCAACCTCCACCTCCCAGGTTCAATTGATTCTCCTGCCTCAGCCTCCCAAGTAGCTGGATTATAGGCGCCCCCCACCACACCTGACTAATTTTTGTATTTTTGGTAGACATGGGGTTTCCCCATGTTGGCCAGGCTGGTCTCCAACTCCTGACCTCAGATGATCCGCCCTCCTGGGCCTCCCAAATGGAGCTTCTTTTTTTTTTGAGACGGAGTCTTGCTCTGTGGCCCAGACTGGAGTGCAGTGGCACAATCTTGGCTCACTGCAATCTCTGCCTCCTGGGTTCAAGCAATTCTCCTGCCTCAGCCTCCTGAGTAGCTGGGATTACAGGCGCCCGCCACCACGCCCGGCTAATTTTTGTATTTTTAGTAGGACAGGGTTTCACCATGTTGGCCGGGCTGGTCTGGAACTCCTGATCTCAGGTGATCCGCCCGTCTTGGCATCCCAAAATGCTGGGATTACAGGTGTGAGCCACTGCACCTGGCCCCAGATGGAGCTTTTAAATTTGACAGCTGTTACCCTAGAAAAGCAGATCTCCATCCTTCCAGTTTCTTCATTTTGGTAAGAAAAAAGAACTTTAAGGACTCCACTATGATATGTTTTCCAGAAAAAGTCACTAGTACATTAATACAGTTGTTAAGGAAATGCAAGTCTGTTGACTTGGGATTTTTCCTTTCTACCATAGCACCTAAGTCTTGGGAGACAAATTGATTTAGCAAGGAAATCTAGCAATCTGCAAAAGAATCCAGAAGGGTAAATAACTTAGACCCTTTTCTTTCACTGAGGTTTATTGATAGAAAAAAGTCAAACGCTGGCCAGGTGTGGTGACTCACACCTATAATCCCAGCTCCTTGGGAGGCCAAGGCGGACGGATCACTTGAGTGCAGGAGTTCAAGGCCAGCCTGAGCAACATGGGAAAACCTTGTCTCTAACAAAAACACAAAAAATTAGATGGGTGTGGTGGCATGCGCCAGTGGTCCCAGCTTCTAGGGAGACTGAGGCGGGAGGATCATCTGAGCCCAGGTGGCAGAGAGATTCCGGTGAGCTGAGATCGTGCCACTATACTCCAGCCTGTGAGAAAAAGTGAGATGTCTGTTCCCCCTCCCACCCAAAAAGTCAAATTCCTACCTATGTTCAAGGTATTTAAACACTAAAAGTAGTACACAAGAATAAAACATGCTTCCTTCACTCAACGTTGAGATAAAGCAAAACTGTGTGTGTCTGGGATTTTTGTTTTTGTTTTTTTAAGTGTGTCTAGAAGATTCTGAGAATACAAAAAGTGAGTTGGGCTGGCCGTAGTGACTCAGGCCTGTAATCCCAGCACTTTGGCAGGCCGAGGATCACTTGAGCCCAGGAGTCGAGACCAGCCTGGGCAACATGGCAAACCCTACCTCTACCAAAAAAAAAAAAAAGAGAGAAAAATTAGCCAGGTGGCTGGAGCCTGTAGTCCTAGCTACTCCCAGAGGCTAAGGTGGGAGGATCCCTTGAGCCTGGGAGGTGGAGGTTGCAATGAGCTGAAATCGCACCACTGCACTCCAGCCTGGGCAACGCACTGTCTCAAAAAAAAAAAAAAAAAGTGAGTTATTCACCTACTTAACATGGTTTTCCTGCTTTTTCCTTCCCAACAGATACTGTGATACTGTTTAGGAATCACTCTCTCAAACACGGTCCCTTGTAGCTTAGTTTAGCATTCTCTGACTCAGTGGTAGTCTGGACTGGTAATATCACCCTCTTGCCAGCAACTGGATTAGGTTTATGCATATTTCCCAGTTCACCTCAGTGAGTTGTCAGATTTGCAGAATGCTTGCAGAAAAGCTTTTCCTCACTCTTCCGAGAGAACTTCCAGCAGTGATTCAGGCTTCCTCTGGACCTGAGTGAACTTGGATGTAAGGCCTGGAATTGCTGCAGTCCTTTTGATGGTAACCTGAGTTTGTTTTTGTTTTGTTTTGTTTTGGTTTTTTTTTTTTTGAGACGGAGTCTCGCTCTGTTGCCTAGGCTGGGATGCAATGGCGCGATCTCCACTCACTGCAACCCCTGCCTCCCGTGTTCACACCATTCTCCTGCCTCAGTCTCCCGAGTAGCTGGGATTACAGGCGCCCACCACCTCGCCTGGCTAATTTTTTGTATTTTTTTTAGTAGAGACGGGGGTTTCACTGTGTTAGCCAGGATGGTCTCTGTCTCCTGACCTCGTGATCCACCCGCCTCAGCCTCCTGGCAACCTGAGTTTGAAGTCAACACATGGGGAAGGGCAAGGCCAAAAAAACAGAAATAAATGGACTTCAGTAATGGGATTACGTCAATTTTTCAATCTGTCCTACTTTTGGATTTTTTGTTTTGTTTTGTTTTGTTTTTTTGAGATGGAGTCTTGCTCTGTCACCAGGCTGGAGTGCAGTGGTGGGATCTGGGCTCACTGCAACATCCGCCTCCCGGGTTCAAGCAATTCTCCTGCCTCAGCCTCCCGAGTAGCTGGGACTACAGGTGCCCGCCACCATGCCCAGCTGCTAATTTTTATATTTTTAGTAGAGACGGGATTTCACCCTGTTGGCCAGGATGGTTTTGATCTCTTGACCTCGTGATCTGCCCGCCTTGACCTCCTAAAGTGCTGGGATTATAGGCGTGAACCACCGTGCCCAGCCCCCCAGTTACTTTTGAATCTTTAGTTGTGTGAGTTAATAAACTTCCTTCTAAGGCCAGGCACGGTAGCTCACACCTGTAATCCCAGCACTTTGGGAGGCCGAGGCAGGCAGATCACCTGAGGTCACGAGTTTGAGAGCAGCCTGGCCTACGTGGTGAAACCCTGTCTCTACTAAAAACACATTAAAAAGTTAGCCAGGCGTGGTGGTGTGCACCTGTAATCCCAGCTACTCGTGAGGCTGATGCAGGAGAATCGCTTGAACCAGGAGGTGGAGGTTGCAGTGAACCAAGATCATGCCATTGCACTCCAGCCTGGGCAACAAGAGTGAGACTCCGTCTCAAAAAAATAGATAAAACAAATAAATAAATAAATACACTTCCTTCTAGTTTAAAGCAGTTTTAAGTTGGGTTTTCTGTGATTTCACATGAAAGTAATCTTACACAATCTTATACAGGGAGCAAAGACAGACATGGTATCTGACATCTTATGATCGGGTGGGTAAGGTAAACAATCAAGTATCTAGGTAGGGCTGTACTTGAAGCAACACAAAGCCAGAATATAATGACTAAACAAAAAAGTGATTGTTTTTCTCACAATAAGAAGTCTAGAGGTAGGTACCACAGGGCGGGTGAGAATGTCAGCAAAGATCTAGGCTCTTCACTTTCCTGCCTTACCATCCCTATCATGTGGCTTTTGTCTTTATGGTTGTGAAATGGCTATATGCTTAAGAAAGTGAAAGCAGCAAAGGGCCAGAGCAACATGTCAGCTGAGCATGTTTCTTTTGAAAATCTTTGGCATAAGCTCTACCCCGTAGGCATAGGCTTTATTTATTTGAAACAGGGTCTCACTCTGTCACACAGACTGGAGTGCAGTGGTGCTCCAGTCTAGCTCACTGCAGTTATAGCTCACTGCAGCCTTGACCTCCCCAGCTCAAGTGATCCTCCTGAGTAGCTGGGACTACAGGCATGTACCACTGCACCTGGCTAATTTTTAACTTTTTTGTAGAGATGGGGTCTGCTGTGTTGCCCAGGTTGGTTTTGAACTCCTGGGCTCAAGCAGTCCGCCTGCCTCGTCCTCACAAAGTGCCGGGATTACAGGCGTGAGCCACTATGCCCTGCAGGGATAGGCTTTTGAAGAGATAGTGATGACCTCTAAATAACCTCTAAGCTTGCATTTTAAAGGTTAACAAAGGAGGAAGACATGATCAATGATGTGTCCATATAATTTTTCCCCCCTTGAACAGTATCCAAGTTAGATTATTCCAGTCATCAAGAGAGTCATCATTTTTGATGAGCTAAATTACATGTCAAGCTCTTGGGAATGATTATTGCTATATCTTTTATTTTCTATGATAGACTATATAGCATTAAAGAAATGGAAGGTTGACCAGGTGTGGTGGCTCTTGCCTGTAATCCCAGCACTTTTGGGAGGCCGAAGCGGGCTGATCACTTGAGCTCAGGAGTTTGAGACCAACCTCGATAACATGGTGAGACCCCGTCTCTACAAGAAATAATTTTAAAAAAATTATCTAGGTGTGGTGGCACGTGCCTGTAGTCTCAGCTTCTTAGGTATCTGAGGCAAGAGGATCGCTTGAGCCCAAGAGGTTGAGGCTGCGGTGAGCTGTGTTCGTGCCACTGCACGCCAGTCTGAACAACAAAGGAAGTTGTAAAAGTTGCCTAGAGCAGTGGATGGACAATAGACATCACTAGTGGGGAGGACATAGTTTCTCATTTCTGCTGAAAGAGTTATGCATAGAAGTGAAATGGATCTTGTGGAGGTTAAGACACCTCTTATTTTCCCTTCTCCTTGTATGCACAAAATGACAGACTGAATCCCCAAGAAGCCATAGCAGAAAGAGATATGGCTCACTACAGTGTAATTTTTCTGTTCCTTTTCTTCTTGATTTATCCATATTTAACATTTAAGATTGAGCATTTCCTTGAAATTCTCCCTTGGCTTGCAGGGCATTTATATTATCCTAGTTTTCTTAGTGTCATTGAAAGCTCTTCCTACTCTCTCCTTACTGAGTTTGGAATGTTTCATATTTATAGAATATGACTTAGGGATAGAATGGAATCTTTCTGTGAAAACCATGCCTATTAAATACTTCAATTTCTGATTTAAAATATTAAATTATAATGGAATAAATCTATTATTTCCCATTATATATCATTAACATTATTATTACAGTTCAAAACCAGTTAGTTTTTTGAACCATATTTTGCTTTTTTTTTGAGACAGAGTCTCACTCTGTCACCCAGGTTGGAGTGCAGTGGTGTGATCTCGGCTCACTGCAACCTCCACCTCCCAGGTTCAAGCAATTCTCCTGCCTCAGCCTCCTGAGTAGCTTGGGATTACACACGTGCGCCACCACACCCAGCTAATTTTTGAGACGGGGTTTCACCATGTTGGTCAGGCTGGTCTCGAACTCCTGACCTCATGATCCGCCCACCTTGGCCTCCCAAAGTGCTGGTATTACAGACGTGAGCCACTGTGCCTGGCCCATATTTTGCTTTTAATTCGTGAAGTTAATATTTCCTACTTAGGAGGAAGAGCTAAGTATTATTTTAAAACAGTACAAAAATAAACAGGTACAAAGGATTATTTAACTTGGATTCCCTTGAAAACAGAATCTGGGGCAGGGGTTAAGTGCTGATATTTAATCTATGAGGTGCAATATTTCAGCGTGACACTGAGGGGGACACTGTATTGTCCTGCCACTGCTTCATGGTGAGCTCAGAGAGACACAGCTAGTCACTCAGTACGAGTGCTGTCACTAGGGAAGTCTCTTGACAAACTATATGGGGAAACTGCCTCAGGGCAGTTTTTGGGAGGAAGGAAGGAGAACAAACTCCCCTTGGTTAGAGTTTGCCCCACAGGGAGTTATCTCCTCCATAATTCCAGGCTGCATCATCCAGCTCCTTTGGTGGCTACTCAGGAAGTCATGTCCCTGTGAGGTGTGGCATTTTATCCAAGTCTGAAAGTGAAGGAAAAGCCAGAAATCCTAGATATGGGCTGGGCATGGTGGCTCACACCTGTAATCCCAGCATTATGCGAGGCCAAGGCTGGCAAATCGCCTTGAGTCCATCAGTTCAACACCAGCCTTGGGCAACGTGGTGAAACCCCATCTCTACAAAAAGACCCAGGTTTGTTACTCATTGTCCTGCCTGTTCAACCTTGAGGCACTTTCTAGGTAATGACTGATCAGCCCCAGACTTGGCATAACTATGATCTAGTGAAACTGGCTGGCAGCAGTGGTAGCTGAGGTGGAGTAAGAGCTGTCATCCATATTTTGTTGCTGTCCTCCCTGAAATTAGCAGTGCTGCCTGTATAAGATAAACCTATGATTGGAGGGCTGCATGTACCAGCAACTGAATGGCTAAGCAAAATTAAAAAAAAAAATTTTAAGACCGGGTGCGGTGGCTCACGCCTATAATCTCAGCACTTTGGGAAGCTGAGGTGGGCGGATCACGAGGTCAGGAGATGTGAGACCATCCTGGCTAACATGGTGAAACCCTGTCTCTACTAAAAATACAAAAAATTAGCCAGGCATAGTGGCACATGCCTGTAGCCCCAGCTACTCGGGAGGCTGAGGCAGGAGAATCGCTTGAACCTGGGAGGTGGAGGTTGCAGTGAGCTGAGATCGCGCCACTGCACTCCAGCCTGGGTGACAGAGCAAGACTTTTGTCTCCAAAAAAAAAAAAAAAAAAAATTAATTGGCAAATAAAATTATATGTACTTATGTACAGCATGATGTTTTGAAGTATATTTGTGTTGTGGAATGTTTAAATCTAGCTAATTAGTAAATGCATTACCTCACAGTTATTATTTTTGTGGTGAGAGGAATGTTTTGAAAGGTTATGAGAAAGCTCACACGGTGGAAAAGAAGCCTGGGTAACCAGACTCATAAACAGAAAACAGGCAGCTTTAGAGTATTGAGAGCAGAAACTGCCCAAAATTCTCTTCTAATTAGTGCTATTTAAAAAATGAACTATAGGCTGGGCATGGTGGCTCATGCTTATAATCCTGGCACTTTGGGAGGCCAAGGCAGGCAGATTACCTGAGTTTAGGAGTTCAAGGTCAGCCTGTGATGGGTGTGGTGGCTCACGCCTGTAAGTCCAGCACTTTGGGAGGCCCAGGCAGGCAGATCACCTGAGAGGTTAGGAGTTCAAGACCAGCCTGGCCAACATGGTGAAACGCCATCTCTACTAAAAATACAAAAATTAGCCAGACGTGGTGGCGCCCGCCTGTAATCCTAGCTACTTGGGAGGCTGAGGCAGGAGAATTGCTTGAATCCGGGAGGTGGAGGTTGCGGTGAGCCGAGATCGCACCATTGCACTCCAGCCTGGGCAACAAGAGCAAAACTCCATCTGAAAAACTAAAACAAAAACAAAAACAAAAGACCAGTCTGGCCAATGTGGTGAAACCGTGCCTCTACCACCAAAAAAAAAAAAAAAACAAAAAAAAAAAGCCGGGCGCTGTGGCTCACGCCTGTAATCCCAGCACTTTGGGAGGCCGAGGCGGGCGGATCACAAGGTCTGGAGATCGAGACCATCCTGGCTAACATGGTGAAACCCTGTCTCCACTAAATATACAAAAAAATTAGCCGGGCACGGTGGTGGGCGCCTGTAGCCCTAGTCCCAGCTACTCGGAAGGCTGAGGCAGGAGAATGTTGAGAACCCGGGAGGCAGAGCTTGCAGTGAGCCAAGATCTCTGTCTCCAAAAACAACAACAAAAATTAGCTGGGTGTGGCGGCGCGCGCCTGTAGTTCCTATAGTCCCAGCTACTCAGGAGGCTGAGGCAGGTGAATCGCTTGAACCCAGCGGGCAGAGGTTGTAGTGAGCCGAGATTGCACCACTGTACTCCAGCCTGGTTGACAGTGAGAGACTCTGTCTCAAAAAACAAAAAACCCAAAAAAACCTATAAGCATTACAGGTTGCTTGCATCATTCTCCTGAAGATTGAAAATCCCAGGAGAGAGTCTGGTTGCCCAAGCCTAAATCAAATGCCCACCCTCTGGGGTAACAAAAGAACCTATAAGGACCAGGATTTCTTTCGCATCAAGCCTATGTACAATGGAGAGAGAAAAACTCCACAAGGAAAACTTTCAATTAGAAAGGGGAAACTGATGTGGTATTAACAAGCTGTCCATTATAATTCACCCTTTAGCTGTTCAGCATTCAAGAAGTTTTTCTCATGTACTTCCAGAAATAATAGTATAATACAGTTAATCTTCATACGTTTCTCACCCCCTCTTCTGAGGGAGACAACCCAGTCTCATTATTTGCTGCATCACAATCTAAGTCCAGGATATATGAGTGATGTACATTTCTGCTTTAGCTTCAGCTTAACTGTTAGATCAAGTCCTAGAAGCTGAGCCTGAGATTTTTGTGCAATTGATTCACTTGGAGAATGCTCTCAGGTAAAGCAGAATGAGGAAAGGAGCACAGGGCAGGGAAAATTGGTCAAACCATGATGCAGTCTTAGCAGTGTCAGCCTGATAACCATGAGTTCCGGAATCTGAACTATACACAAAATTGGTACCAGTTTGAGGCACAAAGTATGAATAAATGAATAAATGATCTGACGGCCCATCCCAAGAGAGACCACCTCCACCTAGAATTTATGGTTTGATAGCATTAGTCTTAACTCTCCTGTTTCTTGGGAATTTCAGGGTCTGTCAATTCCTAGATATGCCTTGAGTTTTCTCATAAATTCCCATTCCCACTGATAGCAGAAAAAACTGGTTTTCCATTTTTTTTTTTTTTTTGAGACCAAGTTTTGCTCTTGTTGCCCAGGCTGGAGTACAGTGGTGCGATCTCAGCTCACTGCAACCTCCGCCTCCCAGGTTCAAGTGATTCTCTTGTCTCAGCCTACTGAGTAGCTGGGATTACAGGTGTGTGCCACCATGTCCAGCTAATTTTTTTATTTTTAGTAGAGACGGGGTTTCATGTTATTGGCCAGGCTGGTCTCGAAGTTCTCACCTCATGATCTGCCTATCTAGGCCTCCCAAAGTGCTGGGATTACAGACGTTGAGCCACTGGTCTTCCAGTTGTAAATAGTCTCACTTATGGGAAATAGTTAAAGGTCAACCCCTTATTAGGGCCATTTGTTTTCTCTCCAAGGTCTTTCTTTGCCTCCACTTCTGGGTACAAAGAGAGGTTTAGATGTTATTTTGATTTAGGGTACAGGTGTTTTTCCTGAGAGAAACAGGTCTTTGTCAGCAGCTGATCTCTAGCTGAGGTACAGGTATCTGAATTTTGGCTTCTGCCCTCACCAAAGCTACTACTGAATGACCAAACCTAGTGTAACTGGCACTCAATTCAGTGGTCTATCCTTGACTATCTGGCCTTGGCTCTCACC
>NC_045447.1:97797746-97840891 GCF_002776525.5 Piliocolobus tephrosceles
ACTCAATTCAGTGGTCTATCCTTGACTATCTGGCCTTGGCTCTCACCGGTACTGTAAATCTTTTGCTATTCTGCCATCTCCATCCAGCCACTAGCTGGTCTCTATCTCACAGCTGCTGCTATGCAGGAACCATATCCCTCACCATAATGACCCCATCACAAGCCCCAATGGCTCTCAAGTGATGTCCCTCTTATGACACCTGGGAATCAAAGAAAATTCTGTGGGTGTTTGTGTCTGTAATCTCAGATCATCTCTGTGCAAAACATTGTGTATCTGTCTTCTGTGCTTTCTATCCCATGTGGTCATACGAACACTTTGCAGGGTTTCAAATTAGAAGTGAGGCTAGTGCCTTGTTTTTGTGCTTTTGCCATCCTTTTCAACACATCTGGAGCGTCTGCTCTCTCATTAATCATCTCCCACTGGTCTTGCCCCAAGCTGAACTATAGGAAGGTCTCTGGGGACGGCCTGAGCCAGGAGCCAAGATAGCACCACTGCACTCTAGCCTGGGTGACACAGCCAGACCATCTTAAAAAAAAAAAAAAAGTACTTCTCCCTTTTTTGGTTCCCTTTAACATAAAAACTTACTGGACTGAAACTGGGTCTGTCACCCAGGCTGTAGTGCAGTAGCACCATCAAGGCTCACTGCAGCCTCCACTTCCCAGGCTCAGGCGATACTCCCACCTCAAGCCTCCTACCTGGGACTACAGGTGTGTGCCACCATACTTGGCTAATTTTCTGCAGCAATGGGGTTTCACCATGTTGCCCAGGCTGTCTCAAACTCTTGGGGCTCAAGCCATCTGTCCACCTTGGCCCCCAAAATGTTGGGGTTACAAGTATGAGCCACTGCATGGGGCTGATTAAACTTACTTCGAATTATAGCAATCTGAAGCAATTCATTACCTAATTCACATGGAACAAAAAAACTTAAAACCAATGAAAGGGTTTTTAAAAACTTTGCTGTTTGGTTTCTTGATTTTCTTTGCTATTTAAATGGTATCAGTGATCAGATTTAGTATTTTACATTATATTGCCTCGGTACAATAGAACATAAAGGCAAACAAAATTTGAATTCATTAATAGTAGGGAAAGGTTTTAAATTCTTGACATAACTAGTGCAACTTGGTTTCCATCTGTTGGCATTTTGGTAATTAACTTTCAAAAATTATGCTAAATTTCTGAAACTAAGTCGGCGTTATGTACCAGTACTTCTTACAAAATTGGCTCAATATTCCATTTACTTAAAGAGCTTGTATTATGTTCACTTTTCCCACCCTTTGTGAAAATTCTCCCAACCTGACCCAGTTCTCACCCAAATTTTAAATACCATTTACCAATCAACAGTAGTGGCCTTGCAAAACACCCCTCTCCCTCCCAAAGCTATGTATCTAAGATATCAATGCCAGATATTCAATCCATTAAGTCTTCAGTAGAATGATGTGTTTAAGGTCCGAAATTATTGTAAAACGCACAAGTGAAAACATTTTCAGCTAATAGTCCATGTGTTACATAACTCATTTACAGATACCGGATAAAAGCTTTGAAAGCCAGTGTTCTCTCCAAGGATGCTTTCCTTCAGTAGGAGGAACAATTTGATTAAAATGTCCTTATAAATTTTTCTTTAGGGGTAAGGGCTCATTTCACCCTAAGCAACCCCAACTCACACACACTGGGGAAACCATACCACAGGTAGCATTCACTAGTTTTAAGTGATATTCTGACATTTACTTTATGTTCTTCGTTAATCAAAAGAACACTCTATGCCCCTCCCCAAACTAAATGTCACTCAACTCTAATTCCCTTAAAAGGCATTATTCTGTGCCCAACTGATATTCTTTCATTATACACAAGCCTCTTACCTAAATTCAATAATTACATTCCTGACTCCTTTTCTATACAGTTGTTCATGTTCTGAGACAGGACTGCTTGTGCCCGTAAGATGGAGGTTGCAGTGAGCCAATATCATGCTACTGCACTCGAGCCCGGGAAGAAGAGCAAGACTCTGTCTCAAAATAAAAAACAGTTTTCAAGCTTTCTGGTCAGTTGGAGGTTAATAAGCAGTATTTCAGGAATATGAGCTAGGAATCATACTCTACAGTTATTTTACATTGTCTCTGATATTCTCAAACATCAAACGAAAGCTATTTTAGAGAAAGGAACAAAGTAACTCATTCAAAATTTCTCATAGGTAATGAAGGAAAGCTCTGACTATAAGGAAAAAAAAACAAAAAACAAAAAAAACCTGATGACTAGGCTCTCATTTTGCTAAATTACCACTTTAATAAATTATGAGCCCAACTACCGAACTTTGCATCTACCACCCCTGCCAGCTTTCACTTAGGAATGCTAGAAAAACACTTCACACACAAATATATATATATATATAAGATTACTGTATTTCCTTTTAAGAGGAACGTTTCAACAAATTTTACAGGTGTCAATCAACCCTTGTTCAAATTGGGCACACATCAAATCTAGCATCATGGGTGTTTTATTTATTTGGAAGTGAATTTTAACTATCAATACAAATGCCAAGATACTACACAAAACATCCACAGGAACTTTTTTCATCTTTTTTTTTTTTGAATTGTACACAAACATTTCCTACATAATCCAACATACAACAGAGAAATGGTACATCTTTTTCTTTCAATTTGCATACAATGGAAAAACAAGTATATATATATTTTACAAAGTTTAACTAATAAGACACTAGAGCAAGTTGACAGTTTAAGTCTATAGGTGAGAAATTATCTAATAAAAATAATCAATTTTTTCAGCATTAGTCACTTCCATAACCAAGTGTTATTCTGATTAATAAAACTTGCTGCCAATCAGAATTCTGGTATATACTAATACCAGTACTGCTCCCCACCTTAGTTCTTCACAACTACTAACATAGAAAATGTTGAAAAGTAGGGGCAAGCATTTGCAAAAACAAAAAATCCCCAGCTTATTATAAGCATGAATATGTATGATGGAATTTCTTCCCAGCAATAGACTTCCAAACCATCAAGAAATCACCAGAACTAAGTTTGCCAAGTTATTTTGCCTATGTCCAACAAGAGATGCACTTATATGTCCAACAGAGGAGCTGAAAATCAAACTTAGTGTTTAGTTTGGGGGTGGGTTGGGAAATTCAGCCACCATTTTAAAATGACTGTCTTAAAAAAAAAATGACCACCAAAAATAGGTTCACTAAATTTATTTTAAAAATCATAAAACGTTTCTTACAAAAGAGCATTACATTCTGCACACTGCTCTGAACAGATGCCAGGGACATGTGGACTATTGTTACTTTTCCTCCCTGTCCCACCCCCCAAATGTTACAGTGACCACAAAGCAAGGTGTTCACAATTACATGGGGGGAATTTTTTTAAACCACCAACAATAACAAAAAATAAAATCCACTCACTCTGCTGCTGTTTCAAAATTTCAATGTTAGTTTTTGCACGCCCTTCCCCCCCCCAACCCTGTTTGTAAGGAACTAAAACATTACATCTGGTGAACAGCAAAGATTTCACTACACCTCAAATGCAGAACACCTATGAAGCAGAGGAATGTTGGCTTTTTAAACAGAAGCAGATAAAAAAAAAAAGATGCAGGACTCCTTCAGTTCTTCACTAGTCTTAGAAAAACTTTCCAGAATACTGCTTCACACTATAAAAAAGAAAAAATATCTTGCATTAGAATCCTTCAACATCTGCATACTGCTTCACACTATAAAAGAAAAGAAAAAAAAGTGCGAATTAGAATTTTTGCTCGTAACATCTTAATCAACATCAAGACAATTTCAATGCTAAATTAAAATGATCAACATGTCCATTATAATTAGAAGAGTTCAAAAACCGTAAGCAATTACAATTAAAGCAATGTTAAATGTCAAGAAAAACGATGAGCAGTAAATCAGACATTAGTAGAACAGAATTAAGAAACCGGAATTGAAAGTTGTTAATATTTGGTAGAAAAGACAAAGAATGCTAGTAAGGTGTGAAATGCTGCATTTTACAGCACCAATCATTTGTCCTGTAGAGGCATGGCCTGTGCCATATGGCAGACTGTGATTTGTTGTCGATTTAGTTATCTAAAAACAACAAAATCACTAGTCTTCCACACAGAACTAGGCCAACATCCAATGAATCTTCTATATTTTCTACAGGCTCTGTACAATTTTGTAACAAGTGGTTTTGGCAGCAGTTTTCACCAGAGAAATGAGAAGTTTGCTTGGTTAAGGCTTCTTCCAGCAAGATTAGTATTGAATGTCTTCGTTTTTAGTAAGAAAGCAGAAGAAAATCAAGGCAAACTATTAGAATGTTTAGAAGTTAGGTCCCCAAAAGGTTGAGACACCATGGCTTCTAAAAGAAAAAAATCAATTGAGAAGAAAAGCTCTTTAAAGGTTTTAGTATGTATAAGCTAACACAAAGCTAAACTTAAACTGACCTGTTCTGCAGCAAATACTGTGCATTCTGTATCTGGTCCTGTGTTCCTGTAATGGTAATGATCCGATCTTCGGATCCTTCTAAAGGCTCATCAATTTTGATCGAAGCTCCCGACTCATGACGGATTTGTTTAATCCGCTGACCACCTTTGCCAATAATAGATCCAGCCAACTGAAAAGATTTTTTAAAAGTATGTGTTTACGATATACTTTTACCATTTACTAACCGTATTTTCAAGGAGCATGAAGTGTATTAATTTTATTCATTCAGACTCTTGGTTAACTATCTAATGCTCCCTAAACCTGTCAAAGTTTGAGTTACAATGTATTTATGTCACACTTACTAATGTTACCCTTAATTAGCTAATTAAGGGCTCAAAACCCTCTTAACTGTTTTTATTAACAGCACTGATCACTTGACAAGGCTCAAACAGCAGAAAACCCAGCTCACTAAAGCCTATGAACATAACCTCATTCCTAAATGTGTATTTTTGTTAAAACCTTCTGAATTAAAAAATAAACAGGAAGGAGGAATAATCATAAAAGTGATAAAATGTTCCTCATAGTATTAAAGATACTTACATCTTTGGGAATAGTTACTTGTGTAGTAATAATAGGTCCACCAAGATCACCATATGAGCCACGACCCCCTGCATAGGAATAATCTGATTTAAATAATGAGCAATAAGTTCATTTAAAAAGTATGAAATTAATGTTTGATTTCACAAAGGAGAAAACTTACCATATCCGGAGCCACCCTAAAAACAAAGAAAAAAATAGAAAATTACTTTGTCGTTGTAATTACTACCTGTACTTTTAAAAAAAATTCATTCAATAAAAATGGAGTCTTGCTATGTTGCCCAGGCTGGTCTCAAACTCTTGGGATGAAGTGATCCTCCTGCCTCAGACTCTTTTGTAGTTGGGGCTTAAGTGAGCACCACTGCACCCAGCTTCACTATTCAAGTATTTTAATACTCATAAAATCCCTCTATTCAGGAAACCAAAGTCATCCCATATCCTATTTTCAGTAAGTATCCTCTGGGGAATAAAAAACTTACTGGAGAGCAGGTAAACATCTTAAATTATCACTGACATACAAACGAACAACCATGATACTCAACCTGTGGTTCATAAGCCATCTGCCATTCCGATGGGCTCCATGTATCTATTGCAGAGTCCCAAGTTTCATCAGCACTGAAACCAACCTGTTAGCGATAAAAAATATTAACATGAACCCGCATTGTATTTTGTTATAGAGCTGTTTTTATATGCCTAATTTGCATGTTACATTAAAACAAGAGGGTACATATATAGGCAGCAATTATGTAATTGAGGGGAACAAAGCTCAGTAAAATCGTAATCCTCCAGCAGCAAGTAACAGAAGTAATGATTTAACTGGTAATTCAAACAAAATTTACTTGTAAGAAAAGCTTTTTAATTACTATAACCTTCAACAAAATGTGAACTATATTGTTACAACCCTCACATACACAGAACACTGGTAATAAACCAAAGTTCTTACCATGCCGTCATAACGGTCTCCAGGTCTCCCTCTTCTGTCATAGGCCATGAGGTCTCTGCAAGCATAGTACTTGTTGTAATCTAAACTTGTTTACATGCCACACATATCAAATCAGTCTACCTTGTGTACCACTAAGCGCAGCCTCTTGTAGGTTAGTAATTCATAGATGAAAAAAACAAAAACTTACCCCCCTCTAGGTGGTGGTGGTGGAGGAAGAGGAAGATTCCGAGCTCTGCTACCACCCCGGCCGCCTCGTCCAGGAGGAGGGGGAGGCGGTCCTCGACGAGGGCTCATATCATCATAATCTCTTCTAGATGGAGGCATGGGACGCCCACCCCGACCAGGAGGCATTCTGTCAAAACCACCTCTTCCCCGCATTGGAAATCCCACTGGGCGTCCACGGCGGTCATCAAACATCATTGTAAAACCACCATAATCATAGGTTTCATCGTAAAAATTTGGATCATAAGGCTGTGCACGTCCTTTGATGGGAGACTAAAAACAGAGATAGAACAAACTTACAGACTGAAGAAAAAGAGCCCCGCTTCATACCAACCCTTCTATCATCAACAAAATACAAGTCATTCCCCCATCAGGAGGTACTAGAGGCAGAAACAGGAATTACGTCAACACTAACAGTAGCAAAGTAAAGATTCCCAAGAAATCCAATACTTTTGGCAAGTGCTAAACGTAAGTGAGTTCTATTGCTTGTGCAGGGAGAAGTAACAGCTTGCTCTTACACTTAGACTGTAAGAAACCACAAAGCCCTCCCATTTTACACATAACAAACTACAATGCACATTTCACAAGGGCTGAAGAGATCAGTATCTTGGCAAGCCTGTAATCCATACTGAGGCACCCGATAGGAAGCCCTGCAGCCCTGCAGCATAGTTACAAAGACACAAGCAACACTATAGGAAATTCATTCGAAGGATCAAAAGCTATAGAAATACCACCAACAAATTACCACTCTCCACTTTTTCAAAAACATTTTTAAATTAAAGTGATGGCTGAAGCCAGGTGATAGAAAATTTGCTAGGGAAAGGGCAAATAAAGACTATTACACTAAATGATCGAAGCTACTTTTGCAGGTTATCACCACTTTGTTTCATAAAACCAAATGTAAAGAAACGTGTTCAGAAGTACCTCAGATATAAGATCAAGGATGATCTTTATGCATTCTACAACCCTATCGGGTTTTCCTCCAATAAGAACAACTCTGTCAGTGGAATGAGGACAGCATTCCTGGAAAAGCTTGATGGTGGTTTGAGTGTTCTGTAGTTAAGATCATAAAAAAAATAATTAGAAGAAAATTAGCTTTCCTAGGTTCAGTGAATATTGCATTTGAATTCAACAATTATCCCCCATAATATAAAAACCTTATTAATTATCGCACGACTTTGCAATAGTATAAAAATTTTGACAAAGTAATAGTAATGCCAGACATTTTTTGTCATTTGTGATAAGCAATCTGCGGAGGGAACTCAGAAGGGAAGTGAGAGAAGCTCAAAGAAACAAGTCTATATAAAAATTTACTTTCCAGCAAGGAATATGGCAGAATTTTTTTTTTTTTTACCTCTCGAAGTTCTTTGATTTTAGCACCTTTGACACCAATAATTCCTCCTGCTAGACTCTGATGAATCAACAGCCTCAACTCGCAGTCAAAGTCACTTCCTTTATAGTGTTGGTACTGTGGAGGGAGAGTTATAAAATTTTAGTCTCAAATCAACAATTCCCCAATACACACTTATCTGCTATAAGCATAACAATAATATACTGTTGCAGTGAGCAACCTGAATTTATATTTCAATAACTTTACCAGTTATGTGCTTATTATCCTCAATAGCCAGGCCCAAAAAGGACATTCTGCACCACCTTAAAAAACTATTTTATTTTCAGGTCCTGCAACACCATACCCACACTGCAGCCATTTAGCATGTCGCTGTTACCACAAAATTATTATTAACATTCAAATAACACCATAATAAAAATGACTGCAAAGCACTTTGCAAATGTAGTTAATTCCCACTGCAGCATGGAGCAGGGTCAACAGTGAGTTGTAAGACCATTCATTTATCATGTTTTTAAGCCTTTTTCTATAGAGATGGGAAAAGCACACTATGTTAAAAATATAATCGATCCTATGGGCCAGGCTCCATACTTCAGTGGGGTTCAATGGCACTATGACATACATTTAAGCATTCCACAGCATCAGATTCGAGCGGGAGCTGGCTGGTTGCAGTGGGTGATGGCAACTGCAGGCCCTGAAAGTAGAAAAATAAGAGTAATAGGTTAAGTGTCTAGCGTGATCAGGCTATTGTCGCATATATTGGTAAAGCTACTACAACATATTTTAAACCTGTATTATTAAATGAGAAACTGCTTTACTCAACATTAAGATGATATAAAACATAAAATACTTTTCTCTATATACCTAAGTGAATTACGTAGTCGTAAAATCCCAAATCTAAATAATTCTCCTTTTCAACATATTCCCACAAATACTCTAAAAAATTTATTTTCTAAAACTAAAGCCCATAAAATACATACTAAACCCATGAAAGCACATGACCACAGATAAGTTCACATTTACTCCAGGAGTGGTCAGCCTGTTTTTTGTTTTTTTTTTTTTTAAAAATTATGTATGTACAAAATTATGTAGCACATTAACATACTGCTGCAAACTGTTATATCCATTGTCTCTCCACCTCCCCCATCATACCCCAATACAATACACTTTAAACATTCCCCCCCCATATTGTCAAATATATTTAAAAAAAATAATGAGCCTACCTCTTCCAAGGTAGGGATGATTTTCTTCAGAATTTCTCCAATTGTTTCAATATCAGCACTGATACTCAATATGCTGTCAAACACCACAAATACCAGATAATACAAAAAAGGCGGAAAAGAAAAATGAGTTTTGTGTTTGTCACCAAGTCATACAAACTTTTACAGAGATGTAACATACAATTATTTAATATTCCCCATTTAAAGTAGCCTATTTATAGATTTCTCACATGCATTTTGTTTTATACCCAATACAGACATGATAACAATATTAGGAGACTTGCAGAGAGACAGAGAGAACGGGCTTTTGGAAGGGCTCAGATTAAGTGGGCAATAAACTGACCAGAACTGAAGCAGAGTTGAATATTTATGTTCCCCGCCACCACTAAGTTAAGGATACCCTCGCTGTTACATTGGTAAAACTGGCACACCTTCTCTTAGGCAAAGTGGGGGAATATGCGAGTGGTGAACATTGTATCTGGAGTAAGGTTATGAATACCAGTTAGAAATTAGATCACTAATGGGCTCTGCAAGAAAACAAATACAAATGCAAGACAAAACAAAGACAACACAAATGAGAAGTGAAGGAAAGTGAACCAGAGTTAGCATTTCATCAGAAAAAATTATGAACAGGCAATGTTGGGAAGCAAGGTGGGCCACAAAGACAGAGCGAGAGACTATTTTGGTAACAATTTGATTTACAATGCGGCAAATATGCAACACTTGAAGCTGTGCTCCTTCCATCGAAATAAAATTAGTGGATCGTTTGGGTGGGCAACTCACGGTAAAAGTTCAGTGACAAAAAGACTTAATGGGGAAAATAAGACAGAAACTTGAAAAACAATACACCGTCTAAAGGGGATACTATTTAATTATATAAAAGGCAGGTAATAAAATACATTTCTCTCTTTCTAATCAGGCAGTGAGGCATAAACTGTTGGGACATACCGCTCGGGGCCACTGCTGTCTGGGACTGAAACACTGGCATTGTACTGCATTGGTCATTGGCGTTCGTGGATGTTGGCATTGGGCATGGGCATTCAATCAGAAGTTGTCAAGTATGGTACCCGTTTGGCAACGAGCACATTTTTGGGCATAGCCAACCAGGGTTTTCACATGGGCGTTCAGGGGCGGATGGGCCAACGTCATGGTGGGCAACGCAGGGGTAAGTCGATCCAGTACATGGGCAACGGAGATATATGGCCAAAAAAACAAGGAGAGGGAAAAGGGGGAAAAGCAATAAATTTTAATTTAATACAAACTATACTCATACTCTCAATTAATGAAACAAGCTTAAGTTGTTCTGAAGACTAACACAATAATGGACTTCTCTAAGTCTGACTGTGGCTTAACATTAAGGACCTCAAATGATGGTTCTAGCCTTTTTTATTTTTTAAAGAAAAACAAACGATGTTTCAGTAGCAGGCTGGCTCATGAGGGTAGACACAAAACCTGACTCAAAGTTTACTGAAATTCTTGAGGAAATGGGGAAATTAACAACCCAGATAATTATACAGAACATCTGGATTAAGAGGAGAGAGGTTTTATAAAAGACAAAACAAAAATTCCCACACCACCAAAAACCCTAACTAGTAAGACTGGTTTGGTTGTCTGGAGGTTTTAAAACGCATTCCTAGATCCTAACAGGCAAGTTTGTAAAATTTTAAACAAATTTTCAAGTTCAGTTTACAGTAATCAAGAGGAACATACAAAGATCTGCGACCAAGAGAGAAATGAAATACTGTCAAATAAGTACTCGACACAAAGTTATTTGCCTCATTTTTAGCAAGAAAAACATTAAGAAATGTGTACACTATGAGAAAAAAAATTTAGAAATTTTGGTGTAGCCAAGTCCTATAAACGTGCTCACTTCTGGCACTGCCAACATTTAATGTGTCTAATCACAAGAGTCAACCCACTGTAAAATGAAGACTCAAACAAATCATAGGCATTGACGAACAGTTTCCCAATTATAAGATTTCCCAATTATAAGATCAAGTGCCTACTCTATTCTTTACCCATATTTAAATCATGCAACCTCAACATTAAATTCTTTGTGCTCCATGTGCAAGCCGTCAAAGAACAGATGGACATTTTTCTTCCCAAAGAAAACAAAAAAAATTTTTCTGGATTTAACCAGCCACCTGCAATGGTTTTCAGGAATACTGTAATTGATTCACACACAGGAAATGGTGCAATCAAGGACTTGTACACTTTGTTGCTATTTCTAATTAAGATGTTATCTTGCTTGATGAAGTGAATAATTTGGTGGACTCTTATTAGAATGTGAAGAGGTTTAATAGAAACCACCCCCCCAACCCTGCTCAATCTGGGCTTTTGTTAAAACAGGAATGGATAACTTCGAAATCAATTCTGTAATAATAAATTGTTACAAATGTCTTGTAGCTAAACTATGAAATGATTTCTAGGATGTAAATCTTTAAATTTCTATAGACATATAAACTGAAAGCTGCTCGTGTAGTAGTTTAATCTCTTAATACTTACGTCTGTACGGAGAGCCTTAATATTCTTGCCTCCTTTTCCAATCACTGCCCCAGCATTCTGCAGAAGATACAAAGACAAAAAATTATTTTGCCTTTCCCTAAAATTAACGTCTATCTATACTCTCAGGTTTTGCTAAAAAATCCTCTAACCTGTTTGTTACAAGAATAAAAATCTACCGGGGGATGTAAAAACGACCAGGCCAAAAACAAATCAAAAATCAAAATATAATTCTAAGTGCTTTGAGGACTAAATAGTTTGGAGTACTCAACGTCCGAAATACACCAAGTATAAAATAAAACTAAGCACAGATTTTATAGCACCTTTTGGTAAAATAAATCAATTAATTTAGTATTAGTATGTACTTGCATATTGTGACCCATGATAAAACAATACACTGCCAACCAAGCAGTTTCCTAAGGAGTCCACACATAATTAAGATTTAATCTATTAATACTTTAAGAATCACACCCTCCTCCTAGCTTCACCTGTAGTGGTGGTTCACTAGAGCAAAGGCTTTAATCTTAATTATAAGTGGAATAACAAAACCTCCAGAGCCTTCAAGTCTGTTTAGAAAGAACCACAAACAAAATGTTTTATATTCTTCAATCTGTAAAACTTTTGACTTTCTAGAAAGCCAAACCAGACCTTATCTTAATTTCCACTTGAGTATGAACCCCCTTCAAATTTTCAAGAATAAAATTCATACCTTGCTCTGAAGCAGAATGCGTAATTCAACCATCTCATCAGTGTTTCTAGATCTTTTAAATGCTTGTTCCTCTTCCATATCTTCTGCAGGGCGTTTACCTAAAAATTAACAGTTCAGATTTCAAAGAAAGCAGCGAAGTCTCCAATGCAACTCCATTCTGTTTCAAGAGACTTGTTGCTAATCTTAGACATGTTTTAGAAAGGCCAAAGGCATTGCTATAGACTTTAACCTTATGCTTCCATCTAGTAAAATGCACCAAACACAAAATACTGTGACAAAATACTTCAAAGGCCTTGAAATCCCAAAATGCAAGGAAAAATTTTTCATATGCAAATCAGTTACTTCTACTTCATAAATAAAAGCTAATATGTAACTGATAAATCGCTGAATTAAAATTATCTACATAAACAGAAATACCAAAATTTCACCACACACTTCTAGGCAATAATTAACAGAATAAAAAAATACTGTTAAAATTAAAATTTATTCTCACCAAATTCACCATTGGTTTCAGTGTTAGGGAAGGTTTCTTCTGGCTGTTCAGTTTCCATATTCTTTTATTAAATGGGCACACCAATCTGTTGAAAAACAAAGAAGCTAGTACATTTGGCTTATTGGAAAGCAAGCTGTAAAAACAAACAAACAAAAACAAACAAAAAAAACACTGCATCTAGAACGTACCAATTATTATATATCCTTGCAGAGCACAACTGAAGCGTTCTGGGTCGGACCAACAACTGACACCCCAGTGCTGCAGTAGCCTACAAGAACCAACAGAAATCAGTTTTGCTTTTGTTTATTCCTATTACTGAGTATTTGTTTCTGATCACGGTCAACACTCATTTGAATCCAAAAAGCTAGCTGTTTCTAAAACTTGACTAATTTTAGGGTTTCACAATTCAAATGACTGCCAAAAAAAATACAAAATTCAAGGGAGCCTGGTTTGATTTTTTGCTAAGTTAGAACAATAACTTTTAGCCACTGAATTAACTCCCAATACAGCAATGAATTGTTTTATACAGCACATTCACAAAAGCCTGAAAAAATAAATGTCATCCACAAAGCATACATTTATGAAAAGTTACAATGCATCTTATTCACTGGAAAAACTAATTTAATATTAAAACTTCTAATTGCTTTTCTATTTCTTTCGACTCATGCTTGAAGCGATCTTATGTGACAAGATCAAGACAAGATCGCCACTGCGAACACATCCATCAACAATCTACCGGAGAAATAAATCCAAAAATCTAATACAGGACCAGAACCAAACTATCACACTACTACTCTATTAATCAGCGAAGCTAATGGAACCCTTGAAAACTAACAGTCACTAGCGGACTATTTTAAATTAGGCTTGAGAGAGTACAACCCGACAATTACGCCTGTAATATGAAAACTAAAGCGTCTACGCGCCAGAACGGTGGACAGGCCTGCAAACAGCCTTTTTAACCTTCCCTCTTGTCGGGACTAGGAGTTGACAAGCCGCCTCTATTAGAAGGTTGGCTAGACAGCAAAGAGCCAACAATCGAGGCACTTTTATGCCTCCCATTCTCCCATACCGTTGGTAGACTTACTGCTCTTCTAACGACTAACTGAAACGACATTCTCCTGGCCCAGCACTCAATTTCTGAGGTGGGGTGGGAGAAATGCGAATAAGAAAGTTTAAGCAAAAACAGCAGGGCTTATTTATAAGAATAATGCTGCCGCGTGCTGTTCACCCTTCGGGTCCTGCAGTCACTAGTCCCCAGGCCCCGAAAATCCGCTAAGTATGTGCTCGACTGGCCGAGCGCCAAGGCGCCCTCCCCTCCCCGCCTCCCGATACCGGGATCGGAAACAGCCGGGTAACAGGACTGGAAAAAGCGAGAGTCGATAGCAAAAGCGCCGCCACCTCTCCTCACCCGGATCCGACAGGAAATGGCGGCCCGCGTAATGGCGACTACGTGCTACTAGGCGGAGCCGAGCGCCGACCCCCTCCCCCACCCACCACGCGGTCCCGAGGTCTCATCCCCCGCATCCTCCCCCCATCGCCCGAGACAAAGCCACCGAGGCAGCCCTAACTGTTCCATCCCCGCCGCTCCAGCTCCGACCCCGGGCCGGGAGACCCAAGGTGAGGCGGGGCTCACACAAAGAGAGCGGTGGCGCGACCTTCTCCCCCAGTCGGGCTCCATTCCTCCACGAGGTTCCTAGTTCCCAGTGCCACATAGCTCCAGCTCATCATAAAGGCACATGCCTCACGAATCCCCGAAGTCTCTAAGACCACAACGCGGACTGCGGATACACACTCAGGGAAATGGCGGAGGTGGGGGAGGGGACACCGGGCAACGTTCCCACTCGGAAAAGCGGCCAAACACCAAGACGGGCCCCAGAACGCCTCCCTCAAGCGGAAAAACTGGGCTCCGACCCTCACCTCCACGAGCCGCTCCCCCAACCCGGCTTCTCACCGCGCGAGGCCGCCGTCTCTCCGCCGCCGCGCCGCTTCAGCCGGTCCGAGCTAGACAGAAAACGAGCGCAGGGTCCCCTCCCCCGCCTTCTAGCGTCCTCCCCGCCGTCGCGCCTTATTGGCTGCCAGGGCTTCGGCGATGGTGCGAGGGGAAGCAATTGGCCCGAGGCCACGTCAATCAAGGCAACGGGGGAGGCGACAACCCCGCCTCCCGCCAGCGCCTCCCTTCGGGCTGTGAGGCCACTAAGGGCTCGAGAAAACCCGGGCTTGGGAAAAGTCAACGCAGCCTTTCAGGGAGGCCAAACCCATGCCCGAATCAGCAATACCCAAGCTCTAATAACTCCAATTACCTATAGGCCGCGAACAAGTGGGACACAGGCAAGACGTCGAGGTCGGTGCAGCAGAGAAACAGAGGATAATGGCGTCTGCAGTGCTGTCGCCTGGAGCGCCCTCCTCCTTTCTCGTTCGCGCACTCACTAGCTGGGGGGAGGAGCGACTAGGGGGCGAACCTCTCGCGAGATCTAACAACTGCCTAGTTCACGCGCACAGGGAGGGGCCGGGGAAGGGGCGTTTTCCAGGCCCGAAGGAGTCCTTTGCGGTTGGAGGAGGGGCGCGAGCGCGCGGCAAATCGGGCGGGAAGAGGCAAAAAGGGATCTGGGAGAGTGCTGCGGCGGTTCCTGTCCTTACAGTTGCGCGGCCCAGGGACCGCTGTTGCGCGAGGGAAATGCGGGACGCCCAGGTCGGTGCTTGGCCCAGACTTATGCCCCTGTTTCCGCTGCCCACACTTGCGCCCGAAGCCCCTTACCCCACCCCGGGCTGTGGGCTGTGGGCTGTGGGCTGCGGGACTAGCTGCGCCGCGGTAAGTGCGGGCCGCCTGCGTCCGCTGTTCCCGGCCCACGTTTCGGAAACCGGCTGTTTGTAACGGTCCGGGGCCTCAGTCAGCCAAGTCTGGGCCCGGAGGCGCAGCTGGCGGTTCTCGGCCCGCCTTGCGCTGGGGCGGGAGCCGGGGAAACGCGGGGCGAGCCTGGGAGTCCTGGAGAACTTCTCGCCGAGAAGGGCACAGGCGGTTTCACAGGGCTCTCCGTTCTGATGAGACTTTCCTCTCGGGTAATGGCGCCTGAGATGGAAGTATTTTGTAGTGTCGTCGCTGTAGTTTATTCCGATAAAATTTTTAGACAGTAAATATCGCACTCGTCTCCTAAGATGAATGCATATCGCTAAATACGTTGTAGACCTCCACGTTCCATTCAAATCGCCTGCCTTGTTGTGGCAGTGATTAAAACAGACAAAAACCCCAAAACCCTCGCCCTCAAACGTGCTCCTGTTCTAGCGGGTTCAGTTCACACTTGCATTGTATTCGGTTCCTTATTTCTAAGGCTCCTGTGCCAAGCTTTCATGACTTCCTTTGTTAAGGCACATAAAGTCACTTTCAATCGGTGACAACCCTGGGAAATCTCCAGCCCTGGTAGTACCCGCTTTCCACATCCTTACTCGTCAACCTTCCGGCCTCCGCCCACAATCCCAAACTCATTTGGAAGCATAAAGATATTATAATCTGCACATGAAATGAAATCCACCATTGACCGAATACATTCATATATATATTTTAGTGGTGATGAATTTGTGCTGATTCATTCCTGTTATGTTTCCTTCTTGGGTAATTTGCAAAATATATATACCACCATTCTTTTAAATGGCCATGATTGCATCCACCTAGCATCTTTTACTTGCCTGATTAGAGGAAAACTTGTTAAGGCACACTGAGGATTTCGTGATAAACACCGATATTTACATTCTGGGAGGATACGTTAACACATACTGTTAGAACATAACATAATGTCCGGGATTGTGGAGTTTATAAAAGTTCTCTTTAAGTGGTAATATAATTTTTAAAATGGTCCCCCCCGTGAAGAGTGTATAATCTTGTTGGGTAGGTAAAACTTAACTCACATTTCAGCTCTAAAACACAAAGTTCAGAATTTTATTAAATATTCAACGTTGATGAGATTATGTAGGGGCTGGGGATACTTGGATTATAGAGATTTAATCCGCCAGTTAGGATTTGCAACGTTTAATTGAGTTTGTCATTGAAAATCTGAGACATGTAATTGACACTAATATGCACAAATAGCGGTACGGTAATAATGATGCTGTACTTTCTTTAAAGTTAGTATGTATGTTGCAGTCATCATTTTCTTGATAAGCAGTGATGAGAGGGAATCACAAGTAAGCAGCCCTATATAAGAACTTCTTCCTCCCAATTTCATTGTCCAGACCGGACCCCGACTGGTGTAAATTATTCATCCCCTCTAGATGCCATTGTGGGGTGGTTGCTGTTTTTCCCCCATTTGATTTCCTCTTCTTTTAATTTTTAGGTTTGCTCTTTAAATAACAGGAAAGTCTGTTTTTTCTCCATCCTTTTATTCTCTGTTTGAAATTAAGATTTTTCAACCCACTAATTTTATATCTGTGTTCATTCAAGAACTTACCATAAATTCATTGACTCCAGTTTTGTGTAATTGGTTCTATCGTGTAATGGTGTAGTGATCATTTTGGACTCAGTGAATTTAGACCCAATGTTACTTAGATGTGAGATTTACTTTAGATGGGCTAATACAATTGAGATTGTACACTATCCAGCTGGATTATTGTTTAAAATAATATTTGTAACTACTGTTTCTTGAGTTCCCCACTGTGTGCTAAACCTTGTGCTGGCAGTTTAATACTTTTTAGAGTTCTTTAAGTTGTTAGTTATCTTTGTTTTATGGATGAACGAACTAATACTAAGAAGCTAAGAAACATATCCAAGGTCACATAGTAAAATTGGGTTCCAGATTCTCTTTTCTGTCTTTTCCTTACCTTAAGTTATGGAGGATCCACAAAAATCTCCTCTGATTACTTCTTCTAATTTCAGTCATACGCAGTATAAATTTTTCCTCCCTAATTTTTGGAGTATCTTCTCAAAAATTCCAGGATTACCTTGAACTCATCCTCAATGAATTAAAATGTAGACTTACCTTTATTGTTTAGATGAAGATAATGGAAATGTGGAGTAGATTTAAATATTCGTTAGTGCTTTTAAGTCTCAGCTGTTGTCGCAATGGCACACGTAATGTCCAAAAGGATGACACTCCTGCCTCACTTTTTATTAAAAAAAAGATTGGAATATATGAGGCTGACTGAAAATTAATCTGGAAATCAAATATGCCTAGACCTTCGTGGTAGGTGATAAAATTTTCCCACTTTATTCTCTTTTGTTTAGTTCCTGGCAGTCCAGATCTAGAATGTAGATTAGTGTGATCAGCCAAGTTTGTCATTCACACAATGCTAATCATCTTCTTAAAAATGTTTTTTCCTGATTATAAAATTAATGGGGATTAAGCTGTATGTAATTTTATATGTGTTCTTTTCCCCCCAAAAATGTAAATAAATGTATTTCTGTGTCATTAAATTATTCTTAAAAATAGTTTCTTTAAAGATTTCATAGCTTTTCATTTCATGGTGGCGGTGAAATATATTTAACTTTTTTCCCATTTTGAACATTTTGTTTGTTTTTTTCAAACTATAAAAACTCACTGGTAAACACTCTGCCACATAAATCTTTGTCTTTATTTATTTTGTTAGTTATTGATGCAAAAAAGTTGTGCATAGTTTTGGGGTATATGTGATAATATATTCACTTAATTTGTAAAGGTCAAATCACAGTACTTAGGATATTGTCTCCTTAAATATATGGCTTTTTTTTTTGGTCCTTATTTATGATTGTGTCCTTTATTCTGGAAAGTAAAAGAAGTGGATAATATGGTATGAACATACTTTTTTTTTTTTTTTTTTTTTCCTGAGACTGGAGTTTCACTCTTCTTGCCTAGGCTGGAGTGCAGTGGTGCAATCTTGGCTCACTGCAACCTCTGCCTCCTGGGTTCAAAGGATTCTCCTGCCTCAGCCTCCCTAGTAGCTGGGATTACAGGCATGCGCCACCACGCTCGGCTAATTTTTTTGTATTTTTAGTAGAGACGAGGTTTCTCCATGTTGGTCAGGCTGATCTGCAACTCCTGACCTCAGGTGATCCATCAGCCTTCGTCTCCCATACTGCTGGGATTACCACCTTTGAACATATCTTGTTTATTATTTATTTATTTATTTATTTGAAACAAAGTTTCGTTCTTGTCACCCAGACTGAAGTGCAATGGCACAATCTCGGCTCACTGCACCCTCTGCTTCCTGGGTTCAGACGATTCTCCTGTCTCAGCCTCCCAAGTAGCTTGGATTACAGGCATGCACCACCTGGCTTGGCTAATTTTTTTGTGTTTTTAGTAGAGACGGGGCTTCTCCATGTTGGTCAGGCTGATCTTGAACTCCTGACCTCAGGTGATCCACCCGCCTCAGCCTCCCAAAATGCTGGATTACAGGCATGAGCCACCACGCCTGACCCGAACATATCTTAATGTATAATTTAAAAGACATTTTTTCCAAATTTATTATTATTTTCTTGGACAGTGGAGTTCTTTAGGATCAGGAGCTGTTCTTTGTACATTAGCACACGGGAATTTGTGCTGCCCTTGCTAATCTCCACCTCTGAGCTGCTTCTACCTGCTTGTGACTATGGTTACCCAATTTCCTAAGCAAAGGAAGGATGAAAATCTTAGGAATTTTCTGAAGGACTAGATGCCATTAATATAATTTACCAAATTATTAAAGATCTCAATTATTAATATCCAGTCTAAACTTTATAATATAGATCTTAATATTTTTCCATTTGATTAAACATTTTAATAAGCTTTTCTGTAGGAAAAATAACATATTATACATCTTTTTTATTATAATTAAGACATGCAATTGTAGGAATTGTATCAGTATCCTAGATCAATCCTACTTTCTACTTTACTGTTAAGAAATCTGTGTAACAGATGTACATTAGCAGTTACTTTTCTCCTGAAGTTCTTGATTTTTTGATAAAATATTTGAGAATAGTTGTATTGGAATGCTTATACAGTGTTAAGTATCTCTTATCACATTTGCTTGTGTTTTACAGGTGTCTTGGTTATCTTTTGGGTGTTCAGTCACTGGAATTTTTTTTCTTTGCCTAGTTATGATAACATTACTGTAAATTTATAGTATGTCGGCTTCAGAAGTTGAGAGTAGTACTTAGAGTTATTAATTAGGACTGACACACGTTTAATGGAACAGTTTAGTTGTTGGGGTTCACTGAGCAGTGTTTTTCAGAATTTATCCCAACTTCTGGCTGAAAGTTTTGCCACTTGCGGTGTTCAATAGTACATACAACCGGGCGCGGTGGCTCACGCCTGTAATCCCAGCACTTTGGGAGTCCCAGGCGGGCAGATCACGAGGTCAGGAGATTGAGACCATCTGGCTAACATGGTGAAACCCAATCTCTACTAAAAATACAAAAAAAATTAGCCGGGCGTGGTGGTGGCTGCCTGTAGTCCCAGCTACTCGGGAGGCTGAGGCAGCAGAAGAATGGCGGAAATCGGGGAGGCGGAGTGTGCCGTGAGCCGAGATTGTGCCACTGCACTCCAGCCTGGGTGACAGAGCGAGACTCCGTCTCAAAAATAAACAAACAAACAAACAAAAAAATAGCACATACAAGGAAGAGCAAGTTTGGAATTTAAAAAATGAATTAAAAAATAAACTGATGCATAAGCCTTAGAATATCAGTTTGTAATATTCAAAAAATAAAAATTGTTTTATGTGCTATGTTAGTAGAGTTATAGCAAAAGGAAAAGTAGTACTTAACTGAAGCACTATGTCGAAGCTATCACAGAGATAAATATAGTAGGTATAGGAGATATTTTTAAGTTTTTCTTTCATTTGATTTTGTAAATGAAACAATTTAGAAAACATTAGATGAACTTGTTATTTACGTGAGACCTGAGAAGTTTGTTCGTTATTGTACCAACAAACCACTCTTATAAAATGGCCGTTTATGTGTGAATTTTATACATAAGTCGGTTTTGAATTGAGGGACTGGTTTTACTTCCTCTTTCCACTTAAGTTGACAGAAAAATAGGAATGGAGATTAGCAGAATTTATGTTTTAGTTCTGGGTCTGCTTTTGGGTATGATATTTATGCCTTAATCTTCATGTCTCAGTTTCATCATTGTCAAATAGTTAATACTCTATCAAAAAATTACTGTTTTGAGGTTTAGATAACATTGTAGATGTAGAAGTACATTTTTTATTGATACCTTTAAAAATTTTTTTTAAGTCTTACAAAATAGGTTTTAATTTATTTTCAGCAAAGTCTTCAATTCTCTGTTTATACCTCTGTACCTGGTGGGAAATAGAGGATTAATATCTCTGAAATTCATTCTTGTTCATTTTCTGTCCAGCCTTGACCTTTTCAGTTCATAACCAATCAATCTTTCTTCTTTTCTTACTGATTCATTTCTTTTGAAGTTTCAAAGTCAACTGAAAGGACACTTTGACCTCATTTCAGTTTACCTAATCTAGTGTCTGTCATCACATTTTTACAACACCTTTGAAAATTATACTAGGTCCATTTGCAAGCACCGTACTTAAATTTTACTGGAGGAAATAGGCACCTTATTGAATTGGTGCAACTAAGAGCCATGATATTTATTTATTTATTTATATGTTTGTTTGTTTGTTTGTTTGAGATGGAGTCTCACTCTGTCACCCAGGCTGTAGTGCAGTGGTGCGATCTTGGCTCACTGCAGCCTCTGCCTTCTGGATTCAAGTGATTTTCCACCTCAGCCTCCTGAGTAGCTGGGATTACAAGCATGCATCACCACACCCAGCTAATTTCTGTATTTTTAGTAGAGATGGGGTTTCACCATGTTGACTCACACTCCTGACCTCAGGTGATCCACCCACCTCGGCCTCCCAAAGTACTGGGATTACAGGCTTGAGCCGTCGCACCCAGCCTGCCGCCTTATTGTTTTTATTTTTATCATTTTTCTGCTCCTTTTATGCCTTCTGTTAGATTGTTTTCTTTATTCTGTGTTTTCCTCAGCTAGTTTGAAAGTTGTATTTCTATTATTTTGGTGTTTACCTTCAGTTTTTTAATTGGAGTATAATTTACCTTCAGTAAAATTCATATTTTTTGGTGTATAGTTCTGAGTTTTGATAAATAGATACAGTCATGTAACCACCAACCACCACCACTATTGCCATGTTATAGAACAGTTCCATCAACCCCAAAATTTTCTTTTGCCCCTTGTTGTCAACTTCTTTCCACATTTCCAGCCTTTGGCAACCACTGAACTGTTTTCTGTTTGTATAGTGTTGTGTTTTTCCTGAATGTCATATAAATGGAATTATTTCTTCACTTATACTGAATTTGACATTCATGCATATCATTCCTTGTGTCCATAGTTTATTTTTATTATTAAATAGTATTCCATTGTATGGATATTATCAGTTTATCAATTGACCAAATTAAGGACATGTGGGTGGGTTTTTTTTTTGAGACAGAGTCTCAGTCTGTCACTCAGGCTGGAGTGCAGTAGTGCAAACACGGCTCACTGCAGCCTCAACCTCCTGGGCTCAAGTGATCCTCCTACCTCTGCCTCCCAGGGAGCTAGGACTACAGGCATGCGCCACCACATTCAGTTTTTTAATTTTTTGTGAGAATAGAGTCTCGCCATATTGCCCAGGCTGATTTTAAACTCCTGGCCTCAAGTGACCCTCCCGCCTTAGTTTCCCCAAGTGTTGGGATTACGGGTGTGTGCCACCACACCTGGCCATATACTGGATTTTAATGGATGTCAAAAATATTTACTCTCTTGAGTAAATACCTTGCACTTGCATTGCTGGGTTGTATGGTAAGTGTATGTTTTGATTTCTAAGAAAATGCTAAACTGTTTTCCTTTTGTTTTGTTTTGTTTTGTTTTGAGACAGGGTCTTGCTCTATCGCCCAGGCTGGAGAGCAGAGGTATGATCACAGCTCACTGCAGCCTTGTCCTCCTGGGCTCAGGTGATCCTCCTCCCTTAGGCTTCTGAGTAGCTGGGACTACAGGCATGCACCACAATGTCTGGCTAATTTTCATATTTTTGGTAGAGACAGGGTTTTGCTGTGTTGCTCAGGCAGGTATCGAACTCCCAGACTCAAGCAGTCTGCCCTCCTCAGCCTCTCAAAGTGCTGGGATTACAGGCATGAGCCACTGCACCTGGCCCAACTGTTTTCCTTTGTAGAAACCTGCCAAGCTTTTTTCCACAGTGGCTGTGCCATTTTGCATTCTCACTAGCAATGAGAATTCTAGTAGTTGGTATTGTCAGTTATTTTTTATTTTATTTTATTTTATTTTTTTTGAGACGGAGTCTCGCTCTGTCACCCAGGCTGGAGTGCAGTGGCCAGATCTCAGCTCACTGCAAGCTCTGCCTCCCGGATTTACGCCATTCTTCTGCCTCAGCCTCCCGAGTAGCTGGGACTACAGGCGCCCGCCACCTCGCCTGGCAAGTTTTTTGTACTTTTTAGTAGAGACGGGGTTTCACCTGGTTAGCCAGGATGGTCTCCATCTCCTGACCTTGTGATCCGCCTGTCTTGGCCTCCCAAAGTGGTGGGATTACAGGCTTGAGCCACCGCGCCCGGCCGTTATTTTTTATTTTACATGTGTAGTGATATCACCTTTGATTTTAATTTTGCATTTCCCTAATGTCTAATAATATTGAACATGTTTTCCTGTGTTTATTTGCCATCTGCATATTTTCTTTGGTGAAGTATCCATATCGTTTTTCTTTTTGCCTTCTGTTTGTTTTTTTTGTTGAGACACGGTCTTGCTCTGTTACCCAGGCTGAATGCAGTGGTGTGACCTTGGCCTACTGCAGCCTTGACCTCCCAGGCTCAAGTGATCCTCCTGAGTAGTTGAGACCACTGGCACATGCCACCATGCCCACCTAATTTTGTTTATGTTTTTGTAAAGACAAGATCTCAATATGTGGTCCAGGCTGGTCTTTAATTCCTGGGCTCAAGTGATCCTCCTGCCTTGGTCTCCCAAAGTGCCAGGCTTATAGGTGTGAGCCACTATGCCTGGACTGAAGTATCCTTTGAAATCTCTTTCTCATTTTGTGGATTAAATACTTAAATGTAAGACCTGAAACTATGAAACTACTAGGCAAAAACATTGTGGAAATGCTTCAGGACAGTGTTCTGGGCAAAGACTTTTTTGGGGGTAAAAACTTAAGAGCACAGGCAGCTGGGTGCGGTGACTGACGCCTATAATCCCAGCACTTTGGGAGACTGAGGCAGACAGATCACGAGGTCAGGAGATCGAGACCATCGTGGCTAACACAGTGAAACCCAGCCTCTACTAAAAATACAAAAATTAGCCGGGTGTGGTGGCGGGCGACTGTAGTCCCAGCTACTTGGGAGGCTGAGGCAGGAGAATGGCATGAACTCGGGAGGCGGAGCTTGCAATGAGCTGAGATTGAGCCATTGCACTCCAGTCTGGGTGACAGAGTGAGACTCCATCTCTTAAAAAAAAAAAAGCACAGGCAATAAAAGCAAAAATCGACAGACGGAATTATATTAAGCTAAAAAGCTTCTGTACAGCAAAGGAAATAACCAACAGAGTAAAGAGACAACCTACTGAATCAGAGAAAATATTTGCAAAATATCCATCTGACAAGGGATTAATAACAAGATTATATAAGGAGCTGAAACAATAGCAAAAAGCCAAATAATCTGATTTTTAAAATGGGCAAATGATCTGAATAGGAATTTCACAAAAGAAGATGTGCAGGTGGCCAAGAGGTACATGAAAAAAATATTCAACATCGTGAATCAGGGAAATGCAAATCAAACCACAATGAGATTTCATCTCACCCCAGTTAAAATTGCTATCAAAAAGACAAAAAAAAAAAAAAAAAAAAAGGTGCTTGTGAGGATAGAGAGAAAGGGGAATGGTAGGACAGTTTAATTGGGAATATAAATTAGTGTAGCCTCTGTAAAAAACAGTATGGAGGTTCCTCAAAAGAATAAAAATAGATCTACCATATGATCCAGCAATTTCACTGTAAGGTATAAACTAAAAGGAAATGAATGTATTGAAGAGATATCTGCATTCCAGTGTTCATTACAGTACTATTTACAGTTTCCATGATACGGAAAAGCCTGAATCCATCAGCAGATGAATGGATAAAGAAAATGTGGTATATATACAATGGAATATTATTCAGCCATAAAAAAGAATGATATCCTATCATTTGCAGCAACATGGATGTAACTGGAGAATATTATGTTCAGTGAAATAAGCCAAGCACAGACACATATTGCGTGTTCTCACTAATGTGGGATCTAAAAAAAGTTGATCTCGGGAAGGTAGAGAGTAGAACAATGGTTACCAGAGGCTGGGAAGGATAGGGAGGGCAAAAGGTATGAAGATAGACTGGTTAATGGGTATAAAAATACAGTTAGAGGCCAGGCACAGTGGCTTATGCCTGTAATCCCAGCATTTTGGGAGGCCGAAGCTGGCAGATGATGAGGTCAGGAGTTCAAGACCAGCCTGTCTAACATAGTGAAACCCCGTCTCTACTAAAAATACAAAAATTAGCCAGGCGTGGTGGTACATGACTATAGTCCCAGCTACTTGGGAGGCTGAGGCAGGAGACCCATTTGAACTCAGGAGGCAGAGGTTGCAGTGAGCCGAGAGAGTGCCACTGCACTCCAGCCTGGGTGACAGAGCTAGACGCTGTCTTTTTTTTTTTTTTTGAGGCAGAGTCTCGCTCTGTTGCCCAGACTGGAGTGCAGTGGCCGGATCTCAGCTCACTGCAAACTCCGCCTCCCGGGTTCACGCCATTCTACTGCCTCAGCCTCCCGAGTAGCTGGGACTACAGGCGCTCGCCACCTCGTCCGGCTAGTTTTTTGTATTTTTTAGTAGAGATGGGGTTTCACTGTGTTAGCCAGGATGGTTTCGATCTCCTGACCTCGTGATCCGCCCGTCTCCGCCTCCCAAAGTGCTGGGATTACAGGCTTGAGCCACCGCGCCCGGCCGATGACGCTGTCTTAAAAAAAAAAAGATACAAGATACAATTAGAAGGAATAAGTTCTAGTGTTTGATAGCACTGCATTGTGGCTATAGTTAACAATAATATAGTATTTCTTTCAAAATAGAAGAGAAGGTTTGGAATGTTCTCAACAGAAAGAAATGATAAATGTTTGAAGTGGTAGATATCCTAAGTACCCTGATTTGATCATTACACACTGTATGCATGTATTGGAATAGCACATGTACTCCATATATATGTACATTATTATGTATCAATAAAAAGTATTTTGCTCATTTTAATATTTGTTTTCTTTCTTTTTTTTTTTTTTGAGACGGAGTTTTGCTCTTGTTGCCCAGGCTGGCGTGCAATGGCACTATCTCGGCTCACCACAACCTCTGCCTCCTGGGTTCAAGCAATTATCTTGCCTCAGCCTCCAGAGTAGCTGGGACTACAGGCATGCGCCACTATGCCCAACTAATTTTGTATATTTAGTAGAGACGGGATTTCTAATGTTGCTCATTCTGGTGTCTAACTCCCAGCCTCAGGTGAGCCACCTGCCTCGGCCTCCCAAAGTGCTGAGAATGTAGGCATGAGCCACTGTGCCCAGACAATATCTGTTTTCTTACTGAATTTTAAAAATCTTTGGATATTCAGGATATTTCTTTTGTCAATTAGATGTTTCTTCTAGACTGATATGCATGTGCGTGTGTGTCTTTTTATATTCCTAACAGTGTCTTTCATAAAGCAGATGTTTTAAATTCTTTTCTTTTATGTATCATGCTTTTGATGTCATTTTTTAAAATTTTTATGTGTGTGTGTGTGTGTGTGTGTGTGTGTATATATATTTTTTTTTTTTTGAGACAGTCTCACTCTATCGCCCAGGTTGGAGTGCAGTGGTGCAGTCTCGGCTCACTGCAAGCTCTGCCTCCTGGGTTCACGCCATTCTCCTGCCTCAGCTTCCCCAGCAGCTGGGACTACAGGTGCCCGCCACCACACCCAGCTAATTTTTTTGTATTTTTAGTAGAGTAGAGACAGGGTTTCATTGTGTTAGCCAGGATGGTCTCCATCTCCTGACCTCGTGATCCGCCTGCCTCAGCCTCCCAAAGTGCTGGGATTACAGGCGTGAGCCACCGCGCCTGGCCTTAATTAATATTTTTTAGAGACAGGTTCTCACTTTGTGTCCAGGGTAGGGTACAGCGGCACAAACATGGCTGACTACAGCCTCAACCTCCTGGGCTCAAGCAATCCTCCCATCTTAGCCTCCCAAGTTACTGGAGCTACAAATGTGTGCTACCACACCCCAGCTTGTTTTAAAATTTTTTTGTGAAAGTGGGGTCTTGCTCTGTTGCCCAGGTTGGTCTTGAACTGCTGTCCTCAAGTGATGCTCCCACCTTGGCCTCCCAAAGTGCTAGGATTATAGGCGTGAGCCACCATATCCAACCCTGGTGTCATTTTTCTAAGAAAACTTAGGAAACCAAGGTCACAAAGATTTTTCTGCAAACTTTTCTTATACATATTTTGTAGTTTTAGTTTTTACATTTAGCTGTGTGATCCATTTTGAATTAATTTTTATACATAGTTTGAGGTGTTGGTTGAGGCTCATAGTTTTTTGCATATGGATATCCAGTTGTTTCAGTGCCGTGTGTTCAAATGACTATCCTGTTTTTGTTGAATTACTTTTACAACTTTGTGGAAAATCAATTGATCATATATATGTGTGTCTATTTGTAGACTGTCTTCTCTTCCTATTTTCCAGTATGTTAATCATTTTGTCAACATCTCACTGTTGATTATTGTAGCTTTCTATGAAGTCTTGATGTTAGTGTGAATCCTCCAACTTTGTTTTTCTTTTTTAAAATTGTCTTGGCAATTCTAGTTCCTTTGCCTTTCCATATAAATTTTAGAATCAGCTTGTCATTTTTTATAAAAAGATTGCTGGGGATTTGAATGGAATTGCATTGAATCTATAGAAGAATTTGGAGAGAAATGAAACCTTAACCAGATAAAGTCTTCCAATCCATGACCACATCCATATCTCTTCATTTGCTTAGGTTGTTTTTAATTTCTTTAATCTGTAATTTATAGTTTTCAGCATAGTGTTTGCCTTTTAGGTGCTATTATAAAATGTACTGTTTTGTCCATTGCTTGTGCAGTTGGTAACCTTATTTGAAGGTTTGAAGACACCTCATTTAATATCTATTATTGAATCATTAACATTGAACTTACACAGCCAATAGTGCTATAACTCATGCCTGAATAAGCTTATCTAAAATACATATTTTCTCCACAAGGCAGATCATAGCTTTCTTGTGCTTAGGTACACTAGGTAGCACTTGAGCACTGTGCCAGGGGACCATTTTAAACATCAAAATTACTGGGGAAAAAAACAAAAAAAAGCACAAAAACATGGCACTAAGTAGAGCACTAAAAGGAGACTTGTTTATTGTATGAGACCTGAACTAAAAAGGCATAGTATCACTTTGACTTCAGCTGGGAATGTGTATGTTGGATGACTCAAATTTTTCACTGCTCTGCACATGTTCATGAATGACCATGAGAGTACAGTAAATATTGATTTTGGGATTACAAATACATTTTAGTGAGTAGGCAAATTAGGAATCTGTGAATGAAGATCAACTATATAAAAGTAAAATTGACTTTTGTGCTATATATTGGCCTTATATCCTGGATCTTGCTAACTCAGGTGATAGAGCTTTTCTGTTGATTCTTTGGCATTTTCTTCATCAATATTCATGTCATCGGCAAATAGGGGTACTTTTATTATTCCTTTTTTCTCCCTTTTTCTCTTTTTAAAATTGTAGTAAAAAGCACATCAAATAAATTTATCCACTGGTCTGGTTGCAGTGATATTTACAACCAATTATAGATTTCTTTGTTCCTTCTCCATTTCCACTGCTTTACTTGAGTAGCCTAAAAAAAAATACCCTCTTAACAAATTCTAAGTACATTTTATGGCATTGTTAATTATGTGCATATTGTTGTTCAATAGTTATCTAGAAGTTTTTCACCTTGCATTACTGACACTACCCATTTAGTGACAGCTCCCCATTTCTCCCTCCCCACAACACTTGACAACCACTATTCTACTTTCCGTTTCCATGCGCTTGATTACTTTAGGTACCTCATGTAAGTGGAATCATGAAGTATTTGTCCTTTTCTGATTAGCTTATTTTACTTAGCATAATGTCCTCAAGGTTAATTTATGCTGTGGCATATGATAGGATTTACTTCTTTTATAATACTGAACATTCCATGGTATGTATATGTTGTGTTTTCTGTATCCATCTATCAGTGGACATTTCAGTTGTTTCTATATGCTTAATGTTAGCAATGCTGCAATGAACATGGATTGTGCAGATATCTCTTCAAGATCCTGTTTTCAGTTCATTTGGATATACACCTAGAAGTGGGATCATATGGTACTTCTAGTTTTAATTTTTTGAGGAAGCTCTATACTGTTTTCCATAGTAGCTTCACCATTTTACAGTCGTACTAACAGTGCACAGGGGTTTCAGTTTTCCCACATCCTCTCCAATACTTGTTATTTTCTGGTTTTTTGATATTGGCGATTCTAACAGGTATGAGGGTGAGATCTCATTGTGGTTTTGATTTTTATTTCTTTTATGATTAGTGATGTTGAGCATCTTTTCATATGCTTGTTGACCATTGTATATCTTTTTTTTTTTTTTTTTTAAAGATAGGGTCTTGCTTTGTTGCCCAGACTGGGGTGCAGTCGCATGCTTATGGCTCGCTGCAGCCTTGACCTCAAGCAGTCCTCTTACCTCAGCCTCATGAGTAGCTGGGACTACAGGCGTGTGCCACCATGCCCCGCTAATTTTTGTATTTTTTCGTAGAGGTGGGGTTTCACCATGTTGTCCAGGCTGGTCTTGAACTCTTAGGCTCAAGTGATCCACCTGCCTCTGCCCCCCAAAATGCTGGGATTACAAGTGTGAGCCACTGTTACCGGCTCATTGTATATCTTTGGAGAAATGTCTATTCAAGCTGTTTGCCCATTTTCAAATTGGGTTATTTTTTGTTGTTGAGAAGTTCTTTACCTATTCTGGGTAATAACCCCTTATCTGATATGTGGTTTGCAAATATTTTCTCCCATTCCGTAGATTGTCTTTTTACTCTGTTGATTGTGTCGTTTGGTGCACACAAGTTTTTCAGTTTGATGTAGTCCCATTTGCCTATTTTTGCTTTTGTTACCTGTACTTTTGCTGTCATATCCAAGAAATCATAGCCCATTTCAATGTCATGAAGCTTTTTCCCTATGTTTGCTTCTAGGAGTTTTATAGTTTCAGGTGCTACCTTTGTACCTGTAATCGATTTTGAGTTAGTTTTTGTATATGGTGTGAGATAAAGTCCATCTTTAATCTTTTGCATGGGCATGTCCAGTTTTCTCAACACCATTTGCTGAAGAGAGGATCGTTTTTCCATCATGGAGTCTTGGCACCATTGTCAAAGATTATTTGACACGATACCTCCTGGGATCAAGTGATCCTCCCACCTCAGCCTCCCAAGTGACTGGGACCACCAGAAGGTGACACCACACCTGGCTGATTTTTGTATGTTTTGTGGGAGACGGGGTTTTGTCATGTTGCCCAGGCTGGTCTTGAACTCCTGAGCTCAAGCGATCTGCCCACCTAGGCCTCCCTAGTGTTGTGATTACAGGCATAAGCCACCACGTCTAGCTCCCACATTTTTGTTATATTTTAGATCCAACTTGTTAGGTCTTTTGATATTTTTCTTTATCCTTAATGTTTTGTATTTTGCCTTATTACTGTGTATAAGTGTAGATTTAAATATTGATTAGCAGTAGAGAGTTTTTTCAACCTAGAAAATAATATCTCGGAAAAATTTCAACCGTTATTTATTTATTTATTTTGAGATGAAGTCTCACTCTATCACCCAGGCTGGAGTGCAGTGGCGAGATCTCGGCTCATCACAACCTTTGCCTCCCGGGTTCAAGCCATTCTCCTACCTCAGCCTCCTGAGTAGCTGGGATTACAGGTGCGTGCCACCATGCCCAGCTAATTTTTGTATTTGGAGTAGAGACAGGGTTTCACCATGTTGGCTGGGGGGTCTTAAACTCCTGACCTTGTGATTTATCTGCCTTGGCCTCCCAAAATGCTGGGATTACAGGCATGAGCCACCACGCCCGGCCTCAACCATTATTTTTTTAAAAAACATTTCCTTCACCTCTTCTATTTTTTCCTTCTGAAATTGCAATTATTTCACTGTTGGAACCTATGTTCCCTACTTCTTAGTTCTTTTTTCCTCATTGTGTAATATCTTAATCTTTTCTTTATACTGTGTTCTAGGTAATTTCTAATACATGAGTTATCTCTTCATTTGTTGTTAGCCGAATGTTTATCCCATCTATTGATTCTAATTTTAAAGACCATTTTCTATTTCCGAGATTTACAGTAGATTCTTTTTATAAATGCCTGTGATCATTTAATTATTTTCTATTCTTCTTTTAGGATGTTAGTCCCACTTAAGTATATTTAGTATGCTCAAAGAGATAAAAAAAATTAAGATTCTTCATTTAAAAAACTGTCTTCAGGTATAAATTCTATTTGCTATGTCTGCTTATTGGTAGTAATTTTCCTAAAGTATATTATAATTTTGGTTTGTGGGCTCACGTTGGATTGTTTTTTCCTGTGTGTGTTTTACCCCTTTTGTGTGGCTTTGGAGTTTACTCCACCTGCCCCTCTGACTGACATAGCTCTAGGTCAGCTGTTTCATTAGGAATTTGGGTTTTTACTTTGGGAATAGCCTAGTTCTGGACCACACTACATGTGTTATATGTGTTATGCAGGCCCAGTGTCTATTCTCAGGGTAGCTCTGTTGGGTGGAACTTTTTTTGGCCCAGTTCCAGCAAGGAGGCTGTTTCTGGTCTTCTGTTCCATGCATGGCATGCTGGACTTCTGGAGAGTTGCAGCTTTAGCTACACTGTTTTTAGTTAAAAGCCCTTTTCCTGGGGGCTGCATGGCTTTAGTGCCCACTTAACCACTCTAAATTTGTCAACCACCAAGATCTTACTTACACTCTTATTGAGTGTAGCTAAATATTTAAAGTTTTATCTAGTTTCTTGTATATCCTTCTAGAGGTACTTTATGTTTATATAGGTAATAATGTGCTTATTTTCCTTTGTTTTGTATACAAAAGTTAGCATACTATATATCCTATTATATTAGTTCGTTCTCGTTCTGCTGTAAAGAAATACCCGAGACTGGGTAATTTATAAAGAAAAGAGGTTTAAATTGGCTCATGGTTCTGAGGGCTGTATAGGAACCAGGCTGGGGAGGCCTCAGGAAACTTAAAATCATGGTGAAAGTGAAGGGGGAGCAGGCGCATCTTACGGGGCCAGAGCAAAGGGAGGGCAGAGAGGGAGAAGGTGCCACACGCTTTTTTTTTTTTTTTTTTTTTTTTTTTTTAAATCAGGCATTTAGAAACAAGAAAGCATACATTAATTACATAAAAATAGTTTTTGAATAACAGAGTAAGCATCATATTGTCATTAGCAACAACATAGGACATGGGGCGGGATACAGGACTCTGGGTGGTTTTAAAGATAGAGGTGGGTGGGTTTTTCCCCCCCCCTTTTTTTTGCAGGGCTCTGGGTGGTTTTAAAGGTAGAGGGTGGTTCCCACCACCCCCCCTTTCTTTTTTGAGATGAAATTTCGCTCTTGTTGCCCAGGCTGGAGTGCAATGGCACACTCTCAGCTCACCACAACCTCTACCTCACAGGTTCAGGCGATTCTCCTGCCTCAGCCTCCTGCGTAGCTGAGATTACAGGCATGCGCCACCACACCTGGCTAACTTTATATTTTTAGTAGAGACAGGGTTTCTCCATGTTGGTTAGGCTGGTCTCGAACTCCCAACCTCAGGTGATCCGTCTGCCTTGGCCTCCCAAAGTGCTGGGATTACAGGCATGAGCTACTGTGTCCGGCCCTTTTTTTCCCTTAATTGGGAGAAAAAAAAAAAAGTTATTTGTTATTCCTGACTTAAATTAAAGCAAGAACAAATGCCTCCCTGGACCCTGGTGGGCTGTGTAACAGGGAGGGTCAGGGAGGAGTGAGAAGGGCTCTGCACCTACTGGGAGGACGGTGTCATATGGAAAACTGGCACAGGGGCTTCTCCTCCTCTGTGCCACACATTTTTGAACAACCAGATCTCAGGAGCACTCACTATCACGAGAGCAGCATGGAGGGGGAAATCCACCCCCATAATTTAGTCACCTCCCACCAGGTCCTACCTCCAACACTGGGGATTTGGGTGGGGCCACAGACCCAAACCATATCACCTATACTTTGCTTTTCTTAATAAGATAGGGAGTTTTTTTTTTTTTTTTTTTTTTTTTTTGAGAGACAGAATCTTGCTCTGTCACCCAGGTGGAGTGCAGTGGTGCAGTCATAGCTCACTGTAGCTTCAACCTCTGGGCTCAAGCAATCCTCCCACTTCAGTCTCCCTAGTACCTGGGACTACAGGCATGCACCACCATGCTCAGCTAATTAAAAAAAAAAAAAAAAAATTAAAGATGGGATCTTGCTTTGTTGCCCAGGCTGGTCTTGAACTCCTGGGCTCAAGTGATCTTCCCACCTTGGCCTCCCAGAGTGCTGGGTTTACAGGCGTGAGCTACCATGCCCAGCCAAGATAGGAAGTATTTCCATTTGGTAAATCAGAGGGCTGGCATGGAGATTTGGTTTCTTTGTTAAGGAGACCTGCTGATTTGACCTGCATAGTTTATCTTCGTCACAATGGGTAAAGACTTTTCCTACTTTTGAATTTTTACATTGTTTTTTACATATAGTTTAAAAAGTTTATCCTCTCATTTTCTTTAATATAAAGATTAATCAGTTCTCTTTTTTTTTTTTTTTTTTTTGTATGTTTTTTTAGTAGAGACGGGGTTTCACCGTGTTAGCCAGGATGGTCTCGATCTCCTGACCTCGTGATCCGCCCGTCTCAGCCTCCCAAAGTGCTGGGATTACAGGCTTGAGCCACCGCGCCCGGCCGATTAATCAGTTCTCTAATTGTGACCTTAACTTCCCCATGTCCTTTAAATTTTCATCATCCATTAAATTAAATTAATAATGTACCTACTGTTTATAGGTTCCTGAGAACTATGTGCTTCTATGTCTTCTTTTATGGGATATTTAAAAAATATTAATGGTAGCAAGCACTTACATACATTTACTATGTGTTAGGACAGAAGTATAGAACAAAAGAGGAGAAATTGTTTGGAGGCAGTGATAAGGAGTCTATGTCACTGAGAAATATGAAAAGATGTTCAACCACTAGCATTAGAATCAGCAATAAACTGAAGTTTTAGTTCCTTCCATTTCTCAGGCACGTGCTGCATGCATTTCTTTCAGCTGTTTTTGGGATGCAATGTAAAATAGTTTTGTTATAGCAGTAGCTTAAGGTGAACTGTATTAGCATTTTCAGGGTTTAAGCCCCTAAAATCTCAGGTAGGTATATATTCTTGAGAACCTACAAAAAAAATCTCATTTCACCAATTTCAGAGCAGTGTAGGACTTATCCAATGTAGGAATTGGTCGTTCAGTCTAAAATAATGGCCGGGCACGGTGGCTCACACCTGTAATCCCAGCACTTTGGGAGGCTGAGGTGGCCAGATCAATTGAGGTCAGGAGTTTGAGACCAGCCTGGCTAACATGGTAAAACCCTGTTTCTACTAAAAATACAGAAATTAACCAGGTGTGATGGCGCACACCTGTAGTCCCAGCTACTGGGGATGCTGAGGCAGGAGAATCGCTTGAACCCGGGAGGCAGAGGTTGCAGTGAGCCGAGATCGTGCCACTGCAGTCCACTCTGGGCAACGGAGCAATACTCTGTCTCAAAGAAATAAAATAAAATAAAATAACAATAAGTATAGTTTTTAAGTGGCTGCTTTTTGTCAGTTGCTGTAGTAAGCACTATAAGTCTAATAGTATACATTTACTGAGTTCTTGCTATGTGCCAGGTGCTGCTTTTTCCATATTAATCTAATCTTAATAACAAGCCCGTGAGGAAAATCCTGTTATTCTTGTTTTACAAATAAGATAAGGATAAGTAGGATATCATGAAGTTGAGTAACTTGTTTAGAGTCACAGAGTTTATAAGTAAGAGTTTATAAGTCTAGCACCAGAGATGTACTCTTAACATCAAATACTATACCTCCTATCTTCTTTAATTTTCACAGTAAGCCTATGAGGTAAGTATATAGAAAAGGAAACAGACTTAGAGAGAGTGTGTAACTGTCTCATGGTCACTTGTTTCTGATCCCCATGAACCATACCATCAAACTCTTACACTTAAGAAAATAGTCCAGTTTTTATACAACTTCATCTTACAACTCTTACTGCTTCTTGTCTTATCTCCCAGGGCCATTTCTGAGCAGTAGAGGTTTCAAGTAATCCACTAACAACCAGTTCCAAATTCTGTCGTCAAATCCTGTGCTGCTGTTCCAAGTGGTAAGTTTTCTTATGGACATGGTAAAACTTTAATATATTCTACTTCATAAGTATCTTCATCTGTAAAAGGAACAAAGTATACTTTTGTGAACACATGATTGATTAGGCTTTATTGTTTTGCTACTGCTTTATCATACTGAGAAAATCAGAAGTTAAATATTAATATATTTGCCTGGCACAACTTTTGAAAATATTTAGCCCAACAAATAAGATGCTTTACATCTATCAGCTCAGTCTACTGTTATTTGTTATAATTCTATCTTGGCCGGGCGCGGTGGCTCATGCCTGTAATCCCAGCACTTTGGGAGGCCGAGGCGGGCGGATCATGAGGTCAGGAGATCGAGACCATCCTGGCTAACACGGTGAAACCCCGTCTCTACTAAAAATGCAAAACATTAGCTAGGCATGGCAGCGGGCGCCTGTAGTCCCAGCTACTTGGTAGGCTGAGGCAGGAGAATGGCGTGAACCTGGGAGGCGGAGCTTGCAGTGAGCCGAGATCGCGCCACTGCACTCCAGCCTGGGTGACTGAGCGAGACTCCATCTCAAAATAATAATAATAATAATAATTCTGTCTTTAGACCACATATTCAAGTGCTAAATGGACAAACACAGTGGTATGTTTTAATAGAGTTAAATTAGAACTATTATACATCCATGAAGAACATTAGTGAACATTGTTTCTTAACTAAATTTTAAATGATTACAATCTGATTATTAGATCAATTATAATATATTATACACTAGTCTCCCTTTCTCCATGGTTTTGCTTTTCATGGTTTCAGTTACCTGCAGTCAACGAAGGTCTGAAAATATTTAGTGGAAAATTCTAGAAATAATTCATAAGTTTTAAATTTAGTGCTGTTCCAAATAGTGTGATGAACTCATACCCTGGACATCAGTCATCCCTTTGTCCAGCATATCTATGCTGTTTATGTTACCCACCCTTTAGTCACTTAGTAGCTGGTTGGAAATCGGATTTTAAAAAATAGTATATATTAACTTTGGTAATATTTACAGTTCCAGACATCCACTTGGAGCATATTCCCCACAGATAAGGGAGGCTACTGTAACTACTGTTTACTGAGTATCCTTCATAGGTCTGACATTATGCTTTACAAATATAATTAATGTGATCCTGTTAACAGTCCTATAAAATAGATGGTAGTGTTGACATTTTATACAGGAAAAAACTGGTTACAGAAGTTCAGAATTTTATATTAGGTCACATAACTTGTAACTTGACAGAGCCAGCTTTCAAACCTAGGTATAACTGTCTCAAACCTTTTGATTTTCTCATTATACCATCTGATTATGTGTAGTGTTTGAATTTTGACCATGTAAAAAGTAAAGATTTTTAAGATGCTGAAGAGTGAAAAATCTAAAGGGTGTGCCTGTCTGTACATTGTAGAGAATTACAGAAGCTGTATTCAAATATACTGAATTACCTAATTTTTTTGTTTGTTGTTTTCAGGTAATAGATGCATATTATTTCTTTTATTTAAAAGAAATGAATGTGACTAGTATCGCATTAAGAGCTGAAACCTGGCTTTTAGCTACATGGCATGTTAAAGTACCTCCGATGTGGCTGGAAGCTTGTATTAACTGGATTCAAGAAGAAAATAATAATGTTAACTTGAGTCAGGCCCACGTGAATAAACAAGTGTTTGAGCAGTGGCTCCTTACTGATCTGAGGGATTTGGAGCATCCTCTTTTACCTGATGGCATTTTAGAAATTCCAAAAGGAGAATTAAATGGATTTTATGCTCTGCAGATCAATTCCTTGGTTGATGTAAGTCAGCCTGCATATTGCCAGATCCAGAAGTTGAGAGGAAAGAATACAACAAATGATCTAGTTACAGCTGAAACACAAGTAACCCCAAAACCTTGGGAAGCAAAGCCTTCACGAATGTTGATGCTGCAGCTAACTGATGGAATTGTACAAATACAGGGAATGGAATATCAGCCTATTCCAATTCTTCATAGTGATCTTCCTCCGGGTACAAAAATTTTGATTTATGGAAATATATCTTTCCGTCTTGGTGTTCTCTTACTGAAACCAGAAAATGTGAAAGTGTTAGGAGGTGAAGTAGATGCTCTTTTAGAAGAATATGCCCAAGAAAAAGTACTTGCAAGATTAATAGGGGAACCTGATCCTGTACTTTCAGTCATACCAAACAATTCTAACGTAAACATTCCCAGAGTTACAGATGTTCTAGATCCTGCATTAGATCCTTCTGATGAAGAACTCTTGGCAAGTCTTGATGAAAATGATGAGCTTACAGCAAATAATGACACTTCCTTAAAAAGATGTTTCACCACGGGTAGTTCCTCAAATACTATTCCCACAAGACAGTCAAGTTTTGAGCCAGAATTTGTTATTTCTCAAAGACCAAAAGAGGAGGAACCATCAAACCTATCTATGCATTTCATGGATGGGGAATTAGATGACTTTTCATTGGAGGAGGCCTTGCTTTTAGAAGAAACTGTCCAGAAAGAACAGATGGAAACTAAAGAATTGCAGCCATTGACTTTTAACAGAAATGCCGATCGAAGTATAGAGAGATTTTCACATAATCCTAATACTATGAATAATTTTTCCTTGACTTGCAAAAATGGAAACAATAATTGGAGTGAAAAAAATATATCTGAACAAATGACTAATGAAGACAAATCATTTGGTTGTCCATCTGTTAGAGACCAAAGCAGGAGTATTTTTTCAGTTCATCGTAATGTACCCTTAGCCCATGATTTTACAAATAAAGAAAAGAACTTAGAGACAGATAATAAAATAAAACAAACCAGCAGTTCAGATGGACATTCCTTAAATAGTAAAATATTAGATAGGGAGGTGGTCAACTATGTACAGAAAAGGAGTTCACAAATTTCTAATGAAAATGATCATCATTTACAGACTTGTTCTTTAAGATCACCAGAGAATAGCATTAATTTTTCTCTTGCCATGGATTTGTATTCTCCACCCTTTATCTATTTGTCTGTTCTACTGGCCAGCAAACCAAAGGAAGTTACAACAGTGAAAGTGAAAGCATTTATTGTAACCTTAACTGGAAATCTCTCAAGTTCTGGTGGCATTTGGAGTATAACTGCAAAGGTGTCTGATGGTACTGCGTATCTAGATGTAGACTTCGTGGATGAAATACTTACTAGCCTGATAGGGTTCTCAGTACCAGAAATGAAACAGTTAAAAAAGGATCCTCTTCAATACCAAAAGTTCCTGGAAGGTTTGCAGAAATGTCAGAGAGATCTAATAGATTTGTGCTGTCTAATGACTATTTCATTTAATCCTTCCTTGTCTAAAGCAATGGTACTGGCATTACAAAATGTTAATATGGAACACCTTGAGAATCTAAAGAAGCGGTTAAATAAATAATTTAACTAAAATAGTATTAGGAACAATTAAAAACAACAAGGAAATATTTAGAATTTGTTCACAATTTTACTTGTGAAACTTTGTGTAAAAAGGAAAAATGAAATTTCATAACATTTCAGTTTAATTTTAAAGTGTTTAATCATGTTTGTTATATGTGGAGCTTTTTAAAATAAGTTAATCTTTTTTTTTTTTTTAAAGACAGGGTCTTGCTCTGTTGCCCAGGCTAGAGTGCAGTGGCATGATCATAGTTATTGCATCGACCTCCTGAGTGCAAGCAATCCTCCTGCCTTAGCTTCTTGAGTTGCTGGAACTGTAGGCATGTACCACCATGCCCAGCTAATTTATTATTATTATTATTTTGTAGGGACACAGTTTTGCTGTGTTGCCCAGGTTGGTCTCGAACTCCTGGCCTCTCAATCCTCCTGTCTTGGCCTCCAAAGGTTAATTTTTTAAAAAGTAACTGTTAGATGGAGGAATATGGTGACCCACTATTGTTGAGAAATTTGTTTTCCACTTGTCACATAAGATGATTGCTGAAGTATCATACTGGTGTTCAGTGGTGAGTCATATTGTTGAAAGTTAATAATTATAAAGAGGTAATTTTCCTTCTAATATGTTGTCTATGGCCATACCACCCTGAACATGCCTGAGCTTGTCATAATATGTTGAGTACCCAAAAGATTTGTTTATATTGTTAATCTTAGGGAAAAAAAAATTAAATCCAGTAGATCAGAACATCAGACTTTCAGATGCAAATTGATTTACTGGTTTTTATTTTGCTGATTATAATATTTGGTATATTTAAGGTAATCTAGTTAATTAGATACCATTTCATAGATTGTATTGAATGATTTAAAACTTTATTTTCAAGGATAGTTTATTTTAAATGGCATATTGAAAACATCATTATCAAGATCCAGTAGGTAGGACATTTATTGGATTAAAATAAGGCATTTATCCTTGTATTTAGGTGTCATTGTTACCTTTCTGAATTAGCTGTACATATAAGCCTTCCTTTGGTTTTAAGTGCTGATTTTTTTTTTATTTTTTAAAGAGGGGCTGTTTACCATTCTTCCACTGTGCTGTTATAAAGTTGTATTTGCAAGGTAATGTCATTTTTAGTAATCTTTTGTCTTAAAATAATTTAAAGTTCTTTGAGTTTTAAAACATTAAACAAATCCTTAAGTAACAAAATACATTGGTGTTTTATTTTATTGAAAACAATGTAACAGGAAATATCAGGAAGTAAGATAAATACATGTATGAAAATATGATAATAGAATAGAAGAGAAAGATTTTTAAAATACTTCCATTGTTGTATCAGGGTTCAAAGCACCAGGACACAGATATTGCTGACATGTGCCCTAGTAATAATCTTGTCTATATACTTGCATAGCTTTTTAATAAGTGATCTGAATGGGATAGCCTTTTCTTTCATTATCTTTTCATTAAATGCTCTGCTCTTAGACTCTTTATCTCTATGAATGGGCCTTGAAAATTGGGATTAGAACTTCTTTTCATATTGTCATTAAAGACTGGCTATCGTACTTTTTATCGGTCTATGCTACTATATTAGTTCTTGGTGCGTTGATTCTGTTTCTAGTCTTCTCTGGCCTGGATTATTGCAGTGGTTTACTAATTGGTCTTTTATCTTATTTTGCCCTCAAACCATGCTCCATAGTGTTACCAGAGTGATCTTTCGAAAATAAATTTCTTCTTGTTTTCTCTTCATTAACCTTTAATACCAACCTCCTTCCACCCCATTGCTTACAGGGTGACGTCCAAACTCCTCACTGAGTGTGTAAGGCCTTTCATGATCTGGCCCCTGACTTCTTTTTTAACCTTATCTTGCCCCATTACTCTTTGCCCCTGAGTTTTAGGGGTTCCAAGTTATTTGTAGTACACTAAACGTGGAAGAATATACTTCTTTCATACTCATGCTTATAGTGCCTCATCCCCCTGTCTTCCTAAATCATTTCCAATTCAGTTTAAGCTTTAGCTGCCTGTTACAGTGTTTCATGAATTCCCCTGCCCACTTACATGCTCTCCTGTACATTGTACAGACTAATATGTGTGTTTTTACTGTGCTTGTTTCTCTGTTACTCTACTGCTACCTTTTTGGTAGGATAAGTCTTAGGGGGCTGTCCTGTGTGCGTTGTAGGATATTTAGCAACACCTTTGGCCTCTGCCCACTGGATGTGAGCAGCATCCTTCCAGTTGTGATAACCAAAAATCTTTCCAGACATTGCCAGATATTCCCTGGAGCTGGAGATGCTCCCAATTGAGAACCATTGTTCTGTTGGAATATAAGCTGCTTAACAGTGTGGTTGAGGGGTTTACCTTGTTGCTCCAGTAAGTATTTCATCAAGTCTGATCATCTTCTGTTGCCTAATATATTTTGTGATTTCCTGTCATCCATTCCAATAGCATGGTACTTAAAGCCCTGACACCTATGCATACACAGCATCTCAAAGAGCTGCCCTCTTTTTTTTTTTTTTGAGACAAGAGTCTCGCTCTGTCACCCAGGCTGGAGTGCTGTGGCCAGATCTCAGCTCACTGCAAGCTCCGCCTCCCGGGTTCACGCCATTCTCCTGCCTCAGCCTCCCGGGTAGCTGGGACTACAGGCGCCGCCACCTCGCCCGGCTAGTTTTTTTGTATTTTTTAGTAGAGACAGGGTTTCACCGTGTTAGCCAGGATGGTCTCGATCTCCTGACCTCGTGATCCGCCCGTCTCGGCCTCCCATCGCCCAGCTAGTTTTTTGTATTTTTTAGTAGAGACGGAGTTTCACCGTGTTAGCCAGGATGGTCTCGATCTCCTGACCTCGTCATCCGCCCGTCTCGGCCTCCCAAAGTGCTGGGATTACAGGCTTGAGCCACCACGCCCGGCCAGAGCTGCCCTCTTTAGTGAAAGAATAGATTAGAAAAATCTGGCCTGTAGTAAAGAGTGACTATGAAAAAATTTGGATGACTTGGTTTAGATTCTGGTTGGGTCGGGGAAAAGATGTTCTTTTCCCTGAGAATTTGTAGCCGTAGGTCTGTGCTTATGTGGGGCTAACCAGACACTTAGAAGTTACCTGCACGATAATCTCCAGACTAATAACTGAACACAAACAAGAATGATCCTAAGAGTTCCTGGCAGTAGCAAATGGGAAGAAAAAAACAAGCATAATCAGATGAGTTCTCTCTTTCTCTTGGGAGTGACTCTGCTTTCAGAGTACAGTTGTCCTTTGGTATCCATGGGGGATTGGTTTCAGAACCTTCCACGGATACCAACATCCAGATGCTCAAGTTTCTGATATAAAATGGTACCTTATTTGCATGTAACTTATTCACATACTCCCATATACTTTAAATAATTTAATTTCTAGGTTACTTATAATTTTTTTTTTTTTTTTTCGAGACACGGTCTTGTTCTGTTGCCCTGGCTGGAGTGCAGTGACACAATTACTGCTTACTTCAGCCTTGACCTCCTGGGCTCAAGTGATCCTCTTGCTTCATCCTGCCGAGTAGCTGGGGCCACAGGTGTATGCCACCATGCCCAGCTAATTACACTTTTTTTGTAGAGATAGTGTCTCGCCATGTTGGCCAGGCTGATTTCCAACTCCTGTCCTCAAGCAGTTGTCCTGCCTCTGCCTCCTAAAGTGCTTAATACAATGTAACTGCTAGGTAAATAGTTGTTGTATTGTTTAGAGAATAATGACAAGGAAAAAAGTCTGTACACGTTCAGTACAGATGCATTTTTATTTTGAAAATTTCTGATCCATGGCTGGTTGAATCCATGGGTGTGAGGGTTGACCATATATGTTTTTTGCTTGTTCATTCTTAAGTCTTACTGGTTGGCTCCTGCCCTGGGTCCAATACTGCTTGTGACTTGGTGTGTTAGTCTACCCAATTCTGGAGTTAGTAGGCACCACATGAAGCTCTCAGACATTCAGCTATTTTTAGGCTTAAAAATAACAATGTAATATGCTTGAAAAAAGATAAGATTGAAAGTTTTAGTTAACTGGGAACTGAAAATCTAGATTGATTTTTTTTTTTTTTTTTTTTTTTTAAACAGGGTCTCACTTTTTCACCCAGGCTGGAGTGCAGTGGTGCAATCGTGGCTCACTGCAACCTCGACCTCCTGGGCTCAAACGATCCTCCTACCATGGTCTCTGGGCAGCTGGGACTACAGGCATGCGCCACCAGGCCCAGATAATTTTTTCGTGTTTTTAGTAGAGATGGGATTTTGCCATTTCTACCTAGGCTGGCCTCAAACTCCTGAGCTCAAGCAATCCACCTACCTTGGCCTCCCAAAGTGCTGGGACTACAGTATGAGCCACTGTGCCTATCCTAAATGGAAATTCTAACAACAACAACAACAACAACAAAAAAGCAAGAACTAGAACTAAGAATTTGATGAGGCTGGGTGCGGTGGCTCATGCCTGTAATCCCAGCACTTTGGGAGGCCAAGGCAGGCAGATCACCTGAAGTCGGGAGTTCAAGACCAGCCTGACCAACATGGAGAAATCCCTTCTCTACTAAAAATACAAAATTAGCCAGGGGTGGTGGTGCATGCCTGTAATCCCAGCTACTTGGAAGGCTGAGGCAGGAGAATCACTTGAACCCAGGAGGTGGAGTTTGTGGTGAGCTGAGATCATGCCATTGTACTCCAGCCTGGGCAACAAGAGCAAAACTGTCCCGCTAAAAATAATTTTTTTTTGATGAATGAGTTTCAAACCAGATGAAACAAAGCTGAGGATAAATAGTGAAATAAGTTGGGTCAGGAGAAAAAAATTCTGAATGATACATGCAGAGACAAAAGGATGGAAAAGAACCAGAAATCGGCCGGGCGCGGTGGCTCAAGCCTGTAATCCCAGCACTTTGGGAGGCCGAGACAGGCGGATCAC
>NC_045447.1:97840991-97841594 GCF_002776525.5 Piliocolobus tephrosceles
GGCGCCTGTAGTCCCAGCTACTCGGGAGGCTGAAGCAGGAGTATGGCGTAAACCTGGGAGGCAGAGCTTGCAGTGAGCTGAAATCCGGCCACTGCACTCCAGCCTGGGCGACAGAGCCAGACTCTGTCTAAAAAAAAAAGAACCAGAAAGCAATGTAACAGAAGGGCTAACATTAAGCAACTGGAGTTCTAGAAAGAGCAAAGTAGAGAATATTTGGAGTTAATGCTTAAGAATTTCATAAAACTCATGAAGATCTTCAAGCTATAGATTTCAAAAGTTCTGCAAACCTCAGGCAAAATAAGTTTTAAAAATACACATACGCCGGGCGCGGTGGCTCAAGCCTGTAATCCCAGCACTTTGGGAGGCTGAGACGGGCGGATCACGAGGTCAGGAGATCGAGACCATCCTGGCTAACACGGTGAAACCCCGTCTCTACTAAAAAATACAAAAAACTAGCCGGGCGATTTGGCGGGCGCCTGTAGTCCCAGCTACTCCGGAGGCTGAGGCAGGAGAATGGCGTAAACCCGGGAGGCGGAGCTTGCAGTGAGCTGAGATCCGGCCACTGCACTCCAGCCTGGGCGGCAGAGCGAGACTCCGTCTCAA
>NC_045447.1:97841694-97906790 GCF_002776525.5 Piliocolobus tephrosceles
CACAAAAAAACTAGCCGGGCGAGGTGGCGGGCGCCTGTAGTCCCAGCTACTCGGGAGGCTGAAGCAGGAGAATGGTGTAAACCTGGGAGGCAGAGCTTGCAGTGAGCTGAAATCCAGCCACTGCACTCCAGCCTGGGCGACAGAGCCAGACTCCGTCTAAAAAAAAAAGAACCAGAAAGCAATGTAACAGAAGGGCTAACATTAAGCAACTGGAGTTCTAGAAAGAGCAAAGTAGAGAATATTTGGAGTTAATGCTTAAGAATTTCATAAAACTCATGAAGATCTTCAAGCTATAGATTTCAAAAGTTCTGCAAACCTCAGGCAAAATAAGTTTTAAAAATACACATACAAATATTACTAATACAGTTGAAAAGTAAAGAAAAAATGTACAGCAGTGATAAAAATAAGGTATATTACCTTCTAAGGACCAAAATATGACAACTGACCTCTATACAAACAATGGGAATCAGAAGATAATGGAATGACATTTTCAAAGTGATGACATAACTGCCAACCTGGAGTCTATAATAAGCAAAACTGTCCTTAAAAATAGGATGCAATAGGAAAAATTAAGAACGTTTCCGCCAGGTGTGCTGACTCACGCCTGTAATCCCAACACTTTGGGAGGCTGAGGCCCATGGATCACTTGAGGTCAGGAGTTTGTGACCCGCCTGGCCAACATGGTGAAACCATGTCTCTACTAAAGATACAAAAACTAGTTGGATGTGGTGGTATGCACCTGTCATCCCAGCTACTTGGGATACTCAGGAAGCTAAGGCAGGAGAAATGCTTGGACCTGGGAGGCAGAAGTTGCATTTGGCTGAGATCGTGTCAGTGCACTCAGCCTGGGCAACAGGGTGAGACTCTGTCTCAAAAAACAAAAAGCAAAAAAAAAAACCAAAACATTTCACATGAAAAATGAGAATTTCCCCCTAACAAATCCTGCACACACCCAAAAATTGTCCTTAAGCACAGGGAGAACATTATCAGATAGAAGCTTGGAGATGCAAGAAGGAATATGAATTAAGAGGGTAAATATATGAATTAAATGCATAGTGATTTTGCTTTTCTTTTTTTTTTTGGAGTCAGGGTTTTACTCTGTCACTCAGGCTGGAGTACAGTGATATGATCATGTCTCACTGCAGCTTTGAACTCTTGGGCTCAAAAAATCCTCCTGCTTCAGCCTCCTCAGTAGGTGGGACTACAGGTGCGTAACACCATACCTAGCTAAATTTTTTAAAAAAATTATAGACAAGGTCTCACTATATTGCCCAGGCTGATAATGAACTGACCTCGAGTGATCCTCCTGCCTCAGCCTCCCAAGTTGCTGGGATTACAGGCATGAGTCACTGCACCTCGTATAAATGAATAGTGATTTTAAAACAGGCCGGGCTCAGTGGCTCACACCTGTAATCCTAGCACTTTGGGAAACCAAGGTGGGCAGATTGCTTGAGGCCAGGAGTTCCAGACCAGCCTGGCCAACATGGTGAAACCCTGTCTCTACTAAAATACAAAAGTCAACTGGGTATGGTGGTGCATGCCAGTAATCCCAGCTACTTGGGAGGCTTGAGGCATGAGGATTGCTTGAACTCGGGAGGTGGAGGTTGCAGTGAACCACACACCACTGCAGCCCAGCCTGGGTGACAGAGTGAGAATCTGAAGTTAAAAAAGAAAAAAAAAGCGTATAACTTGGGAGAGGGATAAATCAAGTTAAAATGTTTTAATGGCCTTGTTTTCTGAGAAAAGATTAAGCTATAGTTTTATATTAAACTTTTTTCTTTTTTAGAATTTTTATTTTTCATTTTCAACCTTGGCCTACAGATATATTAAGCTTGAATATTCAAAGTTGGTTTTATAATACTCAGGGTAACCACTCTAAAGGATTTTTAAGATCTTAAAATATTGCCACCAAGCTAATGGGACAAAAACATGATAATACAGAACAAATTGCGTTCAACCCAAAGGAATGCAGGAAAGGAAATAACAAAGAAAGAGTGGCATATGGGGAAAAGCAATTGGTGAGGTGGTAAGTTTAAATCCAAATCTATTAGAAATTGCATTACATGTAAATAGGCTAAATCCTCTAATAAAAGAGAAACAAGATAATAATACAGCCAAATTATAAGATGCATAAAATGCAAAGATAGAGAAAGAAGAAAGGGAAATGTTATAAAAAGATGTCTAAACAACCAAAAGAAAGCTGCTGTGGCTGTCGTAATATCAAACAGTAGAATTTCAGTCAAAAGACTTAGTAAAGAGAAACAGTTGCTAATGATAAAAGGGCTCATTCACAAGGAAGGTTTAACAATTCTAGACTTACATAATTCAACAATATCTTCTAAATTTACCAGAGAATTATAAGGAGAAATAAAAAATCCACAACCATAAAGGAAGATTGCACACTCAATCAAAAATGTTGGCAGAGATACAGAAAATACAATTAAAGGTGACCTAGTCAACATTCATAGAAAACAAATGCATAGTTCTTTTTTTTTTTTTCTGAAAAAGAGTCTCTGTTGCCCAGGCTAGAGTGCAATGGCACAATCTTGGCTCACTGCAACCTCTGCCTCCCAGGTTCAAGCGATTGTCCTGCCTCAGCCTCCTGAGTAGCTGGGATTACAGGTGCCTGCCACCACATCCAGCTAATTTTTGTATTTTTAGTGGAGATGGGGTTTCACCATGTTGGTCAGGCTGGTCTCAAATTCCTGACCCCAGGTGATCCACCCACCTTGGCCTTCCAAAGTGCTGGTATTACAGGCGTTAGCCACCGCACCCAGCCCTATAGTACACATTTTTAGTATACATGTGGACCATTTACAAAAACTGACCATCTGCTATACCGTAATACAAGTCTAAGTAAGATTCAAAAGATTATAACAATACAGAGTATATTCTCTGATCATAATTAAAGTAAGCCAGAAGAAATGGTTAGACATTTCATATATTTAATAGGTTGGTGCAAAAGTAATTGTGGTTTCAGACAATTTTAAATTATCATAACTAGGCTCAAACACATCTTTATTGATCAAAATAGGAACCACCACAATCAACACATTTTTGCCAACGAGAAATAAGTTTGTTTGTTCCTGTAGCATAAAAATCTGTACTTCAGGATTCAACAAACTCTTGGAAAGCATTTTCTGCATCCTGCTGGAAGAGTGGAAGAGTTTTCCCTGCAAAAAGTTGTCGAGATGCTTGAAGAGGTGATAGTCGGTTGGTGAGCGATCAAGTGAATATGGAGGATGAAGCAAAACTTTGTAGCCTAATTTGTTCAATGTTTGTAGCATTGGTTGTGCAATGTATGGTTGGGCATTGTTGTGGAGAAGAATTGGGCCCTTCCTGTTGACCGTTGCTGGCTACAGGCATTGCAGTTTTCGGTGCATCTCATTGATTTGCTGAGCATCTCAGATGGAAGGGTTTTGCTGGGGTTCAGAAACTAGTGAATCAGACTGGCAGCAGGCCACCTAACAGTGTCCATGACCAGTTTTTGGTACAACTTTGGCTTTGGGAAGTACTTTGGAGCTTCTTCTCTGTCCAACCACTGAGCTGGTCATCGCTGGTTCCTGTATAAAATCCACTTTTTGTGGTACATCACAACCCAATGGAGAAATGGTTTGTTGTGTAGAATAAGAGAAGACACTTCAAAATTATGATTTTTAAAAATTTTTTGCTCAGTTCATGAGGTACCTACTTATTAAGTTTTTCATCTTTTCAATTTGCCTCAAATGCCAAATGACCGTAGAATGGTTGACGTTGAGTTATTTGGCAGCTTCTCATGTAGTTATAAGAGGATCGGCTTCCATGATTGCTCTCAATTGGTCGTTGTCAACTTCTGATAGCCGGCCACTATGCTTCTAATCTTTAAGGCTCTCATCTCCTTTGCGAAACTTCTTGAACCACCACTGCACTGTACATTCATTAGCAGTTCCAGGGCCAAATGTGTTGTTAATGTTGCAAGTTGTCTCTGGTGCTTTACAACCCATTTTGAACTCAGATAAGAAAATCACTCGAATTTGCTTTTTGTCTAACATCATTTCCATAGTTTAAAATCAACATAAACAGCAATTAATAAGTCATTAGCCAAAAAAAGCAAAAAATGCCCATTAAAATGATATATAACATAGCCACATTTATTTAAGATCTATTCCAGTATCAAATGGCAAATTCCAACAATGCAGAAACCACAATTATTTTTGCACCACATAATTAGAAACTATAAAACATACTTCAAAGGAACTTTGGGTTAAGGAAAAAAACACAATGAAAATTAGAAAATATTTTAATTATAATAATAAAACATCAAAATTTATGGAGTATCACTGAAGTTGTCCTTAGAGGGAAATTTGTATCTTAATGTATTAGAAAACAATAAAGGGTAAACATCAGCTGAGCATTTATCCCAGTAAGTTATAAAAACTGCAGATTAAGCACAAAGAAGGAAGGAAAACATACAGAGCTGAAGTTATTTGAAACAACTGGGTAACCACATGCAGAGGAATGAAGTTGAATTTATATCTCATACTATACACAAAAATAAGCTAAAAATGGAATAGAGACCTAAATGTAAGAACTATAACTATAGGCCAGGCGCGGTGGCTCAAGCCTGTAATCCCAGCACTTTGGGAGGCCGAGACGGGCGGATCACGAGGTCAGGAGATCGAGACCATCCTGGCTAACAAGGTGAAACCCTGTCTCTACTAAAAATACAAAAACTAGCCGGGCGAGGTGGTGGGCGCCTGTAGTCCCAGCTACTCGGGAGGCTGAGGCAGGAGAATGGCGTAAACCCGGGAGGCGGAGCTTGCAGTGAGCTGAGATCCAGCCACTGCACTCCAGTCCGGGCGACAGAGTGAGACTCCGCCTAAGAAAAAAAAAAAAAAAGAACTATAACTATAAAACTCTTTACAAGAAAATAGATGTGAATCTGTGACCATGGATGACGCAATGGTTTCTTAGGTATATCGTGTATAGCACAAGCAATCAAAGAAAAACAAATTGGAGATCATCAAAAGTTTTTTAAATTGTGATCCAAGAGCAGTATCAAGAAAATGAAATGACAACGCTCTCAGAATGGAAGAATATATTTGCAAATCATGTATATGATAAGGGATTTGTATCCAGAATAGAAAAAATTCTACACCTCAGGAATAAAAAGACAAATAGGCTGACTGCGGTGGCTCACGCCTGTAATCCCAGCACTGTGGGAGGCCGAGGCGGGCAGATCATGAGGTCAGGAGATGGAGACCATCCTGGCTAACACCGTGAAACCCCGTGTCTACTAAAAATACGAAAAATTAGCTGGTCGTGGTGGCCGGCACCTGTGGTCCCAGCTACTTGGGAGGCTGAGGCAGGAGAAGGGCGTGAACCTGGGAGGCGGAGCTTGCAGTGAGCGGAGATCGTGCCACTGCACTCCAGCCTGGGCGACAGAACGAGACTCCATTTGAAACAAAACAAAAAAAGGACAAATAGCTCAATTAAAAAGTGGGCAAAGTATTTGAATAGCTATATCTTCAAAGATACTCAAATGGCTGGTAAGCACATGAATAGACGCTGAGGATTATTAGTCCTTAGGGAAATGTCGTTAGGGAAAAGCTGTAATGGGATACTACTTCATATTCACTAGGATGGCTATCATTGAAAAGAAGACGATGACAATTATGATGAGGATGTGGAAAAATTGGGACCCTCATATAATGCTGATGGGAATGTGAAATGGTACAGCTGATTTGTTTTTCTAAGACCACCAGAGCGAGCACAAAAGAACCAGCGAGTAGGCAAGGCTAAAAGCAAAACTGCAAATTTATTCTTTGGTCATCTAGCTTCAGGGACTGGAGCTAGGGGGGCAGAGTTTCTAATACAGTCCGGACAAGAGTAGGGGCTGAGAAAGCCCGCCCCAGCACGCCTGCCAGGAGCGGCTTTTCTAGGAGTGGAAGGGCAATAGGCGGGGCACGAGCGTGTCGGGGAGGGGAGGCGCTCCGCAGGTGCCACCAGGTAAATCTTGGTCTCCTCGGATTGACATCACCTGGTGCATGCCTGATTGGTCTGCACCTTCCTGGAGGCCGGCGGCATTCTCCCGCACACGGGAAAAGCTGGTGATGAAAAACCCGGGAAGAGCGCCCTCTTGCCTCCCTTCCTCCAAACAGTCCAACCTTTTATTGATAATAGTGATAAGTGGCGCCTAGTCTGTCTGGCTACTTCCTGCTGTCAAGGGGCCTTGTTAAGGTCGGGGCCTATGGTTGGTATTTGGATGTATGGATGAAGAAGCATTTGGTTGAAGGTGACGCGAGTGATTTCCTGAATCCTGGCACAGAGAAATTTGATCAAAATGGGGGCAAAACATAAAATAAGGCACAGTATTAGTATAGGAATGAGGAATGGAAGCATTTGTTGGAATATGGGCAAAACCCAGAAGGATGGTCCTGGCAAGGCTGGGGAGTATGAGATAGTTAAGAAAATGTAGTAAGTTTGAGGCAAGTGGGAGAAAGTTGAACTGATTTCCACTGATTGCTTTCGGTGGGGGCCCTTTTTAGCTGGGAATGAGGAACCAGTGGGCAAAGCAGTTGCTAGCCAGGCAGCAATCAAGGAATGGAGTTCCTCGTGGAGTGGACGGCCCTCCTTCCACTCCCACCACAGAGACACTGGACAGAAGGCTAGGTCCAGAGAAGGACAGCAAAACAGAACAGGCAGCCTCGCTGTCTATCAAAAAATCAATTGTCCCACCCGCTACCAGGAGAGTTACCCGCTGCTCCCGGAGGGTGATGGAGGTCCCCCAGTCTCGGCACCCTCAGCAGTCATCCTCCAAATGTAGGAGCTGGAAGGAGCTCCCAGGATCCTGGGAAAGGGGGTCACGTTGGGACGTGGCACCTGTTCCCAGGGTGGGGCACTCCTGTGCCAGCCAAGGAGGAGCCTGAAGAACTTCCTGCAGCCCCAGGGCCTCTCCCGCCACCCCCACCTCCACCCCCGCCTGTTCCTTGTCCTGTGAGGCTCCCTCCACCCCAGTTGGTCCCTGAAGGGACTCCTGGTGGGGGAGGACCCCCAGCCCTGGAAGAGGATTTGAGGGTTATTAATATCAACAGCAGTGATGAAGAGGAGGAGGAAGAGGAAGAAGAGGAAGAGAAAGAAGAGGAAGAGGATGAAGAGGAATATTTTGAAGAGGAAGAAGAGGAGGGGAGTGTTGCAAGCGTTGCAACCCAGTCTTCCGAGGCCCCACCTCTTTTCGCCTCTCAGCTGGGATTTGTCCCGCCCACCGCCTCCAGCCAAGTTCCGTTTCCGGCTTGCTGGGCACTAGAGTTCAGAAAGTGACGGCTGCGGTGGTCGCCATGGGGAAGTCGGATTTTCTTACTCCCAAGGCTATCGCCAACAGGATCAAGTCCAAGGGCCTGCAGAAACTACGCTGGTATTGCCAGATGTGCCAGAAGCAGTGCCGGGACGAGAATGGCTTTAAGTGTCATTGTATCTCCGAATCTCATCAGAGACAACTATTGCTGGCTTCAGAAAATCCTCAGCAGTTTATGGATTATTTTTCAGAGGAATTCCGAAATGACTTTTTAGAACTTCTCAGGAGACGCTTTGGTACTAAAAGGGTCCACAACAACATTGTCTACAATGAATACATCAGCCACCGAGAGCACATCCATATGAATGCAACTCAGTGGGAAACTCTGACCGATTTTACTAAGTGGCTGGGCAGAGAAGGCTTGTGCAAAGTGGATGAGACACCAAAAGGCTGGTATATTCAGTACATAGACAGGGACCCAGAAACCATTCACCGGCAACTGGAACTGGAGAAAAAGAAAAAGCAGGACCTTGATGATGAAGAAAAAACTGCCAAATTTATTGAAGAACAAGTGAGAAGAGGCCTGGAAGGGAAGGAGCAGGAGGCCCCTACTTTTACGGAATTAAGCAGAGAAAATGATGAAGAGAAAGTCACGTTTAATTTGAGTAAAGGAGCATGCAGTTCATCTGGAGCAACGTCTTCCAAGTCAAGTACTCTGGGACCGAGTGCACTGAAGACAGTAGGAAGTTCAGCATCAGTGAAACGAAAAGAATCTGCCCAGAGCTCAGCTCAGTCCAAAGAAAAGAAGAAAAAGAAATCTGCACTGGATGAAATCATGGAGATTGAAGAGGAAAAGAAAAGAACTGCCCGAACAGACTACTGGCTACAGCCTGAAATTATTGTGAAAATTATAACCAAAAAACTGGGAGAGAAATATCATAAGAAAAAGGGTATCGTTAAGGAAGTAATTGACAAATACACAGCTGTTGTGAAGATGATTGATTCTGGAGACAAGCTGAAACTTGACCAGACTCATTTAGAGACAGTAATTCCAGCACCAGGAAAAAGAATTCTAGTTTTAAAGGGAGGCTACAGAGGAAATGAAGGTACCCTTGAATCCATCAATGAGAAGACTTTTTCAGCTACTATCGTCATTGAAACTGGCCCTTTAAAAGGACGCAGAGTGGAAGGAATTCAATATGAAGACTTTTCTAAACTCGTCTGAGTTTGAAAATGTGTTAACAATACATTAAAATCTTAAAGCATCAAATTGGTGTTCGCCAGGGCATTATGAGACTCTACTGTATTAGGGTATTCTTTTGTATTAAAAAAACAGGGTTTTGAAAATATTACTGTGTAGTTGTTCAGCTAAACTCTGAGAACAATTTATGTCTCATGAAGTATCAAAACTATGTAATTTTTTCCTTGTTATTTTTGTTTCCTTTGTATTTTACTTGACGAATTTATATCTTCATTAAAGAATGTTATTATAAAGTGTTTTATATATGACAATTTAGAATCATGTAATTGGAGGAAATCTTCATACACTCTGTTTTGCCGTCCTTTCATACAGCCACTTTGGAAAATAGTGTGGCAGTTCCTCAAAAAGTTAAACAGTTACCACGTGATCCAGCAATTTCATTCTTACCTAAAAGAATCGAAAGGGTATGCTCACACAATAACTTCTATGTGAATATTCATAGCAGTTTTATTCATAATTGCCAAAACATGGAAAGGAAACGATCTAAATGTCTAACTGATGAATGGATAAATTTAGGTATATACATACAATGGAATATTATTCAGCCATAAGAAAATGAAATACTGATACATGCTACAACATAGATGGATCTTGAAAACATTCTAAGTGAAAGAAGCAACAGAAAATACCACATAGTGTATAATTCAACTGGAAATATCCATAATAGTTAATCACTGTGTTAATCACTAGTATAAGATTAACTCGAAATATCCACAATAGTTACATTCATAGAGACAGAAAGCAGATTAGTGGTTGCCAGGGACAGGGGAGCAGAAGGCATGGGGATGAATGGTGAGTGGTCCTCAACCCTTTTGCCACCAGGAACCAGTTTTGTGGAAGACAATTTTTCCACCGACTGGGGGGAGGGGCAGATGGTTTTGGGATGAAATTGTTTCACCCAGATCATCAGGCTTTAATTAGATTATCCTAAGGAGCATGCAACCTAGATCCCTTGCATGCACAGTTCACAATAGGGTTTGAGCTCCCATGAGAATTTAATGCCGCTGCGAATCTGACAGGAGGTGGAGCTCAGGTGGTAATGCTTGCTCTCCCACCTTTCACCTCCTGCTGTGCTGCTGGGTTCCTAACAGGCCACAGACTGCTACTGGTCTGTGACCTGGGGGTTGAGGACCCCTGTGCAAATGGATATGGATATGGATATGGATATGGAGTTCCTTTTTGGGATGATTTAAGTGTTCTAGAGTTAGATAGTGGTGATGGTTGCACAACTTTGTGAGTGTACAAAAAAACTACCCAGTTGTATACTTTAAAAGGTTATTTTTATGGTGTGTGATTTAATATATTTCTAAAATTTAAAAACTAATAGAATCTGTGGTTTAAAGACTTTCCAAGAATTCCCGCCCTTCATGACATCCCCACTGAATTCTTTCAAAATATTAAGAATAACATTACTCTACATAAACTCTTCCACAGAATTAATATTATAATTCATAGTCACTAGCTAATCGAAATGCACTACTCAGCACCAAAGGCAAATACTTTCATCTGTTATGTAAAGACAAGTCTATACCAACAATTCTGAATTAACTGATGAAGTGGAGCCAACACAAACCATTTAGAAATTCTGTGTCTGTCTCTCCTGCTACTACTTCCATCCTACTTCATACCATCACACTGGCTGATAAAAAGCCTAATATGGGGTTATTTCTCTTCTTTTTTTAATTAATTAAATTTATGTATTTAATATACTTTTTAGAGATGGGATTTCACTCTGTTGCCCAGGCTGGAGTGCAGTGATATAATCATAACTCATAATCATAACTCACTGCAGCCTCCAATACCTGGGCTCAAGCAATCCTCCCACCTCAGCTTCCTGAGTAGCTGGGACTACAGGCACACACCACCACACCTGGCTAATTTATTTTTATTTTTTGTAGAGATGGGGTCTCCCTATGCCAGGCTGGTCATAAAGCGATCCTCTCACCTTGGCCTCCCAAAGTATTGGGATTACAGACATTAGCCAAAGAGAAGGCCGGGTGCAGTGGCTCACATTGATAGTCCCAGCACTTTGAAATGCCAAGGCAGGTGACTTGCTTGACGCCAGGAGTTCGAGAGCAGCCTGGGCAACATAGTGAGACCCCGTCTCTATGAAATTTTTAAAAAACTATGAACAAGGCAAGAGTTGTTTTGCATTGCTATCAGTTATCTACAATTAATAGAGTTGTAAAAAAACTCACATAAGTGTCCTTTTTTATTCGTAAGGAGCCTCTTTTGAATACATCTGGTTTATGCTAATGAAGTGTCTTAGGGTGGGGCCTCAAAAAGACCTCAGGATCAAGTTGGTCACCAGAAAGTCCAAGTAATCAGAAGATGGAAACTTTCTGCCCCACCTATTCACCTCTGTGTACAAACTTGAATAATGAGATCTGATGAGCTTCCAGGTGAATACATCGAAGTGTTGGGAGGGTGGCACAGCTGGAGAGGGCATGGAAGCTCTGACCCCTCCACACTGAATTATTTGCTTTATAATAAACTTGTAAATGTAAGTATTGTTTTTCTGAGTTTTATAAGAGGTTCTAATAAATTATTGAACCCAAGGAGTGGCTTGTGGGAACCCCTGATTTATACCCATTTGCTCATAAGTACAGGTGGCCTGGACTTGGATGTGGGGAGCAGTCTTGTGAGACTCAGCTCTTAACCTCTGGGGTCTGCTTTAACTCCGGGTAGTTAGTATTGAATTGAATTGAATTCAGTATTGGGTTGAATTATTGGACCCCCAGTTTGTGTCCAGAGAATCAGAGAATTGGTTGCTGGTGTTGTAAAAACATTCTAGAATTGGTGCTAGAAGTGGGATGTGAGTAGAGAAATGGTGTTCTTTGTTTACTGTTTTTACCAAAGTCGAATTTGAAGCTTTTGTGCCATACATGGATCCAAGAATCTTTGCCAAGGCTGTGAGCTCCTTGCTGAGTGTCAGACACTGTGCTAAACGCTTTACAAAGAATGTTTCTTTAGAAAGTTAAAATCTTTTTATCAAAGCAATACATAAACATAATTGTGAAATTATATAGTATAGAAAGACCCGTGATAAAAAGTAGCAATCCTGACTTTTTCACTGTTTCCCACATTCCACTCCCATTCTGCTCCCCAGGGAGACCGCTGTTGCCTATTAAGGTCTGTTTTTAATGTATCTATTGATTGTCCTCATTCTTTAAATAATATGGGAATGTCCATTATTTAGACTTCTACCTGTCAAGTTAGCTCTGATAAAGTTTTAACTCACTCGATTCCTGCATCTCTTCTTTCCATCCATTACAAAACTCTTTTTTGTTTTCTTTATTGGTTATTATTAAAATATGAAATGATGGGCTGGGTGTGGTGGCTCATGCCTGTAATCCCAACACTTTGGGAGGCCAAGGTGGGCGGATTACCTGAGGTCAGGAGTTTGAGAACAACCTGGCCAACATGGTGAAACCCCGTCTCTACTAAAAATGCAAAAAGTAGCTGGGCGTGGTGGCACACACCTGTAATCCCAGCTACTTGGGAGGCTGAGGCAGAATCGCTTGAGCCCAGGAGACAGAGGTTGCAGTGAGCTGAGATTGTGTCACTGTACTCCAGCCTGGCCAACAGAGTGAGACTCTGTCTCAAAAACAAACAAACAAACAAAACCATGAAATGATGAACTTACACTTTGATTTCTTATTAAAACTATAGGCCATTTCTCCTGACTACTCATATTACAAAATAGTCTAATTAGTATTCCTGACTTTCCTTTCTACTTAATGTCTTCTTATACTTCAACATTATCAGACTGATAAGTTTGCATTCTGTTAATCAGATTTATGACATCTATTTCCTCTATAAGCTTATTCTAAAGGTTAAACGTCAAGCAGTGATCACATTATTACAACTATTTAAATGTTGGTGATTGCATAGGTTGTTATAGTATATTGGCATTACCAGTGTTTTTGTAGAGTTTTTTTGGGCAATGGGGAGGTTATTTGCCTATCCATTTTGGGGGTAATTTCCCACCTTTTTTCTCATCCTTAAGTTCTTCCAACTTCTTAAGGACAATATCAAATCTCTTGCATCTCTTACTTTTCTAGATACCTCCTCTTAAAAAAAAAAGCCTTTTTAGATTTGCGGGAATTTTGAGATAATAGTAAAGAGTTCTTATATACCCTACACCCAGTTTGCTCTATCATGAACATCTTACATTAGTATGGTATGTTTGTTACAACTGATGGCCCAGTATTGCTACATTATTAACCAAAGTTATATTGTACGCAGGTTTCCTTGGTTTTACCTAATGTCTTTCTCTTCCAGGATCCCATCCAGAATACTATATTACCTTTAGTTGTCATGTCTCCTTAGGTTGTGACAGTTTCCCAGACTCTTCTTGTTTTTGATGACCTTGACTGCTTTGAGGCGTATTGGTCAAGTACTTTGTAGGATGCCCTTCTATTGGAATTTGTGTTATGTTTTCCTCATTATGATACTGGCTAATTGGTTTCTGGGAGGAAGACCACACAGGTAAAGTGTCATTTTTATTATATCATATCAAGGGTACATACTATCAACATCTTCCATCACTGTTCATGTTGACCTTGAGCACCTGGATGAGGTAGTGTTTGTAGTTTTTCTACTGTAAATTTATTCTTCCACTCTCCCACAACCTTTCCACAGTGAATGCTTTGGAAGGAAGTAACTGTGTGTAATCTATACTTAAGGAATGAAGATTTGTGTTCCATTTGTGTTCCTCCTTCCTTGAGGACAGAGTATCTACATAAATTATTTGAAATTGTTCTGAAACAGAGATTTGTTTCTTTTCCCTCATGTATTAATTTATTCAATCATTTATATGAATATATACTCATGGATATATATTTTATAATTTGGGTTATAATTCAGTAGTATTTTTTAAATTTTGTTGTTCAAATTGTTCCAGCTTTGGCAATTGGGATCTTCTTTCCCTTGGTTCTTGTGTCCCTTTAATATACTCCCATCATTTATTTATTTTTCTTTTTGTCTTTTTGAGACAGAGCCTTGCTCTGTTGCCCAGGTTGGAGTGCAGTGGCACAATCTCAGCTCACTGCAACTTCCACCCCCCTGCCCCTGGGTTCAAGCAATTCTTGTGTTTCAGCCTCCCGAGTGTCTGGGATTTCAGGCCCCTGCCACCATGCCTGGCTAATTTTTGTATTTTTAGTAGAGAAAGGGTTTTGGCATACTGACCAGGCTGGTTTAGAACTTCTAACCTCAAGTGATCCACCTGCCTCGGCCTCCTAAAGTGCTGGGATTACAGGCGTGAGCCACTACACCTAGCCACTCCCATCATTTTTTAAAGCACTTTACTTTGTGGTATTACAAGATGCTCAAGGCTTATCATTTGTATTTCCTTCTCCAGACCTAGAATCAATAATGTCTTCTTTTATTGGAGAATGGTAGTAGAAAAAAATGTCTGGACATCTGGACACTGGAAATTAAATAACTTTATTGGAGTCAATTTGTTTAATCTATTCTCAGTATTTTCTAGCCTGCTGCTCAACGCTCATCTTGACTATCTTCCATTTTTCTTTTAACTTGGATCCACTGTTTCTGGGATTTCCTGCCCAGCCCTGCCCTGCCCTGCCTTGCCTTGCCTTCCCTTTCCCTTTCCTTTTCCTTTCCCTTTCCTTTCTCTTTCTTTCCCCCCGCTCCCCTCCCCTTCCCTTCCCTTTCTTTCAACAGAGTCTCCCTCTGTCACCCTGGCTGGAGTGCAGCGGTGAGATCTTGGCTCACTGCGACCTCTGCCTCCCAGGTTCAAGTGATTCTCTAGCCTCAGCCTCAAGAGTAGCTGCGATTACAGGAGCATGCCACCATGCCTAGCTAATTTTTGCATTTTTTAGTAGAGACGGGGTTTCGCCATGTTGGCCAGGCTGATCTCGAACTCATGACCTCAGGTGATCTGCCGGGCCATATGCTTTCATTTTGTAGAAGCACATACTCAAGTAACTTTCTGAAAATGGGGTGTTTGAGATAAATTTTCTAAGTCTTTAGATTTACAAATCTAAATCTAAAGGCATGTTTGAAAACTTTTTAAAAATTTGATATACAATATACATATTCTGAGAATTTATGTGGCAATTTTGTACATTGAGATAATTTGTAAAGATCAAATCAGTGTAATTAAGATATCCATCACCTTAAATATTTGTCTTTTCTTTATGCTAGAAACATTCTAATTATTCTCTTCTACCTATTTGAAATATATAATAAATTATCATAAACTATAGTCACTCTACTAATCTATCAAATGCTAGGTCTTATTTCTTCTATGAAACTGTATATTTCAGCTGGGCACGGTGGTTCACACCTGTAATCCCAGAACTTTGGGAGGCGGAGGTGGGCGGAACACCTGAGGTCAGGAGTTCGAGACCAGCCTGACCAACATGGTGAAACCCTATCGCTACTAAAAATACAAAGTTGACCCGGCGTTGTAGCTCACACCTGTAATCCCAGCACTTTGGGAGGCTGAGGCGGGCAAATCATGAGGTCAGAAATTTGAGACCAGCCTGGCCAACGTGGTGAAAACTGTCTCTACTGGGTGACAGTGCGAGACTCTGTCTCAACAAACAAGCAAACAAACAAACAACAACAACAACAAAAATCAACACAAAAGTAGCCTTGGTGGTGATGCATGCCTGTAATCCCAGCTACTTGGGGGGGCTGAGGCAGGGGAATGGCTTGAACCTGGGAGGTGAAGGTTGCAGTGAGCCAAGATTGCAGCGCCACTGCATTCCAGCCTGGGCTAAAGAGGGAGACTCCATCAGAAAGAAAGGAAAGAAAGAAAGGAAGGAAGGGACGAGGGAGGGAGGGAGAGAGGGAAGGAAAAAAGGAAGGAAGGGAGGAAGGGAGGAAGGAAGGAAGGAAGGAAGGAAGGAAGGAAGGAAGGAAGGAAGGAAAAAAAAGAGTATATTTCTACCCATTAATCAATCTTTTGTTCCCCCCTGCCCCACCAGTTCCTGGTAACCACCAAGCTAGTTGTCTATCTTCATGAGATTCACTTTTTAAGCTCTCACATATGAGTGAGAACATGCGATATTTGACTTTCTGTGTTTGGCTTATTTCACTTAATATAATGACCTTCAGTTCTATCCATGTTGGTGCAAATGACATGATTTCATTCTTTTTGTGGCTAATATTCCATTGTGTATATATATCACATTTTCTTTATCCATTCATCTGCTGATGGACAGTTAGGTTGATTCCATATTATGGCTGTTGTGAATAGTGCTGCGATAAACGTGAGACGGTAGATATCTTTTTGATATATTGATTTTTCTTTCTTTAGGATATATACTCAGTAGTCATATGGATCATATGGCAGTTCAATTTTTAGTTTTTTGAGGAACATCCATAGTGTTTTCCATAGTGACTGTACTAATTTTCATTTCCACCAACCGTGTATGAGGGTTCCCCTTTCTCCACATCCTTGCCAGCATCTGTTATTCCCTGTTTTTTCTTTTTCATAAAAGCCATTTAGCTGGGGTGAGATGGTATCTCATTGTGGTTTTGATTTGCATTTCTCTGATGATTAGATGTTGAGCATATTTCTTACACTTGTTTTCCATTTATATGTCATCTTTTGTGAAATGTTTATTCAGACATTTTGCCTGTTTTTAAAATGGATTGTTTGGGTTTTTTTTTGTTTTTGTTTTTGTTTTTGTTTTTTGTTTTTTTTTTGCTGTTGAGTTGTTTTAGCTTCTTGTTATTAATTCTGGTTATTAATCCCTTGCCAGATGGCTGGTTTGCAAATATTTTCTTTGATTCTGTGGGTTGTTTCTTCTTTTTGTTGACTGTTTCTTTTACTGTGCAGAAGCTTTTTAGCTTTATGCAATCCCATTTGTCTATTTTTGCTTTTGTTACTTGTGCTTCTGAGGCCTGTTTACACAAAAAATCGTTGCCTGGATCAATATCCTGAAGTATTTCCCCAGTGTTTTTTAGTAGTTTCATAGTTTCAAATTTTAGATTTAAGTCTTTTTTTTTTTTTTTTTTTTTTTTTTGAGACAGAGTCTTGCTCTGTCGCCCAGGCTGGAGTGCAGTGGTGTGATCCTGGTTCACTACAAGCTCTGCCTCCCAGGTTCACGCCATTCACCTGCCTCAGGCTCCAGAGTAGCTGGAACTACAGGCGCCTGCCACCACTCCCAGCTAATTTTTTGTAATTTTTTTTTAGTAGAGACGGGGTTTCACCCCGTTAGCCAGGATGGTCTCGAGCTCCTGACCTCATGATCTGCTCGCCTCGGCCTCCCAAAGTGCTGGGATTACAGGCATAAGCCACTGTGCCTGGTCTAGATTTAAGTCTTTAATCCATTTTGGTTTGATTTTTGTATATGGTGAGAAATAGGCGTCTGTTTTCATTCTTCTGCTTATGAATATCCAGTTTTCCCAGCACCATTTGTTGAAGAACATATGTTCTTAGCAATACGTTGTTCATAGCAATATGTCCCCAAAAGAACGTATGTTCTTTCCTCAATATATGTTCTTAGCACCTTTGTTGAAAATGAGTAAATATGTGAATTTATAGCTGGTTTCTCGATTTTGTTTCTTTTGTTTGTGTGTCTGTTTGTATGCCAGTGCAATGCTGATTTGGTTACTGTAGCTTTGTAGTAGTATATTTTGAAGCCAGGTAGTGTGATGCCTCCAGCTTTGTTCTTGTTGCTCAGGATTGCTCTGGCTATTTGGGGTCTTTCATGGTTGTACATAAATTTTAGGATTGCTTTTTTTTGTTTCTTTGAAGAATAGTTGCTATAATTTTGATAGGGATTGTATTGAACCTGTAAATTACTTTGGGTAGTATTATTTTAACAATATTAAATCTTCCAATCCATGAAAATGGAATACCTTTCCATTTTTCTGTGTGTCTTTATTTATTTAGTTGAGATAGAATCTCGCTCTGTTGCCCAGGCTGGAGTCCGGTGGCACGATCTCAGCTCGCTGCAACCACTGCCTCCCAGGTTCAAGCAGTTCTCCTGCCTCAGCTTCCCAAGTCCAGTCTATCATTCTGGGAGTTTTTCTGGTACTATTAATTTTAAAATCCTTTCATTTTCTTTTTCTTGAATTATCATTTTAGTTAAATATTGGGCTTCTGGATTGGTCTTCATGTGTATTAACTTTCTTCTTTTTTTTTTTTTTGAGACTGGGTCTCGCTCTGTTGCCCAGGATAGAATGCAGAGGCACAGTCACAGCTCGCTGCAGCTTCAACATCCAGGGCTCAAGTGACCCTCCCACCTCAGCCTCCCAAGTAGCTGGGACTACAGGCATGTGCCACCAAGCTTGGCTAATTTTTAAGTTATTTGTAGAGATAGGGGTCTCCCTATGTTGTTCAGGCTGGTCTAACTCCTAGACTCAAGTGATCTCCCACTTTGGCCTCCCAAAGTGCTGGTATTACAGGTGTGAGCCACTGTGCTTGGCCCTAACTTTCTTCTTGGTCTACCTTTTTGTCTTGTTTCTTCTTTCTGAAAGACTTTCTTCACTTTACCTTCTAACCTCTATGCTTGTAATTTTTTTTTGAGCCATCAAATTGTTAATCTCCCAGAACTCTTTCTGTTATTTAATTGAATTATTATATTTAAAATTTTAATAGCAGCTGGTTCTTGTTTTATAAATGTAGTATCTTCTGTATATTTTTGAGGATACATAGATTTTGTTTGTTTGTTTGTTTTTTCTGAGGTGGAGTCATGCACTGTGGCCAGGCTGGAGTTCAGTGGCGAGATCTCAGCTCACTGCAACCTCCGCCTCTCAAGAATTCAATCAATTCTCCTGCCTCAGCTCCCAAGTAGCTGGGACTACAGGTGCACACCACCACACCCGGCTAATTTTTGTATTTTTTTAAGTAGAGATGGGGTTTCGCCATATTGACCAGGCTGGTCTTGAACTCTTGATTACCTTAGGTGATCCGCCCACCTCGGCCCCACAAAGTGCTGGGATTACAGACGTGAGCCACCGTGCCTGGCCTAATCTTTTTTTAAAAGAGTTTTTTATGTTTTATGAATTGTCTTATGAAATTATCTTAGTTCTCTTCATTCATTCCTCTCTTTTCTTTTGTGTTTCTCATTCACATTACAGATTTTCCTTAAAAGTCTGGCAATCTTTGATAATCTAGCCACTTTTAAGAATGAGGCAATAGTCTGGGTGCAGTGGCTCATGCCTATAATCCCAGCACTTTGGAAGGCCGAGGCAGCGGATCATGAGGTCGAGAAATCGAGACCATCCTGGCCGACATGATGAAACCCTGTCTCTACTAAAAATACAAAAATTAGCTGGGCGTTTTGGCACGCATCTGTAGTCCCAGCGACTCGGGAGGCTGAGGCAGGAGAATCTCTTGAACCCGGGAGGTGGAGGCTGCAGTGAGTTGAGATCACACCACTGCACTCCAGCCTGGTGACAGAGTGAGACTCTGTCTCAGAAAAAAAAAAAAAAAAAAAAAAAAGAATGAGACAATAGAAGGATTGACTTTGAACTTTTCATACTTGAATAGGCTTCTTGGCCAACAGTGCCCCGTTTAGCTGCCCTAATTCTCTTCCTAGATGGTTCAATAAACTTCTTTATAGAAAACCGCTTTCAGGATTTTTTGTTTGTTTGTTTTTTTGAGACGGAGTCTCACTCTGTCACCCTGGCTGGAGTGCAGTGGTGCAGTCTCGGCTCACTGCAAGCTCCGCCTCCTGGGTTCACGCCATTCTCTTGCCTCAGCCTCCAGAGAAGCTGGGACTACAGGCACCTGCCACCACGCCCGGCTAATTTTTTGTATTTTTAGTAGAGATGGGGTTTCACCATGTTAGCCAGGATGATTTCCATCTCCTGACCTCGTGATCCACCCGCCTCGGCCTCCCAAAGTGTTGGGATTATAGGCATGAACCACAGTGCCCGGCCTATTACTATTATTTTCTGCCTGGAGAACAATCACCTTGATGGATGTTTTGCTTACTGGTTTGTGGGAGTGGAGTGGGTGCTTTTTATATACTCTATATTATTCAGGCTGTTTTAGTCCATTTTCTATTGATATAACAGAATACCACAGACTGGGTAATTTGTAAAGAAAAGAAGTTTATTCATCTCACAATTCTGGAGGCTAGGGAGTCCAAGAACTTGGCTCTGGCATCTGGTGAGGGCCATCCCACAGCAGAAGGGTGGAAGGCAGAAGTGAGCACGCAAGACAGAGAAAGGAAATCTGGCCAAACGCCCTCCTTCTAATTAAGAATCTACTCCCGAGACAACAAATTCGCTCCCATGACAATAGTAGTAGTCCACTCATGAAGGTGGAGCCGTCATGACCTAATCATCTCTTAAAGTCTCACCTCTTAATACTGTTACATGGACAATTAAATTTCTTTCTTTCTTTCTCTCTCTCTTTTTTTTAGACAGAGTCTTGCTCTGTCACCCAGGCTGGAGCTGGAGTGTGGTGGCACGACCTTGGCCCACTGCAACCTCTGCCTTCTGAGTTCAAGCAATTCTCCTGCCTCAGCCTCCCGAGAAGTTGAGATTATGGGCATGCACCACCATGCCCGGCTAATGTTTGTATTTTTAGTAAAGATAGGGTTTCACCATGTTGACCAGGCTGCTCTTGAACTCCTAACCTCAAGTGAGCCACCTACCTCAGCCTCTCAAAGTGCTGGAATTACAGGCGTGAGCCACCGCGCCCAGTTGGGCAATTACATTTCAACATGCGTTTTGCGGGGACATTCAAACCATAGCACATGCTTTAAATAATAACCCTGCTTTCATTCCCAGGTCTCATTCCTCTTGACCATCCTAACTGAATTTTCTGAATCTAAGCATTTGAAGTTTCTCCAGGTAAGATTGGTGTGCTCTTCCAATGGGGAGTCTTTTCCACTTATACACACAGTCACACAGGCTGGAGTACAGTGGTTTGACCGTAGCTCATTGCAGCCTCTAACTCCTGGGCTCAAGTGGTCCTCCTGCCTCAGTCTCCTGAATACCATGCCCGGCTACTTTTTATTATTATTATCTTTTTCTTTTTGATACAAAGTCTTGCTCTGTTGCTCAGGCTGGAGTGCAGTGGCGCCATCTCAGCTCACTGCAACCTCCGTCTCAAGGGTTCAAGCAATTTTCCTGTCTCAGCCACCTGATTAGTTGAGTTTACAGGCATGCAACATCACGTCCAACTTTTTTTTTTTTTTGGTATTTTTAGTAGAGATAGGCTTTTGCCATGTTGGCCAGGCTGGTCTCGAATTCTGGCCTTAAGTGATCCTCCCTCTTTAGCCTTCCAAATAGCTGGGATTATAGGCACTGCTCCTGGCTATGCACTCATTTTCTAAGTAGTGGTTCCTTCATTATCAGTGCTTTATCAGTGATCAGTTCTCCAAACTCAGTGTTTTCCAAAAGCTTGATAAAAATCACTTGTTTGCTGATGGCTTTCCTTTCTTTCTCTTCAATATTGCACTTTTATACCCTGAAAATAACTTTTACTGTCATTTTAATAAAGTTTCAGGAGGGACTAACAAAAAGGTTGTAGCTCTTCCATCATCTTAAACGAACAAATCTCATTTAATTTTTAGAACAATCCGCCGGGCGCGGTGGCTCACGCCTGTAATCCCAACACTTTGGGAGGCCAAGGCGGGCAGATCACGAACGAGGTCGGGAGATCAAGACCATCCTGGCTAACACGGTGAAACCCCGTCTCTACTAAAAATACAAAAAATTAGCCGGGCGTGGTGGCGGGCGCCTGTAGTTCCAGCTACTGGGGAGGCGGAGGCAGGAGAATGGCGTGAACCCCAGAGGCAGAGCTTGCAGTGAGCCGAGATCATGCCCATTGCACTCCAGCCTGGGCACAGAGTGAGACTCTGTCTCAAAATAAAATAAAATAAAATAAATTTTTAGAACAATCCTATATCATATTATTTTACAGAGTTGGGAACATTGGCCCAAGGAAACTAAATATTAATAGATATCTCTAAACCAAATAAGTTATTCAGTGATGGAGCAGGGAATAAATCCCAGGAAATTCACTCTAGTGATTCATCGTCTTGTTTTTTCTCTAAATTTATTAGTATAAAATTCTAAGGCCATATTTACAAATATCCTAGGAGGTAACAGAAATATTGAGTTCTGAACAATTTCATTTTAAGAGACTCAGGAAATACCTAGTTAAGTATATACCTAATTGACTGTGTTTGAGAGATGATTCTAAAATGAATCAAGTTATCTCTGCTCTGGATTATCCAGCTTTGCATTCCTTATATTTAGTCATTAATTGCTACATGTTATTTGACTTCTTTGGAACTGTTTCTAAGTATTTTAAAATATTTTCAATCAGAAGCAATGGAAAAGAACAATATCATTCAGAGAAATGAGTAACAACTGGAAAGGGAAAGTAGAATGGTTTAAAGTGGCACACATAAAAGATGTTTGTTCTTACATCCTTTTCCACTGAAGTCTTACTCTTTTTATTTTTATTTTTATTTTTTTTGAGATGGAGTCTCGCTCTGTCCCCCAGGCTGGACTGCAGTGGCGCGATCTTGGCTCACTGCAAGCTCCATCTCCCGGGTTCACGCCATTCTCCTCCCTCAGCTTCCTGAGTAACTGAGACTACAGGCACCTACCACCACGCCCGGCTAATTTTTTGTATTTTTAGTAGAGACGGGAGTTTCACAACGTTAGCCAGGATGGTCTCAATCTCCTGACCTCGTGATCTGCCCACCATAGCCTCCCAAAGTGATGAGATTACAGGCGTAAGCCACCACGCCTGGCCTTGAAGTCTTATTCTTAAGGGACTTGTATAAAAGAGAATATGTCAGACAGGCCATGCTAAGACCGGTTAATACTTTCCAGCAAATATTGCTTTATATACGTGAGTGCAGATATTTTCTGGAACTTCTATGTTTGAATATAGTAATCTATACATGCTGTACTGGAAACCTGTCTTTGACTTTCTATTCAATTGTGCCATCGAGAATAGACGAGTCATGTTTCTCAGACCTTCAGTTTTCTTATTCAGTCAAAATACTGGACCAGATGACCTCCAAGACTTCATCCTTCCATAAAATTCCATGATTATATTACTTAGACCTTCTTACTTTATTTTTAGTGGTTCATAATATGTCTTTTGATCAATACCTTAAAGTGTAATTTACATAGGTTTAAATATACACGTTTTAAATGTATTGCTCAATGGCTTAATAAAAATAGCTTTATTGGGATATAATTAACATGTCACAAAATTCACCTGTTTAATGTGTACAATTCAATGGTGTTTAGTATATTTACAGATTTTTTTTTTTCTTTTTGGGGGGGGCAGAGTTTCGCTGTTATTGCCCACGCTGGAGTGCAATGGCGCAATCTCGGCTCACCGCAAGCTCTGCCTCCCTGGTTAAAGCAATTCTCCTGCCTCAGGCTCCTGAGTGAGTAACTGGGATTACAGGCATGCGCCACCACGCCCAGCTAATTTTGTATTTTTAGTAGAGACGGGGTTTCTCCATGTTGGTCAGGCTGGTTTCTAACTCATGACCTCAGGTGATCCGCCCGCCTTGGCCTCCCAAAGTGCTGGGATTATAGGCATGAGCCACCGCATATGGCCTATATTTACAGATTTTTATACCCATCACCATAGTCTAATTTTAGAAAATTTTTATCACCCTAAAAGAAACCTGGTGCCCATTAGCAGTCGCTCCTGTCCTTCCTTTCCCTTTACCCTGCCAGTTCTTGGGAACCACTGGTCTACTTGCTCTTCCCATATATTTTATGTTTGTCTATTTTGGCCCTTGTTTTTTTTTTTTTTTTTTTTCTTTGAGTCTAGGTCTCGCTCGGTTACCCAGGCTAGAGTGCAGTGGTGACAGCATGGCTCACCACAGTATTCTAGCCCTTTCGTAGGAATGAAATCTTACAACGTGTCATCTTTTGTGACTGACTTCTTTCATTTGGCATAATGTTTTCAAGATTCATCCATGTTGTAGCAAGTATCAACACTTCATTCCTTTTTGTTGCCAAATAGTGTTCATTTTGTGTATGTACCACATTTTATTTATCCATTCATCAGTTAATGAAAATTTAGGCTGTTTCCACTTTTGGTTGTTATGAATAATGCTGCTATGAACAATTGTGTTCGTGTGGACATGTGTTTCTATTTCTCTTGGGTACATACCAGGAGAATTGCTGGGTCATATGGTTCTCTCCTTTTAATATTTTGAGGCATTGCCAAACTGTTTTCCAGAGTGGTTGCACTGTTTTACATTCCCATTAACATGTACAAGGATTTCCATTTCTCCACATCTTTGCTAACAACTATTACTAAGTTTTTTGTTATTGTTGTTTTGAGATGGAGTTTTGCTCTTTTTGCCCAGGCTGGAGTGCAATGGCATGACCTTGGCTTGCTGCAACCTCCGCCTCCCAGGTTCAAGGGATCCTCTTACCACAGCCTCCCAAGTAGCTAGGATTACAGGTGTGCACCACCATGCCTGGCTAATTTTTGTATTTTTAGTAGAGATGGAGTTTCACCATGTTGGTCAGGCTATTTTTGAACCTCTGACCTCAAGTGATCTGCCTGCCTTGGCCTCCCAAATTCCTGGGATTACAGATGTGAGCCACTGCACCCAGCCAATTATTACTAAGCATTAAAATTAATATTATCTTTTTGATTATAGCTATTCTAATAGGTGTGAAGTGGTATGACTTTTAAGTTATCTACCTCTTTGTGACCTTCACCTAGTTAAGAATATGTGATGTTTCTATTCCTCCTGAAAGTTTCTTTGGTACCTTTCTTCAGTAGACACTAGGTGCCTGCCCCTGAGTAACTACTCTTCTGACATCTACCCACTGTAGATTAGTTTTGCCTATTCTTGAATTTCATATAAATGGAACCAAACAGTATGTATGATTTATATATCAAAGCACATGAATGTTCATAGCAGCATTATTCATAGTAGCCAAAAAGTGGAAGCAACTCAAGTGTCTACCAACTGATGAATGAATGAATAAATGACATATGGTATATCCATGAAATGGAACACTGACATAACTTAAAAGTACAACCTAAAGTAGCAAGTTGATGTAGAAGCTGCAGTAAATTACCCAGAAGGTCTACCTAAGATCATAGATAAAGGTGGCTACACTAAAGAAAATTTCAATGTAGACAAAACAACTTTAAATTGGAAGTAGATGCTATCTAGAATTTGTATAGCTAGAGAGGAGAAGTCAACACCTAGCTTTAAAGGTTCAAAAGACAAGCTGATGTTCTTGTTAGGGGCTAATGCAATTGGTGACATGTGGTTGAAGCTGATGCTCATTTACCATGTTTAAAATCCTGGGGCCCGTAAGAATTACATTGGCCAAGTGTGGGGGCTAACACCTGTAATCCCAGCATTTTGGGAGGCTGAGGTGGGCGGATTACTTGAGTCTAGGAGTTCAAGACCAGCCTGGGTACCATGGCGAAATGTCTCTACAAAATATACAACAATTAACCAGGTGTGGGTGTGCCTGTGGTCCAAGCTACTTGGGAGACTGAGGTGGGAGGATCACCTGAGCCCGGGGAAGTCAAGGCTGCAGTGAGCCATAATGGTGCCATTCCAGCCTGGGCAACAGTGAGACTCTATCTCAAAGAGGGAGAATTATTTTAAGTCTACTCTACCTGTGTTCTATACATGGAACAACAAAGTCCAAATGACAACACATCTGTTGACAGAATAATTTACTAAATAATTTAAGTCCACTGTTGAGACCTATTCCTCAGAAAAAAATATTCTTTTCAAAATATCGCTGTTCATTGACATTGCACCTGGTCACCCAACACTCTAATGGAGATGTATAAGGAGATTAATATTTTCATGCCTGCTAACACAATATCTATTCTGTAGCTCATGGATTAAGGAATAATTTTTCCTTGATCCTAATTTTTCCTTCTCCTCCTCCTCCTCTTCCTCCTCCTCCTCCCTCTTCTTCTTCGTCTTCGTCTTCCTCTTCCTCCTCTTCTTCTTCCTCTTCCTCCTCTTCCTCTTCTTCTTCTCCTCCTTCTTCTCCTCCTTCTCCTCCTCCTTCTCCTCCTCCTCCTCCTTCTTCTTTTTCTTCTTCTTCTTCTCCTTCTCCTCCTCCTCTTCCTCCTCCTCCTCCTCCTCCTCTCACTTAGTGGGGATGATTTTGATTCACTGCAACCTTCGACTCCCGGATCCGGATTCAAGTGATTATCCTGCCTCAGCCCCCTGAGTAGCTGGGATTATAGGCGTGTGCTACCACACCTGGCTAATTTTTGTATTTTTAGTAGAGACAGGTTTCACCAGTTTAGCTGGGCTGATCTTAAACTCCTGATCTCGCGATCCACACACCTAGACTTCCTAAAGTGCTGGGATTACAGGCGTGAGCCATCACGCCTGGCCAAGTCTTATTATTTAAGAAATACATCTCATAAGGCTATAGCTGCCTTAGATAGTGATTCCTCTGATGGATCTGAGCAAAGTAAATTGAAAACTTTCTGGAAAGGATTCACCATTCTAGATGCCATTAAGAACATTTATGATTCATAGGAGGACGTGAAAATATCAACATTAACAGCAGTTTGGAAGAAGATGATTCCAACTCTCATAGATGACTTTGCAGGGCTCAAAACTTCACTGGAGGAAGGAACTACAGAGGTGGTAGAAGTAGCAAGATAACTAGAATTAGAAGTGGAGACTGAAGATGTGACTGAATTGCTGCAATTTCATAATAAAACTTGAAAGGATGAGGAGTTGCTTTTTATGGATGAGCAAAGAAAGTGATTTTTTGAGATGGACTCTACTCCTGGTGAGGATGCTACAAATGTTGTTGAGATAATAACAAAAGATTTAGAACAGTACATAAACTTAGATGATAAAGCAGTGGCAGGGATTAAGAGGATTGACTTCAATTCTGAAAGAATTTCTACAGTAAGTAAAATGCTATCAAACAACATTGCATGCTACAGAGAAATCTGTCATGAAAGGAAGAATCAATTGATGCAGCAGACTTCATCACTGTCTTATTTTAGAAATTGCCTTAGCCACCACCCTGATTAGTCAGCAACCATCAACATCCAGGCAGGGCTGGGTGTGGTAGCTCACACGTGTAGTCCCAGCATTTTTTCAGGCCAATATGGGAGGATCACTTGAGGCCTGGAGTTTGAGACCAGCCTGGGCAACAAAGGGAGACCTTGTCTCTATAAATAAATAAATAAATAAATACATAAATAAAAATTTAGCTGGGCATAGTGGTGCACACCTGTGGTCTCAGCCATTCAGGAGGCTGATGTGGGAGGATCACTTGAGCCCCAGAAGTTGAGGCCCACAGTGAGTTACGATCACACCACTGCACTCCAGCCTGGGTGACAGAGCAAAACCCTGTCTCTAAAATTAAAAAAAAAAAAAAAAATCAAGGCAAGACCCTCTACCAGAAAAAAGATTATTACTTGCTTGCTGAAGGCTTAGCTGATCAGTAGCGTTTTTTAGCAATACAGTATCTTAAAATTAAAGTAGGCACATTTTTAAAAGATGTAGTGCTGTTGTATACTTAATAGACTACAGTATCGTGTAAACATATTTTTTTGGGGGGATGGGGAAACAGGGTCTTGCTCTGTCACCCAGGCTGGAGTGCAGTGGCATAATCTCAGCTCACTGCAACCTCTGCCTCCCAGGCTCAAGCAATCCTCCCACCTCAGCCTCCTGAGTAGCTGGGACTGCAGGCATGTATCACCACACCCGGCTAATTGTTTGTATTTTTTGTAGAGATAAGATTTCACGGTGTTGCCCAGGGTGGTCTCAAACTCCTAGGCTCAAGTGATCCACCTGCCTCAGTCTCTCAGAGTGCTGGGATTATAGGCATGAACCACCGCACCAGACTGTAAACCTAATTTTTATAAGCACTGGGAAACAAATTTGTGTGATTTGCTTTATTGTGATGTTTGCTTTATTGCAGTGCTCTGGAACTGAACCTGCAGTATCTCCAAGACATGTCTGTAATGTGTACTCTTTTGTGTCTGGTTTCTTTCACTTAGCATAATGATTTTGAGGGTTAAGCATGTTGTGTATCCAGGCATATATCAATATTTCATTCCTTTTTGTTGTTAAGTAGTATTCCATTGTATGGATGTACCACATTTTGTTTATCCATTCATCTGTTGATGGATATTTGAATTATTTTCAGTTTTTGGTGATTGTTAATAAAGCTGCTTTAAACATTTGTGTGGGGCATAGACTTTCATTTCTCTTAGGTACATACTGAAGAGTAGAATGGTAGGATTATATTGCAGATGTGCTTAATTTGATAAGGAATGCCAGGTTTCCAAAATTACAATATTGTTTTGCATTCCCATGGGCAGTATATAGAGTTTTCTTAGGACCTTTTAAACAAATGTTCATATAGGTAGTTCATTTTTGTTGTAGAAATACTAAAAAGTATATAAGAGTAAAGAAATACATCACTTAAAATTTTACCACAAGATGTAACATTGTGGAGTATATTATTCTTTTTTTAATTATTATTATACTTTATGTTCTAGAGTACATATGCACAATGTGCAGGTTTGTTACATATGTATGCATGTGCCATGTTGGTGTGCTGCACCCATTAACTCGTCATTTACATTAGGTATATCTCCTAATGCTATCCCTCCCCCCCTCCCCCGGAGTATATTATTCTTAACTTTTTTCTACCTATGCTATTTAAAATAAAACCTTATACTGTATGTACTTCTCTGTATTTTGCTTTTTCCATGTAACGTGGGACTAGATTTTCTGTTTCAATAAATATACATTTAAGCCACCATTTGAAATAGCTGCATAGTATTCTGTTACATCAGTGCAGGATATACTGAAACTAGCCATTTGGTTTTTGTTGGACCTTTAGGTTGTTTACTTCTTCTCATCGTTATAAATAATATGACAATGGACATTGTTGTAAAAATAAAGTTGTATATTTCTTTTCTTTTCTCTTCTTTTTTGAGACAGGGTCTCCCTGTGTTGCACCCAGGCTAGGATACAGTGGCATGATCTCAACTTACTGCAACCTCCACCTCCTGGGTTTAAACACTTCTCCTGCCTTAGCCTCCCGAGTAGCTGGGATTACAAACGCTTGCTACCACGCCTGGCTAATTTTTTTTATTTTTAGTAGAGACAGGGTTTCACCATGTTGGACAGGCTGGTCTCAAACTCCTAACCTCCCAAAGTGCTGGGATTACAGGCGTGAGCCACTGCACCTAGCCAGAATTGTATTATATTTTAATAATTCTTTTTTTTTTTTTTTTTGAGACAGAGTCTCATTCTGTCACCCAGACTGGAGTGCAGTGGTGTGATCTCGGCTCACTGTAAGCTCCGCCTCCCGGGTTCACGCCATTCTCCTGCCTCAGCCTCCCGAGTAGCTGGGACTACAGGTGCCCACCACCATGCCCAGCTAATTTTTTTGTATTTTTAGTAGAGATGGGGTTTCACTGTGTTAGCCAAAATGGTCTCGATCTCCTGACCTTGTGATCCACCTGCCTCGGCCTACCAAAGTGCGGAGACTACAGGCGTGAGCCACTGCACCTGACCTATAATTCTTTCTTTATGATAAACTCCAAGGAAGATTACTGGCTCCAAATATACACAAATTTTGAAGGCTTTTGATACCTCATGCCTAATTGCCTTCTTGCTCTGTTTTCTTTTTCTACTAGTTTTGTGACCTTGGATATGTTACCTAATGTTTTTGAGCATCAGTTTCTTCATCCACAAAATGGAGATAATAGAAGAATACATTGTTTTAAAATATTTAGTGTAGTGTCTCACACATGGTAAGTACTCAGTGGCAGCTATTACTACTTTAAAAAATTATTACAGTTAATACTATTACCTGGAGTATTTAAGAGTTCAGGACTTCTAAACCTCTCAGATACTTATACAAAATATTATTATTTAAGAAATACCTTTGTTAATCTGATCATTTGTATTTCTTCTGTGAATTATTTATAAATATTCCTTGATGATGATTTTAAATATTTCTCAAATGTTGGGATGAACAATAGGATACTAAGTTTTTGGAACTCTCTCTGATAATTAGGAGTGAGAGACAGGTGACTATCCCATAAATAAATCCAATAAATTTGGTACTACTCTGTTTATATATTTGTAAATTCATGCTGTTGGTATTCATTGCAGCTTTGATATTTGGGGCGGCAGATCTATAATGCATTTAGGACCCGATATAAATCAACTTTAACTATGTATTTGATGTTATTGGTTTTCTGTGATTACCTGATTCTTTATGTCAATTTTATGGGACCTCGATGCTAATAAAACGAAACAGAGTTCTCTAAACCCAAATTTATTTAATCTTTTTTTTTTTTTTTTTTTTAAGATGGAGTCTGGCTCTGTTGCCCAGGCTGGAGTGCAGCAACGTGATCTCGGCCCACTGCGACCTCTCCCTCCTGGGTTCAAGCGATTCTCCTGCCTCAGCCTCCTGAGTAGCTGGGACTATAGGCGTCCGCCACCACGCTCAGCTACTTTTTTGTATTTTTAGTAGAGATGGGGTTTCACTGTATTAGCCAGGATGGTCTTGATCTACTGACCTCATGATCTGCCTGCCTCAGCCTCCCAAAGTGTTGGGATTACAGGCGTGAGCCACTGCACCCGGCCACTAAATATTATTGAGCTATTTACTCAAGAGGTTTTAAATTTTTTAACATTTAACTCAGAGTGGAAGTAGGGGAAGTAGAGCTAGAAAATGGAAGAGGAATGGAAAAGAAGTCTATCAAGTATTTCTGTTTCGGCTTTTAGTTGGAGTTAGCTAACTTTTGGAAGGGGGAACAAGTTCCTGACTCCTACCTTTCTGTAATGGCATAAAAATGTAGCTAAGGTGTATGGAGAAGGTACCTCCTGATCAGATCTTCTCTCCCAAATCATCCTGAGTATGCCAAAACAAAAACAAAACAAAAATAAGGCAAAACAAAAACAATCCTTTCCCTTTTCCTACCACTCCAGAGATTTAAGAAATTAGTTTATTAAAGTGCCTTTTAAAATCAGTCTGTTAAAATCCACACCTTAATGTGAATTGCAGTACTATAATTAGACGTTCCACTTTCAACTTTTTAATAAGGATTTTTGCTCACTGGTGGCCCAGAGCTAATATTGGAGGAAGTGGTCAGTTGGAAGAAGGCTGATCTGCTCCAGTGTCACAGGGAGTTTTGGCTGTTAGGGTGTGGTTTTTAGGGTGTGTGTTCTCAGCAATTGACTTTGAGCCTTAGTTTTCTCACTGGTAAAGTTGGGGTGATGATTTATCAGGCCTGTAGTCTTGTGAATCTCAAGTGAGATGCAGTATGCAAATGCCTTGAACACTTAAAAATCACTGTTACATTCTGGCACCAGATTTTGAGTGTTCTCCCACATAAGTAATAAATCACCTTCTTAGAGGGGAGAAGTTAAGTAGAGACGGGGTTTCACTGTTGGCCAGGCTGGTCTCAAACTCCTGACCTCGGGTGATCTGCCTGCGTTGGCCTCCCGAAGTGCTGGGATTACAGGTGTGAGCCACTGCGCCTGGCTTCCAAGCTCATCTTGAACATTTACTGCCCCAAACCTGGAATCTACCATTACTGTCAGGAACCCTTGCTTCTTTTAGTGGAAAATGATATATAAAGACCATAATCTGGGCACTAGGGACATTCATTGCTACAGGAATTGTTATTTTTACAGATGTTTACAGGGTGAAGGCCAGGAAATGTTTAATCCCTTTTAATTTTTTTAAAGATAAAATATACCATGAGAATGTACTGATATTTTCCTTTATTTTATTTTATTTTTTTTTGAGAAAGGGTGTCGCTCTGTCACCCAGGAGGGAGTGGAGCGGTACAATCACGGCTTACTTCAGCCTTGACCTCCTCTGCTGAAGTGGCACTCCCACCTCAGCCTCTCGCTCTAGAGTTGCTGGGACTACGGGCACACGCCATCAGGCCCAGCTACATGAGATACTTTGATTCAGGCATGCAGTAAGCAGTAATCACATCATGCAAAATGGAGTATCAATCCCCTCAAGCATTTATTCTTTGTATTACAAACAATCCAATTGTACTCTTTAAGTTATCTTTGATGTACAATTAAATTATTGATGACTGTAGTCACCCTGTTGTGCTGTCAAATAGTAAATCTTATTCATTATTTCTAACTCCTTTTTTGAACCCATTAACTACTCCTACTTACCCCCAGCCTCCCCATGACCCTTCCCAGCCTCTGGTAACCATTCTTCTACTCTCCATCTCCATGAGTTCAACTGTTTCCAGTTTTTAGCCTCAGAAATAAGTGAGAACATGTGAAGTTTGTTTTTCTGTGTCTGACTTATTTCACTTCACATAATAACCTCACTTCCATCAATGTTTTTTAATGGCTGAATAGTAGTCCATTGTATATAATTGCCACATTTTCTTTATCCATTCATCTGTTGATAGACACTTAGGTTGCTTCCTAATCTTGGTTATTGTGAATAGTGCTGCGACAAACATAGGAGTGCAGATATCTCTTCATTGATCTCTTTTCTTTTGGATATATAGCTGGCAATGGGATTGCTGGATCATATGGTAGCTCTGTTTTTAGTATTTTTTTAATTTTTAAATTTTTATTTTTTGTGGGTACTAGTAGGTGTATATATTTATGGGTACATGAGTTGTTTTGATACAGGCATGCAATGTGAAATAAGGACACTGTAAAGAATGGGGTATCCATTCCCTCAAGCATTTATCCATTGAATTGCAGAAATGCAATTACATTCTTAAGTTATTTAAAAATGTACAATGAAGTTATTGACTATAGTCACCCTGTCGTGTGATCAAATAGTAGGTCTTATTTACTAGTTCTAGCTATGTCTTTTGTACCCATTAACCATCCCACCTCCCCCTACCTCCCCCCACTACCCTTCCCAGACTCTGTTAACCCTCCTTGTACCCTCTGTGTCCATGAGTTCAATTGTTTTGACTTTTAGATCCCATAAGTAAGTGAGAACATGTGGTGTTTGTCTTTCTGTACCTGGCTTATTTCACTTAACATAATGACATGCAGTTCCATCAAAGTCATTGCAAATGACTAGATCTCATTTTTTTAAAGGGTGAATAGTACTCCACTGTGTATAATTACCACATTTTCTTTATCCATTCATCTGTTGATGGACACTTACATCGGTTCCAAATCTTAACTATTGTAAACAGTGCTGCAACTAACATAGGAGTGTGGATATCTCCTCGATACACTGATTTCCTTTCTTTTGGGTATATGCCCAGCAGTGGGATTGCTGGATCATCTGGTAGCTCAATTTTTAGTTTTGTGAGGAACCTCCAAACCGTTATCCACAGTGGCTGTAGTAATTTACATTCCCATCAACAATGTACAAGGGTTCCCTTTTCTTTGCATCCTCTCCAGCATTTGTTCTTGCCTATCTTTTGGGTGTAAGGTATTTTAACTGGGGTGAGGTGATATCTCGTTATAGTTTTGATTTGCATTTCTTTGATGATCATTGATGTTGAGCACTGTTTCATATGCCTTTTGTTTGCCATTTGTATGTATTCTTTTAAAAAATGTCTATTCAAATCTTTTGCCCATTTTCTGATCAGATTATTAGATTTTTGCCTGTAGAGTTTAAACTCCTTGTATATTCTGGTTATTAATCCCTTGTTAGATAGGTAGTTTGCGAATATTTTCTTCCACTCTGTAGGTTGTCTCTTCACTTTGTTGATTGTTTCCCTTGCTGTGCAGAAGCTTTTTAACCATCTCATTTGTCCACTTTGTCTTTGATTGCCTGTGCTTATGGGGTATTACTCAAGAAATTGTTACCTAGATAAATGTCCTGGAAGGTTTCTCCAATGTTTTCTTGTAGCAGTTTCATAGTTTGAGGTCTTAGATTTAAGTTTTTAATCCATATGAATTTGATTTTTGTATATAGTGGAGAGATAGGTATCTAGTTTTATTCTTCTGCATAAGGATATCCAGTTTTTTCAGCGCTATTTATTGAAGAGACTATCCTTTCTCCAGTGTATGTTCTTGGCACCTTTGTCGAAAATGAGTTCACTGTAGATGTGTGGATTTGTTTATTGGTTTTCTATTCTGTTCCATTGGTCTATGTGTCTGTTTTTATGCAATAGCTTTGGCTATTCTGGGTCTTTTGTGATTCCATATAAATTTTAGGATTGTTTTTTCTATTTCTGTGAAGAATGTCATTGATATTTTGATAGGAATTGCATTGAATCTGTAGAGTGCTTTGGGTAGTATGGACATTTTAACAATATTGATTCTTTTGATTCATGAACGTAGGATCTTTCGATTTCTTGTGTACCCTTCGATTTCTTTCATCAGTGTTTTATAGTTTTCCTTGTAGAGGTCTTTCCCTTCTTCAGTTAATTCCTAGGTATTTAATTTTATTGTGGTGATTTTTTTTTATGGGATTACTTTTTTATTTCTTTTTCAAATTGTTCACTGTTGGCATATGGAAGTGCTACTGATTTTTGTATGTTACTTTTGTATCCTGCAACTTTATTGAATTTATCAGTTCTAATAGTATTTTGGTAGAGTCTTTAGGTTTTTCCAAATATAAGATTGTATCATCTGTAAACAAGGATAATTTGACTTCTTCCTTTCCAATTTGAATGTCCTTTATTTCTTTTGTGTGATTGCCCTAGCTATGACTTCCAGTACTATGTTGAATAACAGTGGTGAAAGTGGACATCCTTGTCGTGTTTCAGATCACAGGAAAGTCTTTCAGTTTTCCCCTCTTGAGAATGATACTAGCTGTGGGTCTGTCATACATGGCTTTTATTATGTTGAGGTATATTCCTTCTATGTGTAGTTTTTCTTAAATATATCTACCTCATCTCTCACCTTCCATGTGTAGTTTTTGAGAGTTTTTATCATGAAAAGACAATGTTTTTCTGCATCTATTGAGAAAATCATATGGTGTTGTCCTTTATTCTGTGGATGTGATGTATCATATTTATTGATTTTTGTATGTTGATCCACCCTTGCATATCTGAGATAAATCCCACTTGGTCATTTTTTTTTTAATGTGCTGTTTGAGTTTTGTTTGTTAGTATTTTGTGGAGAATTTTTGCATTTCTGTTCATCAGGGATATTGGCCTTTAGTTTTTTTGTTGGTGTCCTTGTTCTTGTTTGGTTTCGGTGTCAGTGTAATGCTTGCCTCATAGAATGATTTAAGGAGAACTTCTTCCTCTTTTTTTTTTTTTTTTTTTAAGATGGAGTCTTGCTCTGTTGCCCAAGCTGGAGTGCAGTGGCTCAATCTCAGCTCACCACAACCTCCGCCTCCCAGGTTCAAGCGATTCTCTTGCCTGAGCCTCCCAAGTAGCTGGGACTACAGGCATGTGCCACTAAGCCTGGCTAATTTTTGTATTTTTAGTAGAGATGGGGTTTCACTATGTTGGCCAGTCCGGTCTCAAATTGCTGACCCTCGTGATCTGCCCTCCTCTGCCTCCCAAAGTGCTGGGATTACAGGTGTGAGCCACCACACCCGGCCAAGAACTTCTTCCTCTTAAACTTTTTGGAGTAATTTGAAGAAAATTGGTGTTCTTTTTTGAAAGCTTAGTAGAATTTGGCAGTGGAGCCATCTGGTCCTGGACTTTTCTTTTTTGGGAGAGTTTTTTTTATTATTATACTTTAAGTTCTGGGGTACATGTGCAGAATGTGCAGGTTTGTTACATAGGTATACATGTGCCATGGTGGTTTGCTGCACCCATCATCCTGTCATCTACATTAGGTATGTCTTCTAATGCTACCCCTCCCCCAGGCCCCCAACCCCTGACAGGCCCTGGTGTGTGATGTCTGCCACCCCTACCACCCTGAGTCCATGTGTTCTCATTGTTCAACTCCCACTTATGAGTGAGAACATGTGGTGTTTGGTTTTCTGTCCTTGTGATAGTTTGCTGAGAATGATGGTTTCCAGCTTCATCCACGTCCCTGCAAAGGACATGAACTCATCCTTTTTTATGACTGCATAGTATTCTATAGTGTATATGTGCCACATTTTCTTTATTCAGTCTAACATTGATGGGCATTTGGGTTGGTCCCAAGTCTTTGCTATTGTGAATAGTGCTGCAATAAACATACGTGTGCATGTGTCTTTATAGCAGAATGACTTACAATCCTTTGGGTATATACCCAGTAATGGGACTGATGGGTCAAATGGTATTTTCAGTTCTACATCCCACACTGTAGGATGTAGGATGAGGAATCGCCACACTGTCTTCCACAATGTTTGAACTAATTTACACTCCCGCCAACAGTGTAAAAGCGTTACTATTGCTTCACATCCTCTCCAGCATCTGTTGTTTCTGACTTTTTTTTTTTTTAATTTTTTTTTGAGATGGAGCCTCTCTGTCACCCAGGCTGGAGTGCAGTGGCATGGTCTCGGCTCACTTCCAACTCCACCTCCTGGGTTCAAGCCATTCTCCTGCCTTAGCCTCCTGAGTAGCTGGGATTATAGGCGCCCACCACCATTCCTGGCTAATTTTGTGTATTTTTGGTAGAGACGGGGTTTCACTGTGTTAACCAGGATGGTCTCGATCTCCTGACCTCGTGATCCGCCAGCCTCGGCCTCCCAAAGTGCTGGGATTACAGGCATGAGCCACCGCGCCCTGCCTCTGTTTCCTGACTTTTTAATAACTGCCATTCTAACTGACATGAGATGGTATCTCGTTGTGGTTTTGATTTGCATTTCTCTAATGACCAGTTTGTTGTTTTTGCTTAGGATTGTCTTGGCTATACAGTCTCTTTTTTGGTTCCATATGAAATTTAAAATATTTTTTTCTAATTCTGTGAAGAAAGTCAATGGTACCTTGATGGGAATAGCATTGAATCTATAAATTACTTTGTGCAGTAGGGCCATTTTCATGATATTGATTCTTCCTATCCATGAGCATGGAATGTTTTTTCATTTGTGTCCTCTCTTACTTCCTTGAGCAGTGGTTTGTATTTCTCCTTGAAGAGGTCCTTCACATCCATTTTAAGTTGTATTCCTAGGTATTTTATTCTCTTTGTAGCAATTGTGAATGGGAGCTTGCTCATGATTTGGCTCTCTGTTTGTCTATTATTGGTGTATAGGAATGCTTGTGATTTTTGCACATTCATTTTGTATTCTGAGACTTTGCTGAAGTTGCTTATCAGTTTATGGAGTTTTTGGGCTGAGACACGAGGTTTTCTAAATATACAATCATGTCATTTGCAAACAGAGACAACTTCCTCTCTTCCTGTTTGAATACCCTTTCTTTCTTTCTTTTTTTTTTTTTTTTGTTTAACTTTAAAACAAACCCTTGTGTCGAGGGCTGACTTTCAATAGATCGCAGCGAGGGAGCTGCTCTGCTACTTACGAAACCCCGACCCAGAAGCAGATCCTCTACGAATGGTTTAGCGCCAGGTTCCCCACGAACGTGCGTTGCGTGATGGGCGAGGGGGCGGCCGCCTTTCCGGCCGCACCCCGTGAATACCCTTTCTTTCTATCTCTTGCCTGATCCCCCTGGCCAGAACTTCCAATAGTGTGTTGAATAGGAATGGTGAGAGTAGGCATCCTTGTCTTGTGCTGGTTTCCAAAGGGAACGCTTTCAGTTTTTGTCCATTCAATATGATATTGGCTGTGGGTTTGTCATATATAGCTCTTATTATTTTGAGATATGTTCCATCAATACCTAGTTTATTGAGTGTTTTTAGCATGAAGGGGTGTTGAATTTTATCGAAGGCCTTTTCTGCATCTATTGAGATAATCATGTTGTTTTTGTCATTGGTTCTGTTTATGTGATGGATTACATTTATTGATTTGTGTATGTTAAACCAGCCTTGCATCCTAGGGATGAAGCCAGCTTGATCATAGTGGATAAGCTTTTTAATGTGCTGCTGGATTCGGTTTGCCAGTATTTTATTGAGGATTTTCTCATCGATATTCATCATGGATATCGACCTGAAATTTTCTTTTTTTATTGTGTCTCTGCCAGGTTTTGGTATCAGGATGATGCTGGCCTCATAAAATGAGTTAGAGAGGAGTCCCTCTTTCTCTGTTTTTTGAAACAGTTTCAGAAGGAATGGTACCAGCTCCTCTTTGTACCTCTAGAATTCAGCTGTGAATCCATCTGTTCCTGGGCTTTTTTTGGTTGGTAGGCTATTAATTATTGCCTGTATTTCCTAATATGTTATTGGTCTATTCAGGGATTCGACTTCTTCCTGGTTTAGTCTTGGGAGGGTGCATGTGTCCAGGAATTTGTCCATTTCTTCTAGGTTTTCTGGTTTATTTGTGTAGAGGTGTTTATAGTATTCTCTGATGGTAGTTTGTATTTCTGTGGGATCAGTAGTGATCTCCCCTTTATCATTTTTTATTGTGTCTATTTGACACTTCTCTCTTTTCTTCTTTATTAGTCTGGCTATCAGTCTATCTGTTTTGTTAATGTTTTTAAACAACTAGGTCCTGGATTCATTGATTTTTTTGAAGGGTTTTTGTGTCTCTATCTCCTTCAGTTTTGCTCTGATCTTAATTATTTGTTGTCTTCTGCTAGCTTTTGAATTTGTTTGCTCTTGCTTCTCTAGTTCTTTTAATTGTGATGTTACGGTGTCGATTTTAGATTTTTCCTGCTTTCTCCTGTGGGCATTTAGTGCTATAAATTTCCCCCTAAACACTGCTTTAGTTGTGTCCCAGAAATTCTGTTCTTTTGCATTTTCTGAGGAGTGTTGTTACTTCCAATTAAATGCCCCAACTAAAAGGCACAGACTGCAAATTGGATAAAAAGGCAAGACCCATCAGTATGCTGTATTCGATTTTAGAATAAGCACTATGTGTTGTTGAGAAGAATGTATATTCTGTTGATTTGGGGTGGGGAGTTCTGTAGATGTCTATTATGTCTACTTGGTCCAGAGCTGAGTTCAAGTCCTGAGTATCCTTGTTAATTTTCTGTCTTCTTGATCTGTGTAATATTGACAGTGGAGTGTTAAAATCTCCCACTGTGGGAGTCTAAGTCTCTTTATAGGTCTCTAAGAGCTTGCTTTATGAATCTGGGTGCTCCTGTATTGGGTGAATATATATTTAATATATATTTAAGAATATATATCTTGTTGCATTCATCCCTTTACCATTATGTAATGCCCTTCTTTGTCTTTATTGTTCTTTGTTGGTTTAAAGTCTGTTTTATCAGAGACTAGGATAGCAATCCCTGTTTTTTGTTGTTTTTTTTTTGTTTTGTTTTGTTTTGTTTTGTTTTGCTATCCATTTGGTTGGTAAATCTTCCTCCATCCCTTTATTTTGAGCCTATGTATGTCTTTGCACGTGAGATGGGTCTCCTGAATACAGCATACTGATGGGTCTTGCCTTTTTATCCAATTTGCCAGTCTATGCCTTTCAGTTGGGGCATTTAGCTCATTTACATTTAAGGTTAATATTGTTATGTGTGTGAATTTGATCCTTTCACTATGATGCTAGCTGGTTATTTTGCCCATTAGTTGATGCAGTTTTTTTCATAATGTTGATGGTCTTTACATTTTGGTTTGTTTTTGCAGTAGCTGGTACTGTTTTTTTCTTTCCATATTTAGCGCTTCCTTCAGGAGCTCTTGTAAGGCAGGTCTGGTGGTGACAAAATCTCTCAGCCTTTGCTTGTCTGTAAAGGATTTTATTTCTCTTTCCTTTATGAAGTTTTGTTTGGCTGGATATGAGATTCTTGGTTGAAAATTCTTTTCTTTAAGAATGTTGAATATTGGCCCCTGCTCTTTTCTGGCTTGTAGGTTTTCTGCAGAGAGATCTGCTGTTAGTTTGATGAGCTTTCCTTTGTGGATAACCCGGCATTTCTCTCTGGCTGCCCTTAACATTTTTTCCTTCATTTCAGCCTGGGTGAATCTGACGATTATGTGTCTTGGGGTTGCTCTTCTCAAAGAGTATCTTTGTGGTGGTCTTTGTATTTCCTGAATTTGAATGTTGGCCTGTCTTGCTAGGTTGGGGAAGTTCTCATGGATAATATCCTGAACTGTGCTTTCCAACTTGGTTCCATTCTCCCTGTCACTTTCAGGTACACCAATCAAACGTAGGTTTGGTCTTTTCTCATAGTCCCATATTTCTTGGAGGCTTTGTTTGGTCCTTTTCATTCTTTTTTCTCTAATCTTGTCTTCACGCTTTATTTCATTAAGTTGATCTTCAATCTCTAGTATCCTTTCTTCCGCTTGATTGATTCGGTTATTGATACTTGGGTATGCTTCACAAAGTTCTCATGCTGTGTTTTTCAACTCCATCAGGTCATTTATGTTCTTCTCTAAACTGGTTATTCTAGTTAAAATTCCTCTAACCTTTTTCAAGGTTCTTAGCTTCCTTGCGTTGGGTTACAATATGCTCCTTTAGCTTGGAGGAGTTTGTTATTACCCACTTTCTGAAGCCTACTTCTGTCAATTGGTCAAACTCATTCTCTCTCCAGTTTTGTTCCCTTGCTGGAGAGAAGTTGTGATCCTTTGGAGGAGAAGAGGCATTCTGGTTTTTGGAATTTTCAGCCTTTTTGCTCTGTTGGTGACCTTCAAGTGGAGTTTTTGCAAGGTCGTCCTTTTTGTTGATGTTGATGCTATTGCTTTCTGTTTGTTAGTTTTCCTTCTAGCAGTCAGGCCCCTCTTCTGCAGGTCTGTTGGAGTTTGCTGGAGGTCCACTCCAGACCCCGTTTGCCTGGGTATCATGAGCAGAGGCTGCAGAACAGCAAAGATTGCTGCCTGCTTCTTCCTCTTGAAGCTTCATCCCAGAGGAGCACCCACCAGATGCCAGCCAGAGCTCTTCTGTATGAGGTGTCTGTCAACTCCTGCTGGGAGGTGTCTCTCTGTCAGCAGGCATAGGGGTCAGGAACCCACTTGAAGCAGAGCTCAAGAGGTGTGCTGGGAGATCTGCTGCTCTCTTCAGAGCCTGCAGGCAGGAACATTTAAGTCGGCTGAAGCTGCATCCATGGCCACCCCTTTCCCCAGGTTCTCTGTCCCAGGGAGATGGGAGTTTGATCTATAAGCCCTTGACTGGGGCTGCTGCCATTCTTTCCGGGATGCCCTGCCTAGACAGGAAGAATCTAGAGAGGCAGTCTGACTACAGTGGCTTTGCCACCCAGTTCAAACTTCCTGGCAGCTTTGTTTACACTGTGAGGGGAAAACCACCTACTCAAGCCTCAGTAATGGTAGACACCCCTCCCCTTACCAAGTTCGAGCGTCCCAGGTTGACTTCAGACTGCTATGTTGGCAGTGAGAATTTCAAACCAGTGGATCTTAGCTTTCTGGGCTCCGTGGGGGTGGGGTCTGCTGAGCAAGACCACCTGGCTCCCTGGCTTCAGTCCCCTTTCCAGAGGAGTGAATAGTTCTGTCTCACTGGCATTCCAGGTGCCACTGGGGTATGAAAAAAAAACTCCTGTGGCTAGCTCAATGTCTGCCCAAATGGCAGCCCAGTTTTGTGCTTGAAACCCAGGGCCCTGGTGGCATAGGCACCCCAGGGAATCTCCTGGTCTGTGGGTTGTGAAGACTGTGGGAAAAGCATAGTATCTGGGTTGGATAGCACCATCCCTCATACCACAGTCCCTCAGGGTTTCCCTTGGCTAGGGGAGGGAGTTCCCTGACCCCTCGTGCTTCCCGGGTGAGGTGACGCCCCACCCTGCTTCAGCTTGTCCTCCATTGGCTGCACCCACTGTCTAACCAGTCCCAATGAGATGAGCCCGGTTCCTTAGTTGGAAATGCAGAAATCACCTGCCTTCGGCATTGGTCTCGGTGGGAGCTGCAGACTGGAGCTGTTCCTATTCAGCCATCTTGCCCAGGAATCCTTCACTGAGCTTCTTTAGTAGCAATATTTTGAATTCTTTATCTGAGATTTCAGAAATTTTGTTTTGATTATACTCTGGTGCTGGAGAATTATTGTGTTCCTCTGGATGTGTCATGTTTCCTTGCTTTTTCATGTTTCCTGTGTTCTTATGTTGTTATCTGCATATCTGGTGTAATAGTCACTTATTCCAGTGTTTAAAATTTGCTTTCATAGGGGAGGACTTTTTCCTGAAGATATATCTATGGTGTTGGTTGGCTAGAGCATTTTGGCTTTGATTCTGAGTCTGTAACTTAGTTTGGTCTCTATGATTTTTTTTCAGCTGTAAACAGCATCAGTGGAGGCTGTGGTTTCCTTGGTGGCTTAGGTCGTGGTGGTTAGTGGAGGCTATGGAGAAGATTTTCTGGGGACTGGGATGCCAGGTGGGCCAGTCTTTGGGCCTCAGTGGTGGTAGTGATGGGCTGAGCATGCCTGTCCTTGGGCCCCAGGGTTGTATATGCTGGCACCATTGTTAGTGGGTCTAGGTAAGTCACTTATTGGGCCTCCGGGTGGCTTCATTGGGTGCCAAAAATGGCAGTAGTGGGTCAGGTTGGTGGGCAGGTCATTGACTTCCTGGGCAGCAGGAACAGTGGGCAATTGCAATCGCAGTGGTGAGACAACTCTTTGGGACCCAAGCAGTTTGCACTGGTGTTGGCAGTGAGTGTGGCAGATTGGGCAGACTGGTCCCCATACCTGCAGGTGGCATATGCAGGTGGGTGCCAGCTGTGGTGGTAGCAGCAGGTTGAATGGACTGGACCTCAGACACCAGGAGGAGTGCTCAGGTGCTACCAGTGGTGGACTGGGCTGGGTGATCCCAGGCCCCTGGACAGTGTGGATGGGTGATCCCCAGGCCCCTGGATGGTATGCTTGATTACTGGGGGAGGGAATCAAACTCAAACCAGGCTGGGTGAACCTGCCCTCAGTCCCCCAGGTGATGACTGCAGGATGCTGGTTGTGGTAAGCAGGGGCAGGGTGATCCCCAGGCTGTTGGAATGCTCAGTTGGAGGATGGCAGAGGCGGTGCTGTAGGGGAGGACCGGGTTGTTTACCTTGGAAGCAGCCTATATGCTGGTAGCCTGGATTGGGGGGTGTGGGTGTGGACTTTGCTGGTACTTTGGCCCTACAGCAGTCTGTAACTGTGGTTGCAGGCAGTGGAATTTGTCTTCAGGGCATATAAAAATGTGTGACTGCCCCTCTGCTGGGGGTGGGGGTGGAGTCACTGCCTGTGGCTACTGCCTTGACCCCTGGCAGCAGGGCAGAACACAGTCTGCTGGGTCCTGGGCTCTCAAAATGGCAGGGTGCTGCAGCTGCTGAGGACTCAGGGGTTTATGGGACCCAGCGTGAGCCCTGTCTCTGGAGCCATGCCTTTGCAAGGGCTCCAGGCAGCTCCCTATGTTAGTCTCAGGACCCATTGGGGCCAAGAGGATCTCCTGTGGCTAGGATTATAAGCATCTGTGACAGGAATGCAGACTTCTGGGGGTCTCTCATTTACCCTTTCCCCACATTAGGGAGCCTCTGCAGACTCTTAGCCAGTTCTGGCGGAAGAGGCGGCCTCACTTTGTCCTTCCTTGCTTTCGGTGCTTCCGGTCTCTTCTCTGTTGAATTACAGTGCTCTCTCTCGGATAAGCTATTCGAAGTGTGATTAGCTACTTGCTGGTTTGGTTCCTCTTCATGGAAGTGGCAAATACTAGGTGCTTCTAGTTAGTCATCTCTAAGTCTCTCCTCTAAAGGATTATGTAATTTTTTTTAAATTTACATAAAATTCTCACGAAGTATTAGGTTTCAACACACTTGAAAACATTCTTTTCTGTGGTCATGCTACAGATGCAAAACACAGATAATTTTATTTTAATTTTTAGAGATTTATTTTCTTAATTAACTTTTATTTTATAATTATGAAATACACTGACATAAATTCAAGGCCAAATGAATAAAAAAAGATATATTTAAAAAGTCTGGTTTCAGCTCTTTCCCCTCTACCACCCACTTCTCTCCCTCCCCATATAGGTAACCATTTTTTAAAAAGTTTACCCTCCCATTAAAAAATAAATATATATTAGCCGGGCGCGGTGGCTCAAGCCTGTAATCCCAGCACTTTGGGAGGCTGAGACGGGCGGATCACAAGGTCAGGAGATCGAGACCATCCTGGCTAACACAGTGAAACCCCGTCTCTACTAAGAATACAAAAAACTAGCTGGGCGAGGTGGCGGGCGCCTGTAGTCCCAGCTACTCGGGAGGCTGAGGCAGGAGAATGGCGTAAACCCGGGAGGCGGAGCTTGCAGTGAGCTGAGATCCGGCCACTGCACTTCAGCCCGGGCAACAGAGCAAGACTCCGTCTCAAAAAATAAAAATAAAAATAAATAAATATTATTATACAACTTAATTTCAAAATAATATGTATGGTGACATAATACATACGTGTGTGTATCTATATATATATATTCACTCATAGATATACATGAATGATTTCTAGGTTCATCTATTGGTTATAGGAGCATATATACACATACAGCGCTATTCTAAAAGTGCCAATCTGATCATGTAACTAGAACTGTTTGGCAAATATTTATTATTCTTAGGATAAAAATATTGTTCAAATGGTCCCCATAATCTGGCATCTGTCTACTTGACCACTTTTTAAACCAAGCAACTCTTTTTTATCTTCTGTACTGCAGCCACATTGGGCTTCTTCCTTGAACATATACTGTTCTTTCCCGCTTTAAAGTAATTTTTTTTAACATGCCGTTCTGTCTTCCTGGAAGGATTTCTTCTCTTTCATTTCCCTTTCAATTTAGATAATTCCTACTTATTCTTCCGATTTAAACTTAAAAGCCAGTTCCTCAGAGAAACCCTCTCTGCCTCATCAAATTAGTTTAGCTCTTCACTGTTATGTATTCTGCAAATACTCCATACATTTTTACATTATTTATCATAACTGTAATTCAAAAATTTTAATGGAAAATTTTAAGCATAGAAAAAAGTAGAGAAAATAGTATAATAAGTCCTTGTATTTTTGTTAATTTGTTTAAATACTTATCAACTCAAGGTCAACCTTATTTTAACTATCCACCTAGACATTATACAATTTAATCACCAATATTTTGGCATCATAATTATAATTTAATAATTAATTGTGAACACTGTTGTTGAATGACTATCTCTGTTACCACATGGTAAATTCCATGGACTCGGGGATTTGAATGTCTTCTTCGCTGCTGCATTCTCAGGGTTTAGCTCGATGTTGTGAATATCATTAAGTGTTGAGAGGTATGTCAAATGAATGAATGAAATGTTATAGATTACTAGAGAAAACGGGAATATGCATTGACTGTATTTGGGGTTCAGCAAGGCATTTGACACATTCTCCCACAGAATCTTTGCTAACAGTATAGTCTAGAATTAAGAACAATTAAGATTCATTTCTTGTTGAGTGATTGTATCGAATGGGTTAATGAGATTGTGGTTTTTAGTTCAGTAGTGTGTCAGAGAGCTCTCCTTATGAACTGTTCTTGTTCCACAATTTTTTTAAATCAATGATTTGGATATGTAGAGAAAGGACTTCCCCCCGCCCCCTGCCCCGATATGGAAGAGAGGAAATATACTGGATGACAGAATCAGAATTCAAAAAATGTGTTTGACAGTCTAGGGCAACAAAAACCACTAAGGTAAATTTAATGGTAATAACTTAAAAGCCTTACATTTAGGTCCAAGAAATACAACTGTAGAAGTTTATGATGGGGGAAACATGGCTTAGCAGTAGCATGTATTAAAAATACATAGTGTGCACAGTGTGATGTCGTCACTATGAAATCTGATGGTAGTCTCAGATTTTCTTACTAGAAGGCAGCATTTAGAAGCACTTTTCTCTTGTTAATTAGATGGCACTAGAAAAGCTATATTTTGTTATAGGCAGAAGAGGCCTGGTGCTGTATTAAGGAAGAAGTGGTTGAAGAACTGAGGATTTCAATCTGTGGAAGCTACACTTGACCAGCACTAAAAAACCCCCAAAAAAACAAAAAACCAACAACAACAACAACAATGGTCAACACTTAAGAATTGTGAGATATCCCAATTCTCTTGATAAATGGGAGCATCTGTCAATGGTCACTTAAGCTGCATGGAGACGATTATCTGCTACCTTTTAGGTAGGGTGCCCCTTCTATAATTCAGCTGAGTTCCCACCACTTCCTGCTGTCTAACACCTTGCTGCCTTCACTCATTTAGGTATCTTTCTTGGTCTTGTAGGTATTTGCCTTTGCAATCCCTCGGCAGGCTAGCCGTGTAAGACCTGTCAGGGAGGAGCTTGGACCGCTGAGGTTAAAGTTATAGGGATGGATTTTGGCACAATGTAAGGAAGTCCTATCAAGCAGGACTGCTCACATGCAGAATGGGCTGCCTTGAGATTCTATGAAATTTCATAAAGTCACAGCCCACATCCTTTCTCTCTCTTCCCTTCTGCTATAGACTGAATTATGTCCCTTCAGAATGCATGTGTTGAAGCCCTAACCCCCATTGGGATTGTATTAGATAATAGGGTTTTTAAGTGGTAATTAAGGTTAAATGTGGTCATAAGGGTGAGGGTACTAATCCAATAGGCTTTATAAGAAGAGGAAGAGAGAGCTACACCCTCTGCCATGTGAGGGCATAGCAAGAAGGCAGCCATCTTCAAGCCAAGAAGAGAGCTTACCAGCAACTGATCATGCTGGCACCCCAATCCCAAAGTTCTGGCCACCAGAACTGTGAGAAAATAAATTTTGGTTGTTTAAGCCACCCAGTCTATGGTATTTTATTGTGTCAGCCTGAGCAGACTATGGCCCTTCTCCTTCCCTTCCCTTCCCTTCTTTTTCCTCCCTCCTTTCTCTCTCCTTCCCTCCTTCCTTCCTTTCTCTGCATCTCTTCTTCCTTTCCTCCTTTTCCTTATTCTTCCCTTAAAACAGTCATGCCTATCAGGAAATAGATTTCTTGATTGTCTTATAAATACACATTTCTTAGCATTTTGGCTCACTCGTCTTCATGCGGCTATTCCTTGTGTGTTTATCTGGATGGAGATGGTCCTGAACTGCAACAACGCTTAAGATTCTCATCTGAGGGTGCACGTAAAAATTGTCTGTAAAAAAGTATAGATACTCAGTTCTCCCCAGTCCCTGTCCTGGGAGATTCTGCCTTGCGAGGTTGTTGGAATGGAGGTTGGCATCTGTACATTTAAAAAGCCTCAAGGAAGATTTGGAGTCTTCTTGGAACTACTGCCCCAGGGATTATATTTGTGTCTATAGAGTACCCAAATCACTGGTTTCTTCATTTATTTAGCAATCACCACGTGTGTCTATCTGGAGAACCCCAAACAAAGTGAAACAAAATGCTGTAAAGGAAGGTACCATTTTGACTCTTGTGGAACCTATAGTCTAGTTAATACAACAACTATATGATAGAAAGGATTCTGAGAAAATGCGACCACCTGGGAGTTGAGTTGGTTCAGGAAGGCTTCCCAAGGAGGGCAGTTCCAAATGAAGGTGAAAGAAGTGTTGTGTTTAGGTGAGTAGAGGAAAGAAGGAGAGGATGTTTGCAGCAGGGAAATAGCATAAGGAAAAGCATAAACACAAATTGAGCTGACTTATTCAGGAGGCATTAAGGAGAGTTGCCTGCTTAACAAAGAAGAGGGTTGGTTGGGAAACTGGATAGTCAAGGGAAGCCTATGGTGAAGATTGTTGGATGCCAGGTGGGAAGTTTGCACTTGGAGTCAGAGAGATCTGGGCTTGAACTCTGCCTCTAGTACTTGCTGCAGACAGTGATTTTAGACAGACTATCTCTTCTGAACCTGTTTTCTTCTGTAAAACAGGATTAATACACACTATCCTTGTGGGATGTTGGTGAGTAAAAGAGACAGCAGTGCCTGGCACAGAGTAGTGCTCAGTTAATGGAGCTATGGTCACATTGACCCAGTATGCTGAAGGTAATAACTGCGGGTCCTGGAGTGGGGAGGTTGCAGGCAGGCAGTGATAGGTTGTCAAGGTGAACACAAATGCTGCAAGCAGGAAGGACAGATTTACTCACTTTGATAAGAAGATTATTCCCACTGGACTTTTGGCATTGTAAGGGCAGTGTGATAATTCCAGCCTTCCCGCTTCAGCTGGGTGTTGTGCTGACGTGGCCTAAGACTGCTTACGGCTGCTCAGTATCACCAGTATCACTTATACTTAGCAAATAAATTCCCTTGCTACTCTTGCATTGGATGCCTTAAATCCCCCAAAGACAAGTAGGTGGTGAGTTGAAGGCAAATAAAAATAGATCCCATTTGCTGGGCATTGTAGTAGGTACTTTATGGATATTCCACATGATTATGAAAATGAAAGAAAACTAAGAAATGTTCACATTAATTAAAATACATAGTTATATTTTTTCTAAAATTTGTTTTAAATAATGAACAGCTTAAAAACATTTGTAATATATATATAAAGGTTTAAAGAATGATGATAAAACAAAAACAAGTATCGCCACCCACTCCACAGTTTGAGAGCTAGAAACATTCCCTGCATTTTGGAATTGCCATTGTCTTTCCTCACCCCACTTCCCTCTTTCAGAAGGAGCCATTATCCTGAATTTTATGTTTAATATTTTCTTGCTTTCTTGTTTAATTAATTGTACCAGTCTGTATATGTTTTTCTTTCTTTCTTTCTTTTTTTTTTTTTTTGGAGTCTTGCCCTGTCACCCAGGATGGAGAACAATGGCATGATCTCAGTCCACTGCAACCTCCGCCTCCCAGGTTCAAGCGATTCTCCTGCATCAGCCTCCGGAGTATCTGGGAGTATAGGCGCCCACTATCTCATCTGGCTAATTTTTGTACTTTTAGTAGAGTTGGGGTTTCGCCATGTTGGCCAGGTTGGTTTCAAACTCCTGACCTCAAGTGATCCACTTGCCTCGGCCTCCCAAACTGCTGGGATTACAGGCATGAGCCACCGTGCCTGGCCCAGTCTGTGTATGTTCTTAAAGAATATATTGTTCACTGCTGCATGTTTTAAAACTTTATATAAATGGAATTGTACAGTTTGTGTCTGTTTCCTGCTTTCCTTCCTCCTAAACATTATATTCTTGAGATTCATCCACATTGATGCATGTAGCTATACTTGATTTGTTTTGCTGCATAATATTTCATTATAGGAAAAGACTGTATCTTATGGATCCATGTATCTGTGGACATGCAAATAGATTGTTTCCAATATTTTGCTTTTACAAATGTTGTTGCTGTGAACTTCCTTGTACAAGTCTTGGTGCACACGTGCAATAATTTGTTGAGGGTTTGTGCTTATGTATCAGGTAAGATTAGTTTAGTTTGGGCGGTACCTCCTATTACTCCCTGCTCCCGGTAGTTATGATATCTGACACATCCAAGGTTAAAGAGGCTAAGAGTAGGAAAGGTCTCAACGGTTAAACCCTGGACTTTGAAGGTATTAGGCTGAGTCTGTCTGAATTTAGTAGTGATCAGACTTCCTTGGGGCACCTTAGTGGTTTCTTCAGAGACCCATTGCTGGGGATCTCCACCTGCAGGTGCCTTGACAGGGTTGAATGACTTCCTTTGGCTGGTCACTTATGATGACCTCAATATCTCTTGGACATATGTCCGTACATCTTTAGCATCTTTCTGCAGAGGTCTTCACACTATTCCAGGTGGCCCTCATTAGCAAAATCCAAGACTGTTCCACTCCTGCTTGTCCTCCCACTACATTTCCTCTGACTCCCTTATCCCCATAATGAGAAAGTCAGATAATTAATGGATTCATGGGCTATCATGAGAGTGGGACTGGTGGCTTTATATGAGGAAGAGAGACCTGAGCTAGCATGTTTGGTCCCCTTGCCATGGGATGCCCTGTGCCACCTTGGGACTCTACAGAGAGTCCTTACCAGCAAGAAGGCCCTCATCAGATGCGGCCACACTACCTTGGACTTATCCTCCATAACTGGAAGGAATACATTTCTTTCCTTTCTTTTCCTTTCCTTTTTCCCTTCCTTCCTTCCTTCCTTCCTTCCTTCCTTCCTTCCTTCCTTCCTTCCTTTCTTCCTTCCTTCCTTCCTTCCTTCCCTCCTTCCCTCCTTCCTTCCTTTCGACAGAGTCTTGCTCTGTCACCCAGGCTGGAGTGCAGTGTCACGATCTCAGCTCACTGCAACCTCTGCCTCCCAGGTTCAAATGATTCTCCTGCCTCAGCCTCCCAAGTAGCTGGGATTACAGGAGCCAGCCACCATGTCTGGCTAATTTTTGTATATTTAGTAGAGACGGGGTTTCACCATGTTGGCTAGACTGGTCTTGAACTCCCAACCTCAGGTGATCCGTCCACTGGGCCTCCCAGAGTGTTGGGATTACAGGCGTGAGCTACTGTGCCTGGCCAGGAATATATTTCTTTTCCATATAAATTACCCAGGTTTAGTTATTCTGTTATAAGCAACAGAAAATGAACTAAGACAGGCATCTATACATACATACTTGCAAATACATAGAATATTTCTGGCACATTTTCTATAGCAAACTGATAACACTGATAAAACCAATAATACTGCTTCTGAAGAAAATAATTTGATTTATGGTGGTTAGGGATGAAGACAACCTACTTTTTACTGTATGTAATATACTATTTTGTATTTTTTTGAATTATTCTTTTTAGCATATGCATTACTTTTGAAAAATGCATTAATTTTGGGAAATAATTTTTAAGCAAAAGAAAAAATGAGTTCTATTTGAGTATTAGACCTCCTATGATTAATATTTGGCCTTTGTAGCATTGAACACTGTAAACTTAACATGATAATTTTTTTTTCCATAATGACTGAGAGAATAGTATTTACAATGTAATAAATAGATATGTATGAAAAAATATGATGACTGTATTTTGAGCATAGTGAGTTTGGGGTGTCAGTAGGAAACAGGCAGATGGAAATATCTAACAGGAGTTGGGAGTGTGGACTGGAGCACTAGTCAAAACTGAAGATTGTTAGAAAAGACTGAGTGAAATACCCAAAGGAGGGAATGTGGAGAGGAGAAATGGGCTATGGGCATAACTAAAGGCAACAGTTACCTTTGGGGTTAGAAGAGGAAAGAGGAGTCAGACAATGAGAGGCAGATCTGAGAGCGAACAGCTTTATGCAAGTAATGGGAGAAGATCATGTGAAGAAATAAGAATTGGTGGTGGTGGCTTGCTGCAGAGTCTGAGGAGAATGAAAACTAAGAAAATCTGTAGATCTGATTTTTCAATTGTTATCAAGAGAGTATTTTCTGTACATGATGAGATGGTTAGAAGATGAAGGCTGTGAAAAATAAACTTGGTAGTGAAGGGAAGGAGAGAGGGACAGGAATGTAGTTCAAGGGATAGCCTGGTGAGTGGAGGTGGTGTGTGTGTGTGTGTGTGTGTGTGTGTGTGTGTGTGTGTGTGTGTGTTTTAAGATGGGAAGCACGTCAAACCATTTATACACGGCAGGAAGAAGTCACAGAAGAAAGAATGAAGTATTAAAATGTGTTCAGGTTGGGGAGATTAAAAGCCATAGAGAGGGGCTTTCACCTTGAAATAGAGGAAGGTCACTTTTTAATCTGTGACAGCAGTGAAGGAAGCAAAGACAGGGAAGAGACAGGAAGTGATGTTAATGTAGAAGCACCACCACATTTTGAATAAAGGAACTACGAGATCATCTGCAGAGAATAAGGGGTTTGGAATAGAAGGAGGCTTTACATTTATAGAAGAGTGTTGTGCATTCTATAATTAGAAAAGAAACAGAAAGGGTCTTTTCTTAAGTTAGAAAAGCAGGTGGTTTGCAGCAGCATGGCGTAATGAAAAGAACACTAACTTCGGAGCCAGAAAGACCAGAGTTTGAGTCCTGGCTTTATTCTTTGTTAACAAGTTGCCAAACTGATCAATTCCTCAATTTTATTACAGAATAGGACAGCAATACCTACTCTGTCAAGCTGTTATGCAGATTCAATGATAGGACATGTTAGTTAATTTTAGTTTCAGCAAACATTTACTAATTTCCCATCATGTGCCAGATACTCCACTAGGAGTATCTCTTTATCCTCAGAGTTTAAAGTCTAGGAGGGAATATGCTTCCTCATTTTCTGTTGGGACAAAGAATAAACTTTTGCAGAATTATGAAGGGCTTGCTAACTACTTTCCCGCTTGTGCACTTTTCAATACTGGATCAGATGCACTGGCAGGTTTTATTCTGGTCTGTCTGGATTTAGCCACTTATGCAAGGGAACCACTTCTCTAAGGCCATGAGCGATTCTTACCCCTTGCCCTTTGGCCAGTGGGCTTGGCAAAGCCCTTCACAGCTGCTAATTATGAAGGATGAGTGGCCTTGGACTGCTGACCACTTCAACGATGACTCAGCTTGTCTCATTCTTATCTCTGCAATAAGCTTGATGTGTATTTGTTGTCTTTTGTTGTTGTTATTGTTGTTAGTAGTATCTAAATATAGGGTTGTTTATCTTTCAAACAGCCTCCCAGAGGGAAATGACCCCAGAACGAGAAACTGAGAACAATTGACCACAATCATGAACAGTAATGAAATTCATTCATTTATAATCTCCATTACTTTTAGGGAGAGTAAGTAAAGACATGCATCCTTGATTAGAGAGATTGGATTAATTATAATGATTGGACTTAGAGTGTGAGTCTAGAGAAATCTTAAATTAAATTCTAACAGGAGTGCTTTTGCAAAAGGATTATAAATTAAAGCTTTAATTTGTGTACTTTAGTTGTTTAGGTGATTGTAACATCATTTAAGCATTTAATGACCGTGAAATTGTTTCAGTGTCATTGGTGATTTGTGATGAAGATCAGCACGTTCAGATCAGAACTGGGTTAATTGCAGCTCATCACCAAGGAAAGTACAAAACATTCTAACCAATACCAGGACTGTAAAGTAGACATCTTTCCCTTTTTAAGTTCTTTTCCAATGCCACTGAGCATTTACATCCTTGTATTGGATAAATAATGATTACGTTGGCCCCATTTCTGGAACTATGTAAATACCAACCTGACAAAGTTGGTGATAGGAAGTTCATAGATGTTTCCTTTTCATGTATGTGCCCTCTCAGTTCTCCCAGGTAGACCAATCTGTTTTCCACAGGACTGAGCTATTGCTCTGGTTGTCAGCCTTGTTTGAGAATTATTGCAGTGTCCATGGGCATCAGTGGAATATTCCAGCTAACCTTTGTTAGGCCTTTGAATAAAGAAAGCAAAACAAACAAAACCCCAAGCAAACCAACAATGACAAAAATAATTGGCAAGTGCCAAGGTATCTTCAGTGATTAACAATGATTTTCTTTAGAAACCTTGTGAGTCTGTTAAAATAGAAGCAGACACAAGATTAATTTGCTTCAAGTGAGATAATGCATGAAAGGCATTCACTCCACACAGAGCCTGGCACAGGGTGAGTGCTCAAAAATGGCAAGCTCTTACTACCATTATTTTTATTATTTGGAATTAGTGTTATCTGTTTCTCCCTCCCTCTCCCTTTTTGGTCCTCATGAACATCTGTCTTTTTACTCTGAATACCAGTGGAATAAAGGTAAACAGCGTCCGTTCTTGTTTCTGAGGACAGGCTGCCCTGATGTTGAAGGTGATAGAACAGTCAACAGCCCTGGAAGCCCACTTCAGATTCTGGGTAGCTTTGTTAGGTCAGCGTGGCCTTGCAAACTGGCAGCTGGCTGGAAGATTGATGCTATGTTTGGCATTGGCTTACAATGGAGAATTGCTATGCATAGCCAAAAATCTTCCCTGGCAGCCAGGAGTGGAGAGCACCCTTGGACCCCACTTCACAGCATTCCTTTAAATGATATTACTGTATTCACAGGCCAGAACTTAAATGTTTGCAGTAACAAGGGAGCCAGGATAGTCAAAGGCATTTTTGTCAATAAAAGAGTATTCAGGCCATGCAATATATTTATGGTTCTATTCAACTCACCTTGTAGATAAGAGGATTTGGAACCGCTATAGACTCTAAATAAACCCTTATTTTAATGCAGATGGCTCCTTGTTCTAAATAATATCCTTTATATTCTTGTGCCTCAGACTTGGCACTTCTAACTGCCTGATGGATATTTCGACTTGGATTTCCAGCTATTAACACCTGTTCCCAACTTCCTTATTTTCTATCTGTGCTATCACCATTATTGAGAAACTGTATATATAGTGATTACAAGTGAAGGCTTTCGAGGCTGACTGCTGGGTTTTAAATCCCTGCTGTGTGATTTACCAGGTGTGTGGACTTGGATAAGTTATTTGACTTCTTGGTGTCTTCCTTATCCTCCTCTGTGTAATAATAACACATCCCTCATCAAGTTGTTGTAAGCATTGAATTAAATGTTTAGGCCAATGCCTGGAATGTAGTCAGTGCTTGTATCAGTTTGGTTGTATTAGGCTGCAAGTAACAGAATACCAATTAATAACAGCTTAGGCAATAAATATATTTAATTATCTTTTCTTTTTTGAGATGGAGTCTCCCTTTGTTGCCCAGGCTAGAGTGCAGTGGTGCAATCTCAGCTCACTGTAACCTCCGCCTCCCGGGTTCAAGCAATTCTTCTGTCTCAGCCTCCCGAATAGCTGGGATTATAGGCACATGCCACCACATAGTAGAGATGGGGTTTCACCATATTGGTCAGGCTGGTCTCGAATTCCTGACCTTAGGTGATCCACCTGCCTTGGCCTCCCAAAGTGCTAGGATTACAGGCATGAGCCACCACACCCAGCTCATAATTATCTTATATAACTAGAATTCTGGAGGTGTGAAGTTCCAGCCTTGCTGCAGCAGTTCAGTGGTGCCACCAAAGACTGCATGTCCTTTTCTCTTTCCCTTCTGCCATCTTTACCATGTCAGCTTTTCATCTTCACGGCTATCACAGGTCACCAGGCTGCTGCAGCTCCAGGGATCAAGGCAAAAAGAAGAGGGAAAGGCAGGGGCGGCATCAACTGTCTCTTTAATCAGGAAAGCAAAAGCTTTCCCGGTTCCTGGGAGCCTTCCAAAAGATTTCTCCCTACATCTTGTTGCCAGGACTAAGTCACACGTCCTCCCGTGACTTTGAAGGAGGCTAAGAAAGTGATGATCTGGTTTTCCAGCTTCTGTAATGAGAGAAGAGAGTTAGGCATGGTTGTAGAGGCAGCCAGGTCACAGTGACTGCCACCGTGATTAATATATGTTAGCTGTTACTGTTATTATTATTCTAGTTTTTAAAGTCAAAGATGTTGAAGTTATTTTTCATTCCCCCTCTTCTTCTCTAACACTCAGTCACCAAGTTCAGCGATTCCTCCTTCTCAATGTTTTCCATGCCTACCTCTTCTTTCCTTCGTACTATTCCTAATGTTCTGGTGTTATTATCTCATGCATGGAAAAATGCATCAGCTTTTTTTCTGTCTCCTTTATCTTCAGTTTCTCCATGCCCTGCTCCATCTTGCACTCCACTAGATGAATCTTCATCAAATATCTCTATCATGCCATGTTCTTGCCCAAATCCTTTAATCTCTTCCTATTGTCTACAGTAGTGATTCTTAAATTTCAGCATAATTAGAATCACCTGGGAAGGCTGGGTGTGGCGGCTCACGCCTGTAATCCCAACACTTTGGGAGGCCAAGGTGGCTGAATTGTTTTAGCTCAGGAGTTTGAGACCCGCTTGACCAACATGGTGAAACCCTGTCTCCACAAAAAATACAAAAATTAGCCATGCGTGGTGGCATGCACCTGTAGTCCTAGCTACTCAGGAGGCTGCTGAGGTGGGTGGATTGCTTGAGCCTGGGAGGTGGAAGTTGCAGTGAGCCAAGATCAAACCACTGCACTCCAGCAGCCTGGGTGACAAAGGGAGACCCTGTCTCAAAAAAAAAAAAAGCATCTGGGAAGCCTGTTAAAACTCAGGTGTCTACTTAAAAGCAGGTGTTGAGGTTATAAAACAATATATTCTCAATATACTCACAGTATATAATTGGCAAGACAAACAAAATAATTATAATTCAGAGAATTTATTTTCTATGTTACTCATCTGGTACATTAAATATTCTGCTTTACATAAGATCCATAATCAGTTATTTTTCATGTATATATAAGTCTCATTTCCTTCAATAGATCAGACATTGCTTGAAGGCAGAGATTCTGTATAATACCACACTGCCACTGTCAGTAGTCCTAAAATATTCGACACAATTTTTTTGAATAAATCAGTTGTATTCATGCAAAGTATTCAGTGGGTGCTTAATAAATGTTGGACTTATCTAGCAAAAACATTGGAAAACCTCAGACAAGATTGGGTAAAAAACAAAAACAAAAAACATCTCTATCTGTTAGAATAGATGTATAGCTTGAAGCAACAGAATTATTCTTGGCTAAGTAATGGCTACGATTTAATAATGTAGATCTTTCATGAATCAAATGGAAAGACACAGTGTAGCTCTGTCACAAATGCTAAGCTTCAAGGGGTGAAAGGGCACCAATAATCAGTAATTCTATTAGTAATAGGATTAGTTTGATTATTATTGAAGAGATCACCCATTCAATAATGTTGTTTTCCAGGCACTCCTGATACCCACTGGAGGTAATGCTGGTTTTGGGAGCACAACGTATTGTGAAAAAAATATAGAAGGGAAAAAGGTAATTATTTATACCTGTTTTGTGCCAGGGTCTTCAATGATGAATAAGACCCAGTCTCTCAAGGAACTTGGTATCTAGTTAGAAAAAGAAGCATGCAGACAAGTCTAACAGATGAATTCCAGTATAACCTGAAATCAGAGAGGAGCATGAGTGTGTGAGTGAGGCAGGAGAAGGAGAGAGGATCTCTTCTGTCTGGAAGTGTGAGGACAACTTTTCTCAAGGAGTTATCTGCTCTCTCACCTTCCTTTTGGCTTCTCTTGGAATATTGCTAGAGTTATTATTTTTATCATGTTTGGCCTCATCACCAACTACTAAATTTCAGATGTAAATATCCAAGGGGTTGATAACATCTTTATTTCTTTATACTAATGAAACTGGAAACAGTTTCAGAAATCATCAAATCTAACCCAGCCTGACAAACAAAATGATCATCTGTTCTCTCTCTTTCTATCTACTCCTGATTCCCCGAAACCCCCACATTTCTCAAATATGAGAGACTAAGGATAATCAACCATCCTGGTGTGCCCAGGCAAAAGTACTAAGATGCAGGACTTTCAGTGCTAAAACCAGGACAGTCTTGGACAAGCCAAGATGAGCTGGTCACCCTAGAGGGCAGTAGAAATAGTTAGAATGAAGGAGCCTGGATTAATCTATGCTCAATTCCTAACTGGGCAAATCCCTTAATGCTGATGGCTGCTTTATAGCACCAGAATATGAATGTGTCCCTGGAACAAGCCCATGCAGATTCAGAGCAAACATCCCACCACAGCCTATCAGGCTTGACTCATTCACTGGCTGGGTTAAGTCAACACAAGCATGTGTTTTCAATAAACATTTGATATAACTTTGTTTTGATTATAATGGGCTCTTAGGGGCAGCATTGTGTACCCGCCCAAATTCCTATGCTGAAGTTCTAACCCCAGTACCTCAGAATGTGATTGTATTTGGAGAAAGAGTCTTTACAGAGGTAATTAAGGTAAAATAAGGTCATATAGGTAGACCCAAATGCAATATGACTGGTGTCCTTATAAGAGGAGTAGATGAGGACAAAGACACAACAGAGGAAAGGCTGTGTAGACACAAGGGGAGAAGATGGCCATCTATAAGCCAAAGAGTGAGGCCTCAGAAGAAATAACCCTACTGACACTTTGATTTTGGACTTCCAGCCTCTGGAATTGTGAGAAAATACATTTCTGTTATTTAAGCTGCCCAGTCTGTGGTACCCTGGTATTGAGGCCTCAGCAACCTCATATGTGGGCATTGTTATATTGCTTATAACAATGGAAAATGGACTGGGTAATTTATAAAGAAAAGAAATTTATTTCTTCCATTTATGGAGGCTATGAAGTCCCAGGTCGAGGGGCCACATCTGGTGAGAGCCTTCTTGCTGGTGGGGACTCTGAAGAGTCCTGAGGCAAGGCAGGGTATCACACAGCAAGAGGGCTGAGTGTGTGAATGTGCGAGCTCAGGTCCCTCTTCCTCTTCTTATAAAGCAACCCATTCCACTCCCATGGTAACCCATACATTCATTAACTCTTTAACCTATTCATCCATGAATGGATTAATCCACTTAAGAGGGCAGAGCCCTCGTGATCCAATCACCTCTTAAAGGCCCTATCTCAATACTACCACACTGGGGATTAAGTTTCGACATGACTTTCAGAGGGGATAAATATTCAAACTACTGGGCCAGGTGCAGTGGCTCATGCCTGTAATCCCAGCACTTTGGGAGGCTGAGGTGGGCAGATCACAAGGTCAGGAGTTCGAGACCAGCCTGGCCAATAGGGCGAAACCTCGTCTTTGCTAAAAATAAAAAAACTAGCTGGGTGTGGTGTCACATGCCTGTAGTCCCAGCTACTCGGGAGGCTGAGGGAGGAGAATAGCTTGAACCCAGGAGGTGGAGGTTGCAGTAAGGCAAGATCATGCCACTGCACTCCAGACTGGGCGACAGAGTGAGATTTTTATCTCCAAAACAAAACAAACAAACAAACAAACAAAAAATACATATACACATACACACACAGGTATATTCAAACTACAGCAATTGCCTTGAGTTGGGCTTTCCCAGATGTATATAGTGATTTATGCAGAAGTAGTTTATTTGGGAGGTGATCCCAGGAAGCCCTGAATGACAGAGGTGAAGGGAGAGGGAAAGGAAGGAAAGTAGTTCAGAGCAGGTCACTGCTGGGGGCAACTGGATCTGCATCCCACTGGGGCCCTCTGAAAACTGCGTAGAACACACTTCAGGTTGTCCCACCCGAGGAGCAATTTATCCTCCATCTCCCATTCATTATGGGGGGAACAGGGATTGGCTTCCAGCCTGGCAGCGCCTGCCTGCCCTGCACAGTTGTGAACTAATTTCTGCTGCCAGAGAAGGCCCTCAGGGAGGGTTGGGGGAGCTTGCAATAAGAACTGCAGGTGTACCCAGCAACAGTCTCTGTGTGTTTTATTTGCTTTTGTAATAACAAACAATAAAGATTTCAAAAGCAGGGAAGTGATTGTATTACTGGGAACAATTTTATTTAACTTTAACATTATAACAAATCCATTGCCAGGTTCACTTTGGAATTTGGCCTAGAATAAAAGTGGCTTTCTCTAGGCAGGGTGTGAGATGTGATATAAGCCGTGTTCTTTCAACGCCCTGGCGGTATCATACATCAGGCTCCTCATAGTGCCAGCCTCACTGTCATTCTTAAATTCCTAGAGATTGGGCCTTGTTAGTGCTAAAGGCCTCTGAGGCTCCTTTAAATCAGTCATATATTGATTAAAATAAGAAGGGAGATTCTCTCTTTCCTACTTAAACTAGCTAAGGGCATATAGCAAAATCTCTTTTCCTTGTATCAAAATTAAAACAGGACTCTCAGTGTCCTGCACCATCTACCCAGGGTAGCTTCCTACCCTTCCCATTGCTAAACGAGATAGATAGTAATTATTCAGTACCTCCCTCCATGAGGACTGAAATAGATAATGCAAGTAGAGTTCTCAAGTAGAGTTCTCAACAAAGGGCCTGGCTACTAACTGCACACATCGAAGCCCATTGAGAATACTGGTAATTTGTATATTTATTTCATGTAACCAGAAATCTCCATATTTCATTTAAAAATAAATTTTGTCTCTGGGTGTTGTTTCACTTGCGAGTATGTCAGGCTTGTGACTGTGGATCCTTTGTCCTCCTGGCTTAAGTATCTCCAAGTAGAATTATTGGGAAGTTTTTAGATAAAATAAAGATCTTAGGAAAGGCTGGGGCTGGCTCTGGAGGAATAGAGGGGAGGGAAGGAGACAGAACTGAGTCCTGGGAAAACGGAGGCAGGCAGGCTCCATGCCAAGGGCTGGGATTAGTCCTGGGCACCTCCCCTCTTCCTCTCTGTGTTCTCCTTCACCCTTTGCCAGTTTTCATCAGTGACTGATAGACTAGGGGGCAAATATAAATGACCAATGACATAAAAAAGTTGTTTGTCCATCGTATGTTCTCACTTTTAAGTGCGAGCTAAGCTATGAGGATGCAAAGGCATAAGAATGATACAATGGACTTTGGGGACTCAGGGGAAAGGGTGGGAAGGGAGTGAGGGATAAAAGACTACAAATTGGGTTCAGTGTATACTGCTCTGGAGATGGGTGCACCAGAATCTCACAAATCACCAGCAAAGAACTTACTCATGTAACCAAACATCACCCATTCCCCCCAAAAACCTATGGAAATAAAAAATTTTAAAAAAAGGAAAAGGTTTTTAAAATATATGTAGGGAAAGATTATCTCAGATGTATTTTTTAAAAACCAAGATATTTTATAGGAATTTAATAGATGTTTTCAAGATCAAAATAAAAGTTGTTTTTCCTCATTAGTAAGCCAGAAAGTTGAAATTAAAACTGCAGTTGTATAAGTGCCTGAGTCTTAAGTAAAAGTCTTAACATGGGTCTTAAACAGAGGAGGGATAGGGTTAGTAACTTTCTAAATGAATGCTCCCTGACTGGACTCATTGTTTTAATGCAGCATATAATCATCTGGATAAATCTCTGAATGAAATTTCGGATTAAAAGAACACCTAAATGGCCACATTATACCAACAGAAAGACATGCATTTCAGGACTGAAAAAGAACATAATATATGGGATATTGAAGGCCTGTACTGTAGCCCAGCACCAGGCATCAGGTATATCTTCAATAGATGTTAACTATGATTATGATTTTTGCCACCCAATAACCATCTTTCCCATCTAGTGCCTCATGGGAATTTCAGAGAATTTGCATGTATGGGAGTATAATGGAGATGGAGACTCTGTAAGGAATTGGGGTGGGGGGAAATCCATCTGTTTCACAATGCACACCCACATCAAGTGACTAATTCTCCTTTCAACAAGAGTTTTTGCTCTCCAAAACCCCCTTCTCTTCCAGTCTGTCTCTCTCCCTTCTCCCATGTAAGCCTAGTGTTTTTCTCTCCTGCTGTATAGATTTTCGCTCATACCCCCTTCAAATTCTTTTCTGTGCCATGTAATGTGAAAGCCACAAAAATTGACCTCAGGTCATTACAGTCTACTAGAGGAGCTATAAACAACATTATTTAGAATAAAGAGGTTGACCACCGTGACATGCTAGAGGCATAAACAGCAGGGGTTCAGTGGAGGGGAGACATCATAAGACAAGCAGCGTGGGCATTGGTCTTAAAGGATAAATTGGATTCTGTCTAAAAACAGTAGGAAAGAATATTATTGGTGGAAGGAACAGCTTGAGCAAAGACACAAATGTGGCATAAGCCAGGGTCTGATCTTCCCAGCTTGAATGCCAAACAAAGGGATCCAGGTTGTATTCTATAGGTCAGCGTTTTGAGCAGCTCCTCTGATCCATATTGGAGATATTAGTCATAGAGTGGTTGTCACGAATGGAAGGGAAGAGGCAGAGGCAGGGTGCAGGAGATCAGCAAAGAGGACATCCACATTACTCTTCAACTCTCAGACCGTCAGATATAATGTTAATTATTGCCTTCTCAGAAATTTTTAAGGCATCTCCATTGTCCACAAAATAAAGAACAAACCCCTTAAAATGCCATTCAAGGCCTCCGTACTAGTCAGCTTGAGCTGTCATAATAAAATACCACAGACTTGGGGTTTAAACAACAGAAATTTATTTTCTCACAGTTATGGAGGCTAGAAGTTCAAGATTCTGGCCAGTTCAGTTTCTGGCGAGGGCAGATGGCTTGCAAGTGGCCGCCTTCTTACTGTGTGCTTATGTGGCCTTTATTTGGTGGCGCTCATGGAGAGAAAGAGCAAGCTCTCTGGGGTTCTTTTTATAAAGACTAATCCTTTTGAATCAAGACTCCAGGGTCCCACCCTATGACCTCATTTACCCTTCGTTCCATAGAGGTCCCGTCTCCAGATACAGCCAGACTGTGGGTTAGGATTTTGACATACACATTTTTGTGAATCACAAACATTCAGTCCACGACAGCTTCCTAGAAAAACAGTAACTACCATCTGTGAAGTGCCTGCTATAGTCTAGGCATTGTGTAAAGTGCTTTACCTATATTATTTCATTTAATCCCCTCAAGAACAGCATGAAGTAGGTATTTCGTTGTCTGCATTTTACAAATGAGTCTCAGGCAAGGTAAGTAGTTTGTCTATAGCTATACAGCCTTTAGGGGTGGGGGCAGAATTTGAAGGGGAATCCACCTTGAGGCAGGAGGAATCCACCTTGAAGGGGAATTGGAAGCACTCCACTGCCCTGACCGACTGCTTCCGACTTCAGCTGTGACTCTGTCCTCCCCACCCGCTCTGGTCCCACTGTATAACTTAGCATTTTCTCCATGTGCATAATTCTTGAGGTCTTGTGTTTGCTCATGCTGTTTTCTCAGACTGTAATGCCTTTTTTTCTTATTTTTATTCATTGTTCAAGTTTCCCCTCAAGGGGCAAGGCCTCTGTGAAAACTTCCTGTACATCTTTTTTGGTTGTTGTTGAATCATATGTATGTGAAACTTTTCTAAATATTCCATGCTGTTTCCTTTGGCCTCGCATTCTGGTTTACCTGTCTAAATGTCTGTATTTCCCTGCCACACCACCAGATTATACATATTTTGAGATATTTTACATGTTTGTATTTTACATCATGCCCATACTGAGTGAAGGTCAAGGTGAGAGTTAGTGAAGATATAAACTAGAGGAGTGGCAATGGAGATGCAAAGGAGAGGACGGATTGATAATACATATTTGGATGTGGGGACTGAGGGAGAGGCAAGGATGACTTGAAAGTTTTTCAAGGTAAGAACATCATTGTTATTATAGAAGCCAGGAGGTGTTGCTACTTGCGGGGAAAGACACCATTAATAGAGGCTATAGTAGTAATAATAACAGCTTCCACTAATTAAATACTTGAATCACTCAGCATGCCATGTGCTTGTCATATATTGCTCACCTGTTTCTCACAATAATCTTATGAGGTGAGCATTATTCTCAATGAATAGATGATGAAATGGAGGCTCAGAGGGATTAAGCAAACTGCTCAAGGGGGCACAACTAGCAAGCATCAGAGCTGAGATGCAAACTCAAGTCTGTCTGACTCCAAAGCTTGTGTCCTGAAGTATTATCCTCCTGAAAACTGTCGGGGGAATCTATTTCCTGTTCTCCAAGGGGCAGCAGGGGAGGTCTCGCCATTTGCCAACAACTCTTTGTGGTGTCTGGTGACTGATTGGTGGTCAGTGCCATGTTGGTTCTTCATGACACAGACAGTCTCCTGCACACAGATGTGAAGTTCCCAGTGATGGGAGTGAACATGAGATGTCTGAGCCAGGCCCTGGATGTGTCCTTGCCTTCTCTCCCTCTCTTCTCGGGCTGTACAAGCTGTTCAGCAGAAGTTCACACAGCATCTAGTCTTTTTCCAAAGAGACATAGCCATGGCCAAAGACAATCTGAGGAACGCTAGAAGTCACCTCGTCTATGTATTTGGTGTAAACTGGGAAGAAAAGTTCCCAACATATTTCATCACAGTCAGCAGTAAACAAATACCTTTATCAACAGCAGCATCAACAGCTTGTACTATAAGTGGGTGTGAGGGATTCCACTGCTTGGAAGGTCAAGTGTGGGAGATATCCAGGACTCAGGTCAGTGAAGTGGGCACATATCCCTAATAACACAAGAGCCTGGTAATGGAAACAAAGATTTCAAATTTGTCAATGATAAAGCTTTTGTTAGTTCTTCATCTTGGAGAAAAAGAGTAAGCTAACAGGAAGTACAAAACAGAAACACACATTGCAGAATTCTTTAGGCAATACTATACTAGGTTTGTGATTGTATTTTAAAACTGATTACATGAAAGAATATTAATTAGGCCTATGAGAAGTAGCAATATAAGTGGTTTGACAGAAATGTGAGAAGAATGTACAGTAGATTTCAGCAGATAATGGCAGAAGAATTGAGGGATAGGTCTTTTCCAAAGACTAAATGGATTGACTTGTTTATTCTGGCAATGTAAAGGAAGGAGGAAAGATTGTGACTTTCTTCCTGTGATATGAAAACTGAAATGGGTTGGGCAGGGTGCGGTGGCTCATGCCTGTAATCTCAGCACTTTGGGAGGCCAAGGTGGGTGGATCACTTGGGGTCAGGATTTTGAGACCAGCCTGGCCAATGTAGTGAAACCCCGTCTCTACCAAAAATATAAAAAATTAGCCGGACGTGGTGGCGGGCGCCTATAATCCCAGCTACTTGGGAGGCTGAGGCAGGAGAATCGCTTGAACACAGGAGGCGGAGGTTGCAGTGAGCCGAGACTGTAACAGTAATGGGTTTATATAGATACCTGTGAGTAATAGGTTTTCACCACGTCTACCTAGGTCAGCACACTAAATGCCAGAAGGATGATGTGTGGGTGAAGATAGAAGAGCAATATAATATGGGAGGGGAACCCTTTCCTGGCAGATTTTTAAAGAATAAAGTAAATGGAAGGCCTTGTTTCCTCAATTAGACAGTGAGGTTTTTTTTAGTTCTATTATTTTACAGAAGTTGTAGATGTTCTTAGTTTAACTTGCTTTAGTTCCATGTTCAGAAGTAGCTTTAGCCTTTATTGCCTACTACGTGACTGAAGAATAATTTGGCATTTTTCCCTTTTAAAGTGAAGCATGAGCTTTCATAAAAATCCTCCCCCATTGTTGTTACAGCATTTTGGTATGCATTTATATTTCAGTAATTTTAATGTAGTATATTAATTTTGATTATAAATGTTTCCACACACATGCCTACTGGTGGTAATATTTTATGTTTACCTTCTCATTTGTACATTTTGTTTGGGAGTAATGCATTCTGATAACTCATTAGGATACATGGATGGAAAATTTTCATTTTAAAGTAGGATAGTTTTAAGCAACATTAACATTTAATTAGAGCTCTTCACTGCATTTTATTATGCGGTTATTCTGTAATTACTCAGCAGGTCCTGGTGTTTACTAATGCAGAAGTGACAGCACATAATACTACTAAATTATTGCCACATCTCTGGAAATGACAATTGGAAAATGGGGAATAGATAAAGGCATTGTTTAAAAAGCCTCAGGGGAAAACAGCCTTGGAACATAATCCTTATTTTCTTTTGAACCATTTTTTTTCCATGACGATCCAGAGCAACATATAGCATGTAGACCTCCCCTACTATAGGTTAAGTAGCTTACATAATGGCTCCAGCTGCAATTTTCACATTTTGCATGAAACCCTTTTCTTGCAAGAGTAGGCGTGAAGTGGAGCCTGTTAGGTATAGTTCTAAATTGCTCAGATACATTATATGTGGGGAGAGTAGAAACCTTCAAATAAATGCCAGAAACTGAGGTTTCTAAGAAGCTTTATGCTTTTTAAATAATCATCCTTTTCTCCTTTTTAATTAGAATACAGATATTCTATTATGACCAGAGAACATAATGGTTAGAAAGCGCCATCAAATGCACCCTGACCCTTTATAAGATGGCAGTGATGCGCAGGCTGTAATTTTCATATATGAGCACCCTGAAATTCTTCTTTCCTTTTTAAGTTTTCTTTCATGCAGACTTCATAATCCTGCTGCTAATTTGATTCCCTGTCCCCTTTCCTCATTATGCCCAAGCTGCTTCTGGACACTCAAAGTGAATTGAGGCAACTATTTTGATATTGTGGGTGAAAATTAGTTTTAGCTAAGACATTCAGATAACAGGTGTGTGTGTGTGTGTGTGTGTGTGTGTGTGTGTGTGTGTGTGTGTG
>NC_045447.1:97906800-97916831 GCF_002776525.5 Piliocolobus tephrosceles
GTGTGTGTGTGTGTGTGTGTGTGTGTGTGTGTGTGTGTGTGTGTGTGTAGTTGGTCATGGGAGGTATCGAGCTGAGGAGATAACATCTCTGGAATGGGCTACCTTGATAAATCACCTGAACTCTCCTCTTTATATGCACTAGAGCAATGATAGCAGACATTCTTGCCTTATTCTTGATCTTGGGAGAAAAAGCATTCAGGCTTTCATCCCTAAATATAATGTTAGCTGTAGATATTTTGTAGGTACTTGTATTAGTTTGCTAAGGTTGCCATAACAAAGTACCATCAGCTGAGTGACTTAAATAACAGAAGTTTGTTTCTCACATTTCTGGAGCCTAGAAGTCCAAGAACCAGGTGTAGGCAGGTTTATTTTCTTCGGAGCCTCTCTTCCTGGGTTGTGGATGGCCTCCTTCTTGCTATGTCCTTATATGGTCTTTCCTCTGTGCGGGCTCATCTCTGGTGCTTCTCTGTTTCTCCAAATTTCCTATTCTCATAGAGACGCCAGTGGGATTGGATTAGGGTCCACCCTAATGGCCTCATATTGACTTAGTCACCTTTTTGCAGGTTCTATCTTCAAACACAGTCACATTCTGAGGTACTGGAGATTAGGGCCTTATATAAATTTTGAGGTAACACAATTTAGTCCACTGACAATACCTTTTATTAGGTTAAGGAAGTTCCACTCTATTTGGTTTGCTGAGAGTTTTTAAAATCATGAATGAATATCGAATTTTGCCGAATGATATGTTTGCATACATTGATAGGATCACGTGGTTTTCTTCTTTAGAATGTCATAATGATGGATTACATTGATTGACATTTATGCATTGAACCAGTATGTTATTCTTTTTTATATCTTGTTGGATTAAATTTGCTAATATTTTATTGAGTATTTTTGCAAAAATATTCATAAGGCATATCATTTTATTTTCTTGTAATGTCTTTGTCTGGATTTAGTATCAGAGAGTAATGCTGGCCTGATAAGTTGGGAAGTTTTCCCTTCCCTTTTATTTTCTGGGAAAGTTTGTTTAGAATCTGTGTTATTTCGCCAGGTGAGGTGGCTCATGTCTGTAATCCCAGCACTTTGGGAGGCCGAGGCGTGTAGATCACAAGGTCAGGAGATTGACACCAGCCTGGCTCACACAGTGAAACTCTGTCTCTACTGAAAATACAAAAAAATTAGCCATTCTCCTGCCTCAGCCTCCCGAGTAGCTGGGACTACAGGCGCCCGCCACCACGCCTGGCTAATTTTTTTGTATTTTCAGTAGAGACAGAGTTTCACTGTGTGAGCCAGGCTGGTGTCAATCTCCTGACCTTGTGATCTACACGCCTCGGCCTCCCAAAGTGCTGAGATTACAGAGGTGAGCCACCATGCCTGGCCGTTTCTTCTTTAATTGTTTTGGTAGAATTAATCAATTAAATAATCTGAGCTTGAAGATTTCTTTTTCAGGTGATTTTAACTCCTAATTCAATTTTTTCCAGGTTATCTATTTCATCTTGAGTGAGTTGTTAGTTCGCAGTTTGCAGAAGTGCTCCATTTTTTTTTGAGGCGGAGTCTCGCTCTGTCGCCCGGGCTGGAGTGCAGTGGCCAGATCTCAGCTCACTGCAAGCTCCACCTCCCGGTTCGCGCCATTCTCCTGCCTCAGCCTCCCGAGTAGCTGGGACTACAGGCGCCTGCCACCTCGCCCGGCTAGTTTTTTGTATTTTTTAGTAGAGACGGGGTTTCACCATGTTAGCCAGGATGGTCTCGATCTTCTGACCTTGTGATCCGCCCGTCTCAGCCTCCCAAAGTGCTGGGATTACAGGCTTGAGCCACCACGCCCGGCCTAGCGCTCCATTTTATCTGTTACTGAATTTATGTGTATAAAATCATGTGTAACATCCTCTTATTATTCTTTTAATTTCTACAGTGTGTCACCCTTTTTATTCCTGATGTTGGTAGTTTATGACTTCTCTGTTTTTTCCTTTGTTAGTGTTGCTAGAAGTTTGTATTAGTTTGTTCTCTAATTGCTATTAAGAACTACCTGAGACTGGGTAATTTATAAAGAAAAAAGTTTTAATTGGCTTACACAGTTTTGCAGGCTATACAGGATGCATGGCTGAGGAGACCTCAAGAAACTTTCAATCATGGTAGAAGATGAAGAGGAAAGAGGCATGCCTTACATGGTTGGAGCAGGAGGAAGAGAGAACGAGGGCCGGGGGTGCTACACACTTTAAAAAAAGCAGATCTCTTGCGAACTCATTATCACAAGAACAGCAAGGAAGAAATCCACCTTCTTGATCTAATCACCTCCCACCAGGCTCCTCCTCCAACGCATGGGGATTACAATTCTACATGAGATTTAAGCGGGGACACAAATCCAAACCATATCAGGTTTATCCATTTTATTGATCTTCTTTTTTAGTGTTGATGGAGACTTATCAATCTTATTGATCTCTTAAAGGGAAATACCTCTTTGTTTCACTAATTTTCTCTATTATTTTTCTTTTTTCCGTTTCACTGATTGTTGCTTTTAACTTTTTTATCCTCTTCCTTGTGCTTGCATTGGATTTATTTTGTTCCAGGTAGAAGCTTAAATGAACTAATTTGAGACCTTCTTTCTTAATGTGAGCATTTAATGCTTTACATTTCCCTGTAAGCTCTCCTTTAATTTCATTCCACAATTTTTGATATATTGTAGTTTTATTTTATTCAGTTAAAAATATTTTCTAATTTCCTTTGATAACTCCTCTTTGACCCATGGATTATTTAGAAGTATATTGTTTAATTTTCAAGTGTTTGTAGATTTTCCTGCTATCTTTCTATTATTGATTTCTAGCTCAATTCCATTACAGTCAGCGAACATACTTTGCATGATTCAACTCTTTGAAATCTATAGGATATACTCTATCTTGGTGAATGTTTCATAAGTATCTGAAAAAAAAAGTACAATCTACCTGTTGAATGAAATGTTCTAGAATGAAATTAGATTTAGTTGGTTGATAGTATTGTTCAGTTCTATATCCTTGCTAATTTTATATCTACTAGTTTTGTTGATTAATGAGAGAGGAGTATAGAAGTCTCTAATTATAATTTTGGATGTATCTATTCCTTCTTTTAGTTCTCTCACTTTTTAGTTCATGAAGCTTTGTGGTTTTTTTTTTTTTTTTGGTTTTTTAATTTTTTTTGAGACGGAGTCTTGCTCTGTCGCCCAGGCTGGAGTGCAGTGGCCGGATCTCAGCTCACTGCAAGCTCCGCCTCCCGAGTTTACGCCATTCTCCTGCCTCAGCCTCCCGAGTAGCTGGGAGTACAGGCGCCTGCCACCTCTCCTGGCTAGTTTTTTTTTGTATTTTTTAGTAGAGACGGGGTTTCACCGTGTTAGCCAGGATGGTCTCGATCTCCTGACCTCGTGATCCATCCATCTCGGCCTCCCAAAGTGCTGCGATTACAGGCTTGAGCCACCAAACCCGGCCAGCTTTGTGTTTTTTACTTGTTTATTTGTTTGTTTTCTGACAAGGTCTCACTTTGTCACCCAGGCTGGAGTGCAGTGGTGTGAACACAGCTCACTGCAGCCTCAGCTTCCCAGGCTCAAGTGATCCTCCCGCCTTTAGCCCCCCAAGTAGCTGAGATTACAGGTGTGCGCCACCACTCCTGGCTAATTTTTGTGTTTTTCGTAGAGATGGGGTTTTGCCACGTTGCCCAAGATGGTCTCAAACTCCTGAGCTCAGGTGATCTGCCCACCTTGGCCTCCCAAAGTGCTGGGATTATAGGTGTGAGCCGCTGTGCCCAGCTACCTTTGTTGTTAGGTGCATACACATTTAGTATTGTTACATGTTTTTGTGTTTTCGGTGAACTGACCTTTTTATCATTGTATAATGTCTCTTTATCCCTGGCTCTAACATTTACTTTGTTACTAATAAAGCCATGCAAGCTTTCTTTTAATTCGTGTTTGCATGGTATATTCTTTCCATTATGTTACTTAACCTACCTATATCATTATATTTGTGGTGAATTCCTTGTAGGCAGCATGTGATCTCATGTTTTTTTTGACTTCTAAATCCATTTATATCCATTCTGATCTCTTTTGATTGACATAGTTAGCATATTTACACTTAATTTAGCATTCACATGTAATTATTGAAATATTAATGAGCCTACCATTTTATTATATGTGTTCTGGTTTTCCCCTCTGATTTGTATTTCTCTGTTTCCCTTTCAGCTTCTTTTCTGGGGATAGTTGAACAAATTTTAGTATTCTATTTAATTTATTCATTGTGTCTTTGACCGTTTTTTGGTATTTCTTTTTAGTAGTTGATCTAGGGATTATAATAACATCATAATAACATATAATAACATAACTCATTACATTCTACTTAGAATCAATATTATACCTCTTCAAGTACGTTCAGTAAAGGATTAATTCAGCAGACTTGGAATGCTTAAGACCTGAACATTCCCAAAAAAGGACTGGCCTTTGACCAGCTTCTGGGAGGTAATCTCTAAGTCTTTTGGATATCCTGTTTGATAGAAGTGTCTTTGTATACCTGGGCCTTGGGCCTTGCCAGATAGTTTATGCCAACAATGTGATTTATGACTGGGGCCTTGTCCACAATGTATCCATTTGACCTCTGTAGAAGCTAGAGACTGAGTAAGGTTTGTCATATGGATGTTTCATGCCTCTGTGGCCAACCCCCTATACAAATCCTGGACATCAAATCCTGGCACTGGTTGGCAGTCAGCCATATATGTTTTCACACATCATTGTGGGGAAAATTAAGAAGACAACTTGAAGCTTGCTCTTGATTTCTCCTGAACTCTGCCCCATGCATTTTTTATCTTTGCTGATTTTATCTGTATCCTTTTGCTGTAATAAGCTGTAACTATGATCATTAACAGCTTTTCTGAGTTCTGTGAATCTTTCTAGCAAATCAGTGAGCCTAAGTGTGGTCATAGGGACCCCTGGCACAACGTGAAATGTGGAATCTTGCCACCATATGCATCTCTTTATTCTTCACAATCTATGTCATAGTCGTCTTATCTAATATGCTTACATACAATAAAAACCTCATCAGATATTGTTATAATTTTTGCTTTTGGTTGTTACACATATTTTAAAGAACTCAAGAGGAGAAGATTTGTCTATTCTACTTAACCAGATATTTAACATTTCTGTTGCTCTTTCTTCATTCTTAATGTTCCACATTTCTTTGTGGTATTATTTTCCTTCTGTCTAAAGCATTTCTTTTAGCAATTCTTTTAGAGTAGGTCTGTTGGCAGTAAATTCTCATGGTTTTTCTTGCCTGAGATGTCCTTTATTTATTTAGTTTTTAAACAACCTGTCATTTCTGAAGGATATTTTTACTAGATATTTAGCTCTGTGTTGCCAGTATTTTCTTTCAGCCCTGTAAAAAATGTCATTTTACTTTGGGCCTCCATGGTTTCCAGTGAGATATCTGAAATTATTTGAATCATTATTCCCCTATAAGCAATGCACTGTTGTTCCTTGTCTTTAGGTTTTTTTTTTTTTTTTAGATGGAGTCTTGCTCTGTCACCCAGGCTGGAGTGTAGTGGCATAATCTCATCTCACTGCAACCTCTGCCTCCTGGGTTCGTGCCATTCTCCTGCCTCAGCCTCCCAAGTAGCTGGGACTACAGGTGCCCGCCACCAAGCCTGGCTAATTTTTGTATTTTTAATAGAGATGGGGTTTCACAATGTTGGCCAGGCTGGTCTCGAACTCCTGACCTCAGGTGATCCATCCACCTCAGCCTCCCAAAGTGCTGAGATTACAGGTGTGAGCCACCCCACCTGGCCTAGTTTTTTATTTTCAGCAATTTGATTATGATGTGTTTGGGCATGTATTTCTTTTGGGACTGGGGCTTACTGGTTCTCGAATCCATAAGTTTTATGTTTTATGTCTTTCACCAAAGATAGGACATTTTTAGTTGCTATTTCTTTAAATATTTTTTTAGCCCCACACCCTTTTTCCTTTCCTGATGAGACTCCTATGACACAAATGTTAGGCTTTTTGGTATAGCACCTTAGATCCCAGAGGCTCCACTCAATTATATTGTTAATTTTTTTCTTTCTATTGTTGAGCAATTTCTATTGATCTATCTTCAAGTTCACTGATGCATTCATCTGCCATCTTTATTTGCTATTAAGCTCTTTCAGTGAGTTTTAAAATTTTGGCTATTGTATTTATTAGCCCCCAAATTTCCATTTGGTTCTTCTTTCTATTTTCTATTTTTTTGTTCTTGTTGAGATTTTCTATCTTTCTGTTTGCTTTAAGAGTGTTTGCCATTCTTCTTGGAGCACTTTTGCATTAGCTGCATTATAATCTCTCTCAGACACTTGCAATATGTGTGTAATCTTGATGTTTGTGTCCAATTATGTTTTCTTACTTAAATTGAGATTTTTCTGATTCTTTATATGCTTATTAATTTTGGATTATATTCTGGAAAGTTTGAATAATATGATAATATGTTATGAGATTCTAGGTCTTGTTTAAATCCTATGGATAATGTTGGTCTTCTTGCTTTAGTAGGCAATTCACTCATTTGGATACAGGCTGTAAGTTCTGACCTTTTTTCTATGGGTTGTGGTTTCAATGTGAGTTCTGCTTTCAAAGGTATTGAAATGCTAGTTGAATCTGTTTGATGTGTGCACCATCCATTGGTGAGTCTGGGACCTGAGCAGTGGTCTATCCTATAGTTTAGTTCTCAGTGAGTCCATGAGCTCATAAACAACTTCATGTGGTCACTTTCCTGAGCTCCTTCCTTTCTATGATCTTTGTGGTCCTTTCTAGTTCGCCGGCCCTATTTTTGTCTTTTTAGGCAGAAAGCTGGAATTTTTGTTATCATAGTTTGCCACAGCAGTCTCATAATTGCACCCACATCTGGGGCCAAGCAGTAGGAGGAAAGAGAAGAAAAAAAAATCAATTCCTATTTGAGTTGATCCATCCTCTTGGGACCATAGGTTCTCTGAGGAGAGAAGAAAGTTTCCATTCTACAAAGTTTCAGGTGCCTGTGGACCCTGCTGCTGCTGCTGTTGCTGCCATTACCACCACCACTGCCACCAATGGAAGATTTCCTGGTGGCTGGGACACGATAGCGTGGAGATTATAAAATTAAAAAAAAAAAAATGGGTGGATGGAGAAAACCGGCAGACCACAAGCCTACATCGTTCGTAGCCCCCACAGGAACTCAAATTTTAACAACTATCTGCACACAGAAAAGCACCATCATAAGAACCAAAAATCAGGTGAGCAATCATAGTACCTGTTTTTAACTTCATATCATTGAAAGAGGCATTGAGGAGGGCAGGAGAGAAAATCTTGTAATGATCACACCACGCCTCTCCCATCCTCCAGCAGCAGCCTTGTAATGTGGAGAGTCTGTGCACTTGGAGGAGGGAGAGCAGTGACTGGGGGACTTTACATTGGACTCAGTACTGCCTTGTCATAGCAGAGAGAAAAGCCATGCTGGGCTCAGCCAGTGCCAGTGCACAGAGGGAGAACTTGGATTAGACCTAGCCAGAGGGGAACCACTCATCCTGTTGGCTGGACCTCAAGTTTCTCGGCAAGCTTTGCCACTGGGGCCCAAAGTGCTCTGGGGTCATAGGTAAACTTGAAAGGCAGTCTAGGACACAAGAACTGCAATTCCTAGGCAAATCCTAGTGCTGGCTGTATTCAGAGCCACAGGACTAAAGTGGCACGTGACCTAGGAAGACACCAGTCAGGGCAGCTAAGGGAGCGCTTGCACTGTCCCTCCCCTAACACTAGGCCGTGCAGCTTGTAGCAAGGACAATGTCTCCTTCCTTCTGATTAAGGGGTGGAGAGCGAAGAGTAAAGAGGACCTTGTCTTGCCTCTTGGATAGCAGTTCAGCCATAGCAGGAGAGGGCACTGGGCAGAGCTATGGGGGCCCTGTTCCAGGCCCCAGCTCCTGGATTACATTTCTAGACACACGCTTGGCCAAAAGGGAGCCTGCTGCCTTGAAGGAAGGCCCCAGTCCTAGCAGGATTTATTACCTCCTGACCAAAGAGCAGTTGGGCCCTGAATAACCAGCAGTGAAGCCCAGGTAGTACGCTGTGGGCCTTGGGCTCTAGATATGCTGACTTCAGGTGCGACCCGGCACATTCCTAGCTGTAGTGGCTATGAAGAGAGACTCCTTCGGTCTGAGAAAAGCAGAGGGAAAAGTGAAAGGACTTTGTCTTACACCTTAGGTACCAGCCACAGTGAGGTAGAGCACCAGGTGTGTTCTTGGGGTCCCTGAGTCCAGGCCTAGGCTCTTGGACAGCATTTCTGGACCTGCCCTGGAGCAGCAGAGGGGAACGCACTTCCCTGAAGGGTGAGTCCCAGGCCTGGCAGCATTCACCACAAGCTGACTGCAGAGTCCTTGGATTTTAAGTGAACATCAGCGGTGGCCTAGCAGAATGAAACTTGATGGTGGTGGCTACAGGGGGAGGCTCCTCTGCTATGGAAAAGAGGAGGAAGAGTGGGAGGACTTTACATTATGGTTTAAGTGTCAGCTTAGTTGCAGTAGAATAGAACATCAGGCAAATTTCTAAGGTTTTTGATTCCAATCAAATAATCACATCAAAATGGATTAAAGGCTTATCAAAATGGATTAAAGAGTTAAACCTGAAACTATGAAACTACTAAAAGAAAGAACTGGGGAAACTCTCCGGGACATTGGTCTGGATAAAGATTTCATGAGAAACATCCCACAAGTACAGGCAACCAAAACAGAAATGGACAAACGAGATCACACCAAGTTAAAAAGCTTCTGCACAGCAAAGGAAACAATCAACAAAATGAAGAGACAACCCACAGAATGGGAGAATAGATTTGCAAATTATCCATCTGACAGGGAATTAATAACCAGAATATATAAGAAGCTCAAACAACTCTATAGGAAAAAATCTAATATCCACTTAAAAAATGGGCAAAGGATCTCAATAGACATTTCTCAAAAGAGGACATACAAATGACAAATAGATATATGAAAAGTTGCTCAACATCATTGATCATCAGAGAAACGCAAATCAAACCACAATGAGATATCATCTTATCTCTGTTAAGATGGCTTATAGCCAAAATACAGGCAATAACAAATGCTAGAGAGGATGCAGAGAAAAGGGAACCCACATACAGTGTTGGTGGGTATGTAAATTAGTATAGTCACTGTGGAAAAGTTGGAGGTTCCTCAAAAAACCAAAAATTGAGCTACCATATAATCTAGCAATCCCACTGCTGGGTGTATACCAGAAGTGTATACCCAGAAGAAAAGAAATCAGTATATCAAAGAGATATCTGCAATTCCATGTTTGTTGCAGCACTGTTCACAATAGCCAAGATTTGAAAGCAACCTAAGTTTCCATCAACAGATGAATGGATAAAGAAAATGTGGTACATATACACAATGGAGTACTATTCAGCCATTTAAAAAATGAGATCCTGTCATTTGCAACAACATGGATGCAACTGGAGGTTATTATGCTTAGTGAAATAAGCCTGGCACAGAAAGACAAACATTGCATGTTCTCACTTATTTGTGGCATCTAAAAATCAAAACAATTGAACACATGGAGATAGAGAGTAGAAGGATAGTGACCAGAGGCTGGGAAGGGTAGTGAGGGGTTGGGGGCAGGTGGGGATGGCTAACGGATACAAAAAGTACTTTGAAAGAATGAATGAATAATACCTAGTATTTTATAGCATGACAAGATGACTATAGTCAAAATAATTCAATTGCACATTTAAAAATAATGAAAAGAGGCCGGGTGCGGTGGCTCACGCCTGTAATCGCAGCACTTTGGGAGGCCGAGGCGGGCGGATCACGAGGTCGGGAAATCGAGACCATCCTAGCTAACACGGTGAAACTCCGTCTCTACTAAAAAATACAAAAAACTAGCCGGGTGAGGTGGCAGGCGCCTGTAGTCCCAGCTACTCGGGAGGCTGAGGCAGGAGAATGGCATGAACCCGGGAGGAGGAGCTTGCAGTGAGCTGAGATCTGGCCACTGCACTCCAGCCTGGGTGACAGAGCGAGACTCC
>NC_045447.1:97916931-97923693 GCF_002776525.5 Piliocolobus tephrosceles
TAAAATTGGATTGTCTTTAACACAAAGGATAAATGCTTGAGGAAATGGATACCCCATTTTCCATGATGTGATTATTATACATTGTGTGCCTGTAGCAAAATATCTGATGTACCCCATAAATAAATACACCTACTATGCACCAAAAAAAATAAAAATTATAAAAAAAAAAAAAAAAAGGGAAGGAGAAGAGGTGGCAACGATTTCTAGACTGACCAAAGCCGGCATACTACCTACGTCCTACCACCACCATGCCCAAGAGGAAGGCTGAAGGGGTTGCTAAAGGAGATAAAGCCAAGGTGAAGGACGAACCACAGAGATCTGCGAGGTTGTCTGCTAAACCTGCTCCTCCAAAGCCAGAGCCCAAGCCTAAAAAGGCCCCTGCAAAAAAGGGAGAAAAGATACCCAAAGGGAAAGAGGGAAAAGCTGATGCTGGCAAGGAGGGGAATACGCCTGCAGAAAATGGAGATGCTAAACAGAGCAGGCCCAGAAAGCTGAAGGTGCTGGAGATGCCAAGTGAAGTGTATTCATTTTTGATAACTGTACTTCTGGTGACAGTATAGTTTGAAATACTATTTTTTAAAATCAAGTTTTATAAAAATGCAGAATTTTGTTTTACTTTTTTTTTTTCCCTTAAGCTATGTTGTTAGCACACAGAACACTTCATTGTTGTTTTTGGGGGACGGGGCATGTGTCACTAATAGAATGTCTCCGAAGCTGGATTGATGCAGGGGGGAAACACCTTTCCTTTCTGGTTTTGAGAGGCTTCCTCTTGGCTCCTAAGGGAGGGATTCCCTGACGTTGACACACATGGCCACCTTGGCACAAAAGCCTTGTGGTATGAAAAACAAATTTGTTTTTATGTCCTCATCTCCCTTTCCACCTTTCAGCATAGACTTAACTCCCTTAAACCCATACATCTGTTGGGACCTGACCCCAAATAATTGGTTACCAATGTGTCAGGCAATCTGGACTTTCCAGTGATGCCACTGAGATGGCACCCCTCAAAAGAGCAGTGGTTCCATTTCTAGACTGTGGATCTTTGGATAAATTCTGCCATTTTCATTTCATTTCTTGAGAGTCAAGGTTGGCTCCTGAAAAGTTGTTAAACAACATGCTAAATGTGAAATGTCAATCCTCACTCTAAACCTCTAAAATTTCCCTGTTCAGAGCATCAGATGAAGACTTCATTTTTTTTTTTTTTTTTTTTTTTGAGACAGGGTCTCACCCTGTCTCCCAGACTGGAGTGCAGTGGGGCAATCTCAACCTCTGCCTCCCAGGCTCAAGTGATCCTCCTGCCTCAGCCTCCTGGGCAGCTGGGATTACAGGTGCGCACCACTACCGCCAGGCTAATTCACTGGGTTTTATAGTGGGTTTCCGTCTTTTGGTAGTCCATTGAAGAAGGGAGTTTGAAAATTGTTGTATATCGTTAACGACTGTCTGCTCATGTCCTGCCTGAAATACCATGATTATTTGTGAAAAGTATCTTTAATAAAGCTGGATACAGTTTGGCTTGGAAAAAAATTTAAAAAAAAGAAAAATGGGAGATTTCCCCCACTTTGAGTATTAGGAGTCTCCTGTACCATTCTTATCCAAAATTTGAAGGCTTCTCCTGGAGTTGTCTGTGTTTATTTCCTGGTACCTACTTCTGGGTTTTGGCCTGCCTTGCATCACGGACAAGGCTGAGTGATACTCGTGGAAAAACAGGAACTGGTCTACCCGTCCTCCCACTGGTCTGCTACTGTTTACTTTTCTGATTCCTCAAATAGCTTCTCCAGGCATTACTTCCGGGTTGTATATTTTCATTGAGTGGGTGAAACAGAGTAGAGTGGGCTTATTCAATTTTACCTGGAGCTGGCACTCTTTTTTTTTTTTTCTTTTTGAGACGGAGTCTCGCTCTGTCACGGAGGCTGGAGCGCAGTCGCGAGATCTCGGCTCACTGCAAGCTCCGCCTCCCGGGTTCACGCCATTCTCCTACCTCAGCCTCCCGAGTAGCTGGGACTGCAGGCTCGCCACCAGGCCTAGATACTTTTTTTTTTTTTTTTTTTTTTTTGTATTTTTAGTAGAGACGGGGTTTCACCGTGTTAGCCAGGATGGTCTCGATTTCCTGACCTTGTGATCCGCCCGCCTCAGCCTCCCAAAGTGCTGGGATTACAGGCCTGAGCCACCACGCCGGGCCGGAACTGGCACCCTTATTTGTAACTCTTTGAGGTTCCAAGGTAGGTAATTCACAATCACAGCAGTCTTTGTGGTAAACATATGAATACTTGTGACCTATTGGTTTTATTCCAATGGTAATGGAAGCCTGGACTGTTACAGAAGAAACTCAGAAAGGAGGCAACACTTACCCTTCCCCAAAAGCATTTGCACTCTTACAATTTACCTGCCAGTGATGGCTTCTGTGGGCAGTATTGTGAATCTTGGGGTACTGATCCCAAACAAAATTGGGAATTTGGTTAAATGCATCATGGAGAACACACACTTTCCCTTCCACAGCCTTTGCCAACCTCATGACACTTTATGCACTTCCTCATGCAGAAGGATTCCTGCATCCCTTTATTCCTGGAATGGGTATGTCGGGTCTAATCACTTTATCAACTATGATTAGAGTGCTTTATTGAGATGATTGTTGTGTCTAAGCTCAGAGGGAAATTGGGCTGGGTTCCATTAGTGATCTGTTATCGTCTAGATAAAAATCAATGGCAGGAGCGTGCTGTTGTATTATTTGCCAATGTTCCTCTTCTTATATCAAAATTGTATACAAAAGATTTGCTATTGTCTGGTACAGTTTTTGTGTGAATTTAAGGTAATTGGCCTCCCTTACCTCATGTCCCTTCTACTGTCGTTCTCTCTAGTTGTGAACTAAAGGCTTGATCATCTGTTAAAGTAATTTTCAGGATCAGTGAGCAGCTGTAGGAAGCTTTTAGAGAGAGGTAAATGGTGGGTGTGAGTAGGCAGACTTTCCTTGAATCCTCTCATGCTGTCTTGTACATCTAGTAAGGCCAGTCATATCCATCTGGATATAATATAATAACATGGGAACTTTTCCCGATTGGAAGAGGGGATGGACAGGCTTAAAGGGCAGGCCAGGCAAATGACATGATGTCAGTTTTTAGGTAGAGTTTCTTAGCCGGGTCAGTTGTTGCTGTTTCTTCTTTCCTGCAAAAGTCACTCCATCGAAAAGGACCCACTACTAGCAAATACAACTCCACAAGCCCTTGGCCTCCATGCAGGCAGGAAAGGGCATCTGACTAGGAAGAGCCTAGCTGACCTGGACATATGTGAGCTAGCTTGGAAGAGCTTGGAAGGGCTGTGGGTTTTGGAATAACATCCACTTGGCTTTGAATTGTGAACTTACAATTTACTCATTGTAAGACTGAGGGTAAATTGGCATTCCTTTGAGCCTGTTTCCTCATCTGTAAAATAGAATACTAATGTTTACCCATTTCCCTCTCTGTAGGGTAACTGTGAAAGCTAACAGACATAATCCGAAGAAGAAAATGATTGGCATTGCTGTAGGTCCTCAGCAAATGTTAGTTCTTTAATATTCTTAGATTGCGTTGTGGGTGGCAGGCAATCACCGCTTACCTTGGCTCTTCTGTCTGGGGTGGGTGGAAGCAGGGATAAAATCATGAGAGGTCACATTGAGTTGAAAGTCTCGACCTTTCTTGGATGGGTAAAGGAGCCATCATGTTTTTCATGCTGCAAATAAATTAGTCCCTCAAGTCAAATGTTACTAGAGCTAATAATGAGCTACCTTTTTATAGCAACTACCATGAAATTCAGAACAGTTTTTAATTGTGAGTCTCTTTCTTTAAAACAAAAAGTTCACATGAGCAAATGCTAATATTTTAAGAAAATTCTTGGAGGGACTTTAATTGACACATGTAAATGCTGTAGTTCGATTTGCATTTAAATAGACATTCTAAACATTTTCTTTTAAATGGGCTTTATTTCTGTCTTGTAAAACTAAAAATTGATTTTTTCTTTTTAGCAAAAGGGGTGCCCGGTAAGGTTCCTGGTTAAGAGATGTGGTACAGCTGTTCTTTTATGTCCTACTCAGAGTGAAAATAGCCTTACCAGAGCAAGGTATAAGTGAACAATAGAAGCAATATTTTTAAAAAATGTGCCTCTGCAAAGGATTGATCAGTGGCTTAAAAAAGGTTGACATCAGCGTGACATTCTCTCCATCAATGCACAAGGCCGCACAGAAAAATCTTCCCTATTTACAAGCATAGTCAACCTTTCATCTCTCATTTCCCATGAAGACCGCAGTGACCCTCTTAAAATCCACTGTGGGGGTGAGCTTTTTTTTCTCCCTTTCCTCCTCCTATATTGGAATAGGAGACTTCTCTGAAAAAGCCTCTAATAGTGGAGTTTTGGGAGATGGAATTCTCATCTGGAATTTCTTACCAAAGTAATTTTTTTTTTTTTTTGTGAGACAGAGTCTTACTCTGTTGCTCAGGCTGGAGTGCAGTGGCGCGATCATGGCTCACTGCAACCTCCACCTCCCTTTTTCAAATGATTCTCCTGCCTCAGCCTCCTGAGTAGCTGGGATTACAGGCATGTGCCACCACGCCCGGCTAATTTTTTTTGTATTTTTAGTAGAGACAAGGTTTTACCATATTGACCAGGCTGGTCTCGAACTCCCAACCTCAGGTGATCCACCTGCCTCGGCCTCCCAAAGTTCTGGGATTACAGGCATGAGTCACCATGCCCAGCCACCAAAGTAATCCTTGAACAGGTGTTTGGTACATTTCCCCAGGTTCCTGAGAAGGAGAATCACAGGATGGAGCTTAGAATTTATTGAGGTCCCTTATTTAAGTCTCACTTTAGGTCTGTGGTAGGAAAGACTAGGGACTCACCCAAATCCTTGTTCTCCTCTTCATTCTGGGCTAGACTATGTACCCTTCGTACAGTTAGGTTTGGTCACATGCCCGAGTTTTATTCAAAATTGATATGTACCACCTCCAGCTTGGTTCATAAAAACCTCTCACATGTACCTTGCTTTTTTCTCCTTCTGGCTGGTTGGAATGATGTGATTCCCAGGGCAACCTTGGAAGCCACTTGTTGAAGATGTTATGACCCTACCAGCTTAAGTTCCCGGAGTGACTATTCTGCCAACTTATTCACTTGCTCAGTACCGTTTCCATGAACAAGAAATAAACTTCTATTGAATCTGGGCCATTATACATTTTTTTTTTCATTTGCTATAGCAGGTAGCCTATCCTTATAAAATAAATAATAAAACCTCCCTTATAATAATATTTTGGTATACTATGTATTTTAACAGTGCTGTGTGTTCTGCTGACATAGGACCAACACTCCTTTAAGTGCTTGGTGTAACACTTAATCCTCATACATCCCCTTCTCTGGGAATCTGAGGCCTAGGTTATTGTGCGGTGATTCTAAAGTAGATTTTACTCAGAATGTCTGGTATTCTCATCCTTCTAGATTACTTCAAGGACCTTTCGTTTTTTGAAAACAGTCACAATATATTCAACCATTCATTCATTTGACCATTTGATGAATAAATCATCCATTCATTTGATGATCTGTTCTCAAAAATGTTCCAGACGTGAAAGGCAGTTTACAAGATGAAGACTTTATCTCGTTTACCCCTGCTCTCTCTGACATCTTTCTGAAGCTGCTCCTGACTGCTGCTTCTCACCTCTTCTCCATAAATCCTAATTTCTTGGAAGATCAATTTTTTAAACATTTCCTGATGGTCCTGATTTGTCATTTGCTCCTATGGGATGCTTGGTGGCTTCTCATTCTTTTAAACTTCATTTAGGCACTTGGATAATTTGGTCTGGGGAGACTTAACCCTAGAAGTCTTTTTTCTTATCGCTCATAATACTTTTTTTTTTTTTTTAAATATACTACACTTATTTGCCATTTATAGTGATTCTTTTTTTTCCCATTTCCCTGCCCCTTTTTGGTTATACTTATTCTCTTGTGAGTTTTTCTGTACCACTCTATTACTAATTCTCCCTCCTTCCCTCCCTTCCTTCCTTTTTTTTTGAGACAGAGTTTTCACTCTTGTTGTCCAGGCTAGAGTGCGGTGGCGCGATCTCAGCTCACTGCAACCTCTGCCTCCCGGGTTCAAGCGATTCTCCTGCCTCATCCTCCTGAGTAGCTGGGATTACAGGCAGCAGATACAATGCCCAACTGATTTTTTGCATTTTTAGTAGAGACAGGGTTTCACCATGTTGGTCAGGCTGGTCTCAAACTCCTGACCTCAGGTGTTCCACTTGCTTCAGTTTCCCAAAGTGCTGGGATTATAGGCATGAGCTACCACACCTGGCCTACTGATTTTTCTTTTTCTTTCTTTTTAAATTTTTTTAAATGTTTTTTTTTTTTTGGGGGGGGGGCTTCTTTTTAAAATTGATGTACAGGTATTCTTTGTGTATGAACAGTATTAATCCCATTTTTAATTTACGTTACAGATATTTTTCCCAATCTGCCTTTGGTCTTTTGAAAATATGCATGCAAGTTATATTACTTTGCACTTCCTAAAAAATGTCAGCATATACTTTTTATTTGTGCATGTAATACCTTATACATTCTTATAAAAAGTCAAAGGGTATAAATAACATAAAGAAGTCCAGGCGCGGTGGCTCAAGCCTGTAATCCCAGCACTTTGGGAGGCTGAGACGGGCGGATCACGAGGTCAGGAGATCAAGACCATCCTGGCTAACACAGTGAAACCCCGTCTCTACTAAAAAAAAAAAAGGCAAAAAACTAGCCGGGCGAGGTGGCGGG
>NC_045447.1:97924093-98012133 GCF_002776525.5 Piliocolobus tephrosceles
ATATATATATATATATATATATGCACAAATGATCATGCTGTAAATAGTATTCTGTAAGTTACTTTTTTCACTTAAGTGTACATTTGGAGAACTTTCCATGTTTAGCAGGGTCTAAATCTACCAAAAAATTGCTATTTGAGATTCTGTTATGTTGATATTTGAAGTTTATTTAACCATTCCTTTCTTTACAGACATACATATTGTTTGACTTTTTATTATTACAAATAATACTGCAACAAAATTCCTCATTCCACTTTGAACATTTGTGGAAGCATTTCAAAATTGCCAGCTATTTTAAACCTTTAAAAATTTTTCATAATCTGATGGGTAAAGAAAGTGTTATTCATTTGTTCTCTCAATGTACATTTCATTGATTCCGAGTAAGAGTGAGCATTTTTCATATATTTACTAAGCCATTTGTATCTTTTATATTCTGGAATATGCATTTATTTTTGGAATAATAATCTTTTGCTATACATGTTACCCCTCACCTGCCATAATCCCTTTATTTACCTAAACTGGAAACCTCTATTGGGGTGGAAAGAGTGGGGGAATGGGGCTTCTTCTTACGACTGTTTCGGGCACTGTCTTGTGCTGGTATTTAGGCCTCAGGTAGCAATTCTGACCTTTGTACAGCAATTACCTATACATGTTATTTTTAATAAACTTTTATTTTAGGTTTAGGGGTACATATGAAGGTTTGTTACATAGGTAAACGTGTCACAGGATTTTGTTGTATATACTATTTCATCATCCAGGTGATGAAATAGTTATCTTTTCTACTCTTCTACCTTCCCACCCTCCCCCATCAAGTAGACCCCAGTGTCTGTTGTTTCCTTCTTTGTGTGCATGTGTTCTTATCATTTAGCTCCCACTTATAAGTGAGAACATGGCAGTATTTGGTTTTCTGTTCCTGCGTTAGTTTGCGAAGGATGGTAGCCTCCAGCTCCATCCATGTTACCACAAAAGACATGATCTTATTTTTTTTATGGATGCATAATATTCCATGGTGTGTATGTACCATATTTTCTTTATCCAATCTGTCATTGATGGGCATTTAGGTTGATACCATGTCTTTGCTCTTGTTAATAGTGCTGCAGTGAACATTTGCTTGCATGTGCCTTTATGGCAGAATGCTTTATATTCCTGGGGGTACACCCAGTAATGGGATTGCTGGATCAACTGCTTTTAGCTCTTTGAGTTATCACCATACTGCTTTCCACAATGGTTGAACTAATTTACACTCCAACCAACAGTGTATAAGCATTCCTTTTTCTCTGAAACAATTCCAGCATCTGTTATTTTTGACTTTTTAATAATAGCCATTCTGACTGGTGTGAGATGATATCTCATTGTTGTTTTGATTTGCATTTCTCTAGTAATTGGTGATACTGAGCTTTTTTTCATATCCTTGTTGGTTGCATGTATGTCTTCTTTTGAGAAGTGTCTGTTCATGCCCTTTGCCCACTTTTTAATGGGATTGCTTTTCTCTTGTAAATTTGTTTAAGTTCCTTATAGATGCTGGGTATTAGACCTTCATCAGATGCATACTTTGCATATATTTTCTTCCATTCTGTAGGTTGTCTGTTTACTTTGTTGCTAGTTTCTTTTGCTGTGCAGAAGCTCTTAAGTTTAATTAGATCCCACTTGAATAGAGAGAGTCTTTTCCCCATTGCTTGTTTTTGTCAGCTTTGTTGCAGATTAGATGGTTATAGATGTGAGGCTTATTTCTGGACTCTCTATTCTGTTCCATTGGTCTATGTGTCTGTTTTTGTACTAGTAACATGCTGTTTTGGTTACTGTAGCCTTGTAGCATAGTTTGAAGTCCGGTAATGTGATGCCTCCAGCTATGTTCTTTTTGCTTAGGATTGCTTTGGCTATTTGGGCTCTTTTTTGGTTCCATATAAATTTTAAAATACCTTTTTTTTTTTTTAATAGTTCTGTGAAGAATGAAGTTGTTTGATAGCACTGAATCTATAAATCGCTTTGGGCAGTATAGCCATTTTAATAATATTCATTCTTCCTATCCATGAGCATGGGATTTTTCATTTTTTGTGTCTTCTCTGATTTCTTTGGACAGTGTTTTGTAATTCTCATAGTAGAGATCTTTCATGTCTCTGGTTAGTTGTATTCCTAGGTTGTTTTTGTTTGTTTGTTTGTGTTTGCTTGTTTTGCGTGTGTGTGTGTGTGTGTGCGTGGCAATTGTGAATGGGATTGCCTTTCTGATTTGGCTCTTGGTTTGGCTTGTTGGTGTACAGGAATGCTAGTGATATTTATACATTGATTTTATATCCTGCAACTTTGCTGAAGTTGTTTATCAGCCGAAGGAGCTTTTGGGCAGAGACTATGGGGGTTTTCTAGGTATGGAATCATGTTGTCTGTGAACAGAGATAGTTTGACTTCCTCTCTTCCTATTTGGATGCATTTTATTTCTTTCTCTTGCCTGATTGCTCTAGCTAGGACTTGAATAGAAGTGATGAGGGAAGCCATCATGTTATAAATGTTTTCTCCCTGTTTCTCATTTGTCCTAAAAACTTGGTTTATGGTGTCTTTTATGGTTAAGTTTTTCTGTTTTTGGAAGCAAGTCTACCAGTCTTTCATTTTTTTTCACACTTGGCCTAAGAAAATCTTCCTTGCCACAAGCTTACAAATATATTCTCCTGTTTCCTTCTACATAAAAATGCATGCATGAGGCTAACAATCATTTGAGCCTTTAGTGCATTGTAATCTTTTTGCTGGTGGAGGATCTTGCTTCAGTGTTGATGGCTGCTGACAGGTCAGGGTAGTGGTTGCTGAAGGTTGGGGTGGCTGTGACAACTTCTTAAAATAACAATGAAGTTTACTGCATCAATTTGCTCTTCCTTTCACGAAAGATTTCTCTGCAGCATGCAATTCTGTTTGATAACATTTCACTCACAGTAGAAATTCTTTCAAAATTGGAGTCAATCCGCTCAAACCCTGCTGCTGCTTTATCAACTAAGTTTATGTAATATTCTTAATTATTTATCATTTCAACAATGTTCACAGCACCTTTATCATTCCATCTCAAGAAAGTACTTTCTTTGCTCATCCAAAGAAGTGAGTCTTCATCCTTTCAAGTTTTATCGTAAGGTTTCAGCAATTTAGTTACATCTTCAGGCTCCTCTTCTAATTCTAGTTCTCTTGCTATTTCTACTACATATGCAGTTCCTTCGTACATTGAGGCCTTGAATCCCTCAAGGTCATCCATGAGGGTTGGAATGAACTTTCTCCAAACTCCTGTTAATGTTCATATTTTGACCTCCTCCCTTGAATCACGAATGTTCTTAATGGCATTGAGAATGGTGAATCCTTTCCAGAAAGTTTTCAATTTACTTTGCTCAGATCCATCAGAGGAATCACTATCTGAGGCCACTAGAGCCTTATGAAATATATTTCTTAAATAATAAGACTTGAAAGTAAAAATTACTCTTTGATCCATGGGCTACAGAATAGATATGGTGTTTGCAGGCATGAAAACATTAATCTCCTTATACATCTGTATCAGAGCTCTTGGGTGACCAGGTGCATTGCCAATAAGCCAAAATATTTTGAAAATAATCTTTTTTTTTTTTTTTTCCTGAGGAGCAGGTCTCAATAGTGGGCTTTAAATATTTAGTAAACCATGATGTCAACAGATGTGCTGTCATCTGGGCTTTGTTGTTCCATTTATAGAGCACAGGCAGAGCAGATTTAGTTTAATTGTTTTATTTTTATTTATTTATTTATTTTTTGAGACGGAGTTTCACTTGTTGCCCACGCTGGAATACAATGGTGCCATCTCGGCTCATTGCAACCTCTGCCTCCTGGGTTCAAGTGATTCTCCTGCCTCAGTTTCCCGAGTAGCTGGGATTACAGGCGCCTGCCACCACGCCCAGCTAATTTTTGTATTTTTAGTAGAGATGGGTTTTACCATGTTGGCCAGGCTGGTCTCGGATTCCTAACCCCAGGTGATCCACCCGCCTCAGCCTCCCAAAGTGCTGGGATTACAGGCGTAAACCACCGCGCCTGGCCAATCTAGCATAATTCTTAAGGGCCCTAGGATTTTGGGATGGTAAATGAGCATTGGCTTCAACTTAAAGTCACTGGTGGCATGATTCTCTAACAAGAGGATCAGCCTATCTTTTGAAGCTTTGAAGCCAGTCCTTGACTTCCTCTCTCTAGTTATGAAAGTCCTAGATCGCATCTTCTAATAGAAGACTGTTTTGTCTACTTTGAAAATCTGTTGTTTAGTGTAGCCACCTTCATCAGTGATCTTAGCTAGATCTTCTGGATAACTTGCTGCAGCTTCTCCATCAGCACTTGCTGCCTCACCTTGCACTTTTTTGTTTTTTACACCCACTCCCCACCTTGTACTTTTATGTTATGGAAATGACTTCTTTCCTTAAACCTCATGAACCCAACGTCTGCTGAATTCCTGCTTTTCTACTGCAGCTTCCTCACTTTTCTCAGCATTCATAGTATTGAAGAGAGTTAGGGCCTTTCTGTGCATTAGGCTTTGGCTTAAGGAAATATTGTGGCTGGTTTGATTTTCTATAGAAACCACTACAGCTTTCCTCATATCAACAATAAGGCTGTTTTGCTTTCCTATCATTTGTGTGCTATCACTGAAAAGCACTTTTAGTTTCCTTCAATAACTTTTCTTTTGCATTCACAACTTGGGCAACTGTTTGGTACAAGAGACCTAGCTTTCAATTTCTTTTAGTTTTTGACACGCTAACCTCAGTCAGCTTAATTATTTTTAGCTTTTGATTTCAAGTGAGAGACATGCAACTCTTCCTTTCGCTTGAACTTAGAGACAATTGCAAGATTACAAATTGGCCGAATTTCAATATTATTGTGTCTCAGGGGAAAGGGAGGCTCAAGGAGAGAGGGAGAGAGAAGAGAAGAAGGCTGGTTGGTGGAGCAGTCTGAACACACAGTTTGTACTCTTATATGGGTGTCATTTATGGTGCCTCAAACCAATTACAATAGTAACACCAAAGATCATGGGCCACAGATCACTGTAACAGATCTAATAATAAAAAAGTTTGAAATATTGTGAGAATTACCAAAATGTGACAGAGTCATGAAGTGAGCACATGCTGTTGGAAAAATGGCGCCAACAGATTTGTTTAATGAAGGGTTGCTGCAAAACTATAGTTTATAAAAAAATGCAGTACCTGCAAAGTGCAATAGAGTGAAACACAATAAAATGAAGTATGGGGTGGATGCAGGAGGATCACTTGATCCTAGGAGTTTGAGAGCAATTTTGGCAACATAGTGAGACCCCGTCTCAACAAAAAAATAAAAAATTAGCAGGGCACAGTGGCACACACCTATGGTCCCAGCTACTCAGGAGGAGGATTGCTTGAACCTAGGAAGTTGAGGCTGCACTGAGCCATGATTGCAACACTGCACACCAGCCTGGGTGACAGAGTGAGACTCTGTCTTAAAAAAAAAAAAAAAAAAAAAGAGGTATACCTGTATATATGTTTATAATACTGACATCTTTAATACAATTGATAAAATAATTTATCTTTATGTTTGATATTAGATAACAGCCTAATTTTTCTTCTATTTATTTATTTATTTGTTTTTGAGACAGAGTCTTGCTCTGGAGTGCAGTGCCGTGATCCCAGCTCACTGCAACCTCCGCCTCACAGGTTCAAGCCATTGTGCTATCTCAACCTCTCAAGTAGCTGGGACTATAGGCACGCACCAGCATGCCTGGCTAATTTTTTTGTGTATTTTTTGTAGAGATGGGGTTTCAACATGTTGCTCTGGCTGGGGGGACTTTATATTCCTACCCATCAGTCTGTTTGTCTCTTTATCAGTAAGTAGCATACTGTTTTAATTACTGTAGTTTTGTAGTATGTTTTCACACAAGGGAGAGCAAGATGAATTTTAAAATCAGTTGGTCATAGTCTACAAAAACTATTGTTGCGATTTTGAGAATTGCCTGAATTTATGTAGATTAATTTTTTTGAGAATGAACATCCTAATATGGAGGTTTCTCAATTGGGAGTATGATATAAACAGGCAAAATAAAACTTGTACACAAATAATTGCATTCTTTAGCAAAAAAAGTGCAGAAGACTATATATTATGCAAACTTTTGTGGGAAAAGAAAAATAAATAAAAAATATATATTCGTATTTGTTTCTAAATGCATAAAGAAACTCCCAGAGGGATTATAAGAAAGTAATAAGAATGATTACCTGTTGGAGTGGTGATGGGAACAGGGTGAGTATGCCACTTTTCACTTTATGTTTTTGTATATTGTTTGTATCTTTTAAAAATTCATACATAATGGTCATATATACTTATGGAATGTATGTAATATTTTGATACATGCATACAATGTGTAATGATCAAAGGGTAATTGAAATCTCCATCGCCTCAAGCATTTATAATTTCTTTGTGTTGGGACTATTCCTAATTTTATCCTCTAGCTATTTGAAATATAGAAGAAATATATAGTAAATTATAGTCACCCTACTGTGCTCTTGAATACTAGAACTTACTCCTTTTATCTAACTATATTTTCGTACCCATTTACCAGCATCTCTTCATCCTTCCTCCTCCTTCCTTTCCAGCCTCCAGTACCCACCATTCTAATCTCCATCACCATGAGATTGACTTTTAAAGCTCTCACATATGAGTGAGAACACGCAATATTTATCTTTCTATGCTGGCTTATTTCACTTAACATAATATCCTCCAATTTCATTCATCTTGCTGCAAATGATGGCATTTCATTTCTTTTATGGCTGAATAATATTCCATTGTGTATCTATACCTAATTTTCTTTATACATTCGTTGATGGATACTTACGTTGATTCCATTATCTTGACTATTGTAAATCGTGCTGTAATAAATATGGGAGTGCGGATATCTCTTTGATATACTAATTTCCTCCTCTCTTTTGCATATATACCCAGCAGTGGGATTGCATTCTCCTTTTAGTTTTTTTTTTTGAGACGGAGTCTCCCTCTGTCGCCTGGGCTGGAGTGCAGTGGCCGGATCTCAGCTCACTACAAGTTCCACCTCCCGGGTTTACGCCATTCTCCTGCCTCAGCCTCCCGAGTAGCTGGGACTACAGGCGCCCGCCACCTCGCCCGGCTAGTTTTTTGTATTTTTTTTTTAAGTAGAGACGGGGTTTCACCATGTTAGCCAGGATGGTCTCGATCTCCTGACCTCCTGATCCGCCCGCCTCGGCCTCCCAAAGTGCTGGGATTACAGGGTTGAGCCACCATGCCCGGCCTCCTTTTAGTTTTTTTGAGGAACCTCCAAACTGTTTTCATAGTTGATGTACTAATTGACATTCCCATGAACAGTGTGTAGGAGTTCCTTTTCTCCGCATTGTCGCCAGCATTTGTTATTTTCTGTCTTTATGGTAATAGCCATTTAAACTCGGGTGAGATAATAGTTCATTGTGGTTTTGATTTGCATTTCCCTGATGAATTGTGATGTTTAACATTTTTTCATCTACTTGTTGACCATTTATGTCTTCTTTTGAGAAATATCTATTCAGATGTCTTGCCCATTATTTTATAATCAAATTCTTTTTTTTGCTGTCAAATTGAATTCCTCTTATATTCTTGTTATTAATGCTTTGTCAGATGCATAGTTTGCAAAGATTTTCTCCCATTCTGTAGGGCATCTCTTCACTTTGTCGATTGTTTTCTTTGCTATACAGAAGCTTTTTAGCAACAGCAGCAGCAGCATTAGACATGAATTTCCCTAGTTGGTCCCACCTCATTCAGAAAGCTTTTCTGGAGTAGACAGTTAAGGTTAAAGTTCTTTTATTCTTCTTTTCAGGTGACAAAGCTCAGTGCACATCAAGTTACTTCAGTGAAGCTTCTGTTTTGATGCGAAGTGTTTCAGCCTTGTCCTCTTAGCTCAAGCTGGATCAATTAAATATCTCAATCATTACAAGGCAGCTTTCACAGCTCACTTATTTACCAAAATAATTAAATTTGTTAACAAATGTATAGAATTGCAAATACCGAACAGTCTCAACTACCTTGGTTTATTTCGTTCATTAAAATTAACCAGTCTTTCCTACATGACTATAAGAGTCTTTGTCTTTTAAGTTTATATTGTGAACCAGGACTTTGCTTTTGGTATGTTTTTTAAAAACAGCTTCATCATTTAAAAAATCATAATTATCAAAAAGTATTATTATATTACATATATATGTATCAAAAAGTATTATTATATTACATATATATGTATTATAATACACAGTGCCCAGCCTCTTTTTGTTTTTAACTTGTATTTTAGGTTCAGGGGTATAGGTGCAGGTTTGTTAACATAGGTAAACTGTATCACAGGGTTTAGTATACAGATTATTTTGTCAACCAGGTTATAAGCATAGTACCTGATAGATAGTTTTTCTGTCATAAATGGGTTATTTCTTGAATGGACCCTGACATTCCAGATTTAGGAATATTTCAGCTAGGTAAAAAGCCCTGCAAGTGTTCAGGCTATTAAATGATTCTCATCAACCACCTGGTCATGATACTGCTAATGAGAGTGAGTGGTAAAGACTCAAGGAACTGAGTCAAATTATGAAGTTTTATTAAAATGTTTCTCCACATGTCTTCAATTATTTAGATCTGTAATAATTATTAGATCTGTAATAATTATCCAAGAAGCTGAATATCTATTGTCATTCTCTCCAACTTTGACCTAGAGTCTTTGTTTTGTCTTTTGTGTCCAACTTGCCGTGGGGTTTAGGAGAAATGAAAGGGAGCTTGGCTACAGCTGCTGAAGATGCAGTTAGCGAAGTGGAGAGGAAGAAGAGTGGGGAAGAAGGTAATTTGGAGGATTTCTAAGTGTCAGTTTTTAGGGACAACGCTCCAGTAATGCTCTTTCCATTGCACGTTATTATAATAAGTTTAGAAAAATTGTTATGTTTCAACAACAGTGCTGTGGAAACATACCGTGCCCTTTCTCAGTGATGTTACATACGGGTAGAAAGAACATGTATTTTTCAAAGTTCAGCCACATAAATTAACTTGAGCCTCAGACTTTAATTTTGAAGGAAGATTAGATTGGATCTAAATAATTGAAGACATGTGGAGAAACATTTTAATAAAACTTCATAATTTGACTCACAGTTCCTTGAGTCTTTACCGTTCACTCTCATTAGCAGTATCATGACCAGGTGGTTGGTGAGAATCATTTAATAGCCTGAACACTTGTGGGGCTCTTTTACCTAGCTGAAAACTAATTATGTTCATTAGGAAAAAATGGTTTGGTCCATCTTCCCCCCGACCCAAACCGCCCATTCATCCTCTGTGTCACTTTCTACATTTTTTACATTGAAATGTATGCCAATAAAGAACAATACACTTGTGTGGCTGCACTTCACACAGAACCTTCACAGTTATTATTTAATTTACATTGTATAGCTTCAGTTGTAAAGCAAATCTTTTATTGTAAATCCCTAGACTATAGTGGCTGAATATATGTAAATCCTCTTGGCACAATTTATAATCAAAAATACTTTTTGACCAGGTGCAGTGGCTCACACCTGTAATCCCAACACTTTAGGAGGCCAAAGCAGGTGGATCACCTGAGGCCAGGAATTTGAGACCAGCCTCGCCAACATGGTGAAATTCTGTCTCTACTAAAAATACAAAAATTAGCGGGACGTAGTGGCAGGCACCTATCATCTCAGCTACTGGGGAGGCTGAGGCAGGAGAATCACTTGAACCCAGGAGGCGGAGGTTGCAGTGAACTGAGATTGTGCTGCTGCACTCCACCCTGGGTTGACAGAGCAAGACTCCGTCTCCAAAAGAAAAAAAAAAAAAGAAAGAAAGAAAGAAAGAAAGAAAGAAAGAAACAACCCTTCTGGGATCTGGGCGTCTGGGACTTATTTTACTTTGATGTACAGCTCCTGGATATAACTCAGCATTGTTCAGCAGCCAGGTACAGTTAGTTGTAAAAGGATGCCTGCTACTCCTCCCACCTGAGGTGCCTTGAATTTAGTCACCATCAGGCCTAGGCGTAAGCTAGCCTTCTCTCTCATCTTCAACCGTTCCTTTTCTCTGTGCTTTTCATCTTTCTCTCTCTCCTTCATCTTGAATGGTTCCTTTTCTCTCTGCTTTTCATCTTCTCTCTCTGTTTTTATTTTCTTATACAAAATTTACCTTTTCTCTAAGGTTCCAGTTGCATAGCATCTTAAACTGGGAAAAAACCCCTCACAACCCCACTTTGTTTTTTTTTTTTGAGACGGAGTATCGCTCTGTCGCCCAGGCTGGAGTGCAGTGGCCGGATCTCAGCTCACTGCAAGCTCCGCCTCCCGGGTTTACGCCATTTTCCTGCCTCAGCCTCCCGAGTAGCTGGGACTACAGGCGCCCGCCACGTCGCCCGGCTAGTTTTTTCGTATTTTTTAGTAGAGACGGGGTTTCACCGTGTTAGCCAGGATGGTCTCGATCTCCTGACCTCGTGATCCACCCGTCTCGGCCTCCCAAAGTGCTGGGATTACAGGCTTGAGCCACCGCGTCCGGCCTCACATTTTAATAGAAGCAACTTTTTATAGGTATGTTATGTTAACTTACTAGTGGGAATGACCCAGTTTAAAGTAGTTATCAGTATTTCTGGTGATGTGAATTTGTCTTAAAGGGGTAGGTATTGTCTCATTTAAATGGATAGTACACACATTTTAATCCTGAATGTCTGTACTGCTATAGCAGTCATTTCTCAGTTATCTGCAAAATAGGCATAGGCCAAATAGAATAATTTGAAAACATTTAGCTTGGAATGTGTGATATGATGTGAAGATTGTTTTACTAATTACATTTGGTTTGGACTCAAAATAAATATTTCTCTAGAGTATGCAACAAACGTTTTCAAAAGAGAGGCAATCTAGAAATAATTGAGACATGGGCAGAAGCCAAAGGACAATGAAAAATTTTTAGAAACAGGTGACTGTTATTTATTTAAATCTTGCCATATTCTGAAAAAGATTTTGAGGAGAAACAATAGCTGTGGTTCCAATCTGGGAGCATTATGCCTTTTGAGGCCTAAATGTAAGATTCTAGCTCTTTGTCCCATGCAGGATTTTGCTGTCTGATAATAACAACAACAGTAATCATTCATGATATGTCTACTATGCTAAATACTTGACATGTTTTATCCATTTAATCCTTGGATTCCCTGCTCTCCCTATTTTACAGATGAGGCTCAGAGAGGTCGTGCCCTAAGTGACACAGCTAGTCCATGGCAGAAGTATTCCTTGAACCCAGCTTGTGTGGCTCTGACGCCTGTGTTCCTAACACTTTCCTCCTATTGCCTCTGATTTTGTTGATGATGAAAAGTTATGCAGCTGTGTCTGATCTCTAGGAAAAACATCTGGGCATCTTTAAAGTAGTTTTCAGAACCTGCAGCACTAAGATGAATGTGAAAGAACCAGGCCTTGTTAATGTCAAGTTATCTCATCTGAGAAAAGAGTTATGTTCATCTTACCAAAGACAGTTTCCCTCCTTGTAGAAATTACTTTGCAGAAACAATCACAGTATCTAAATGTTGTCAGTTCACATCACTACTTTGTCAAGAAGAAGTTTAATGCTTATGTTACATGATTTTAAACTTTCAACCTGAGACTGGCATACTTAATTTTAAATATACTTGTATTTAAAAGATGTTGTTGACTAGGTGGACTGCTATCCATTAAGAAGTAAGGTCAGCATTTTTCTCTCTAACCTTCAACTTGATAGTTTTAATATCCAGGCTATTAAATATATATCAGAAAGTTTTCTAGCAGATAAATCTCTTATCAAAGCAATTTAAGCAAACAACAAAATGAAGGGGTAAAACATTTAGTTTTCAGGTAACACATTCTGCAAGGACTGTGCTCTGTTTTTGTGGTATTGCACAGGGTTGTTTGAAACTGAAGATGCTATACTTGAGGCTTTTTGTGGCGTCGGCTTCTGAATTCAACCCTGAAGTGAATGTGTTGCATTGGTTTCAGGTGCGGTGGTGATGAATTACTGAAGACATTTCAATCAGAGGTAAAAATCTTAAATTCTTTTTGCTGCTTTATTTTTTTTAGAGGTCAAGAGTAACTCTTTTTTTTTGTGGGGGAAGCGAAATAAAACTGACTTTGCTTCATTTAAAAATACTGTTTGGGGCCCAGCGTGTTGGCTCACACCTGTAATCTCAGCACTTTAGGAGGCTGAGATGGGCAGATCACCTGAGGTCAGAAGTTTGAGACCAACCTGGTCAACATGGCGAAATGCTTTGTCTACTAAAAATATAAAAAGTAGCTGGGTGTGGCGGCGTGTTGCCTGTAATTTCAGCTACTTGGGAGGCTGAGCCAGGAGAATTGCTTGAACCTGGGAGGCAGAGGTTGCAGTGACCCAAGATCGTGCCCTTGTACTCTGTCTCAAAGGGGAAAAAAAAAAATACTGTTTTGGTCTTCTCCCCACCCTTAAAGTGCAAGCACCCTGTAAACATGCGTCCTTCATTCAGCAAACATGTTTTTTTTTTTTAATATGTCTTTATGAATTACCCAGCCTCAGGTATTTCTTTATTGCAATGCAAGAACAGACTAACACATAAAGTAATAATTTCACCTAATGTGATGAAACTAACATGAAGCAACTATCCTGCATACAACGGAAAATGCAATAATCCTGTCCCCAGAATTTGGCTTTCAGGATTTCAATCTTTATATTTAGGGTTTTGTTTTTTGGGATTATGATAGGCATCAGGTTTCATAAGTACAGTCTCAATACACTTGAATGAAGCAGATGAATGTGATGGAAAGGGAATTATTTAGCCTGAAAGGAACCATTCCAGCTGGGCGTGATGCCTCACACCTGTAATCCTAGCACTTTGGGAGGTCAGAGTTGGAGGATCACTTGAGTTCAGGAGTTAGAGACCAGCCTGGGCAATATGGCAAAACCCTGTCTCCACAAAATATACATAGGATGTGATGGCACAGGCCTGTAGTCCCAGCTACTCTGGAGGCTGAGGTGGGAGGATCACCTGAACCTGGGAGGCCAAGGTTGCAGTGAGCTGAAATTGTACCACTGTACTCCAGATGGACAAGAGAGTGAGACCTTATCTAAAAACAAACAAACAAAAACAACAACACACAAAAAACCATTCACTGCCACATTGCTGAGGGGTAAATTTGACTTCTAGTGGGAACTGTCACCCTGTCTTTTTCCTTTCAAGTACTACCAGACCCCGCCCCCCGCCCGCTCCCCCTCGTTCCTTATTTGAAAAACAAACAAAAAAAGATTAACAATGGATTTTACTTTCTACATCTTTGATTATTATTTTAACTATAATATACTATATACTCTGTAGCATGTTACACCATTCCTACTAAATAAACACTCTGTTTTTATTTAGAAACAAGCATTTTTTAAGGTTTTAACTTTTACCAGGCTTATCCTAATGATGCATTCAGCAAACATTTATGGGCCATCTACTCCATTCCAAATACTGCCGTAGGAAGGATGGTGACCATACCACAGAAAAGACACATCCCTGGGAGTTTCTCTATTTCAGTTTGATGATAATTTACCTGGGCAACTCTGGCTGACACTCAAGTGTCTTAGGAGATTTGTAAAAAATGAAAGTACAGAGTTTTTTTTTTCTTCTTTGATATACATTTCAATGTGGATTTTATTTAAAGAGGCTTTCCCGTTTCTTTTGGGAAAGGCATACAGCAATGGAGCCCCTGTGGTTTTCAGAAAACTCACCTGCTTTTTGCTGTTGAAAGTCTGACACAAAGTAAAGGAACTGTGCTGGGACTACTGGTGATGAACAGGGAGCTATTTGTGATAGAGAAAACATGGCATTTTTTCCTCCGGTAAGATGTACATTTGTTAGAGCATTTATCAAATAATTTGGCTTTTCAATACATTATCAGAAATTAGTGAGACTGGTTATGAACTTAATTATGCTTTTCTAAAAAATGTTTTTAGCCTGCTCTCGAACACTTTGAAGTGGACCCTTATTAGAGTTACCAAATTGTATGAAAGCACATTGCCCTCAGCACATAAGGGTCACAGGTGGAATGTAGTGGGGTTGAAATGAAGGATAATGGAAAAATCCACTACTTGTGTTTGCTACTTAAATGTCATGGCTGGGTAAATGGATTTCTCTACTTCCTAGGACTCGGCTTCTACTACATTAGTCTGGCAGCAATTAGAGAGAAGAGGTTGCTCTGCAAATTGGCTTGGCGAACCATGTAGTTCATCTTTTTATTGTGCAAAACAGAAAAAATTGCTTTTAATCAATCCACTTCAACTTTCAGTCTAAAAATTATTTACCATCCTATCAACTGAAAGTACTAGAGAAATGTTCTATTTGAATTAACTGAAGGGAAGAATCATTTGTATCAATAACTTGATTACGATTATGGGGGAAGCAATAAAGAGATTGCATCATACTATGATGGAATATGGAAGCTATAAAGAGACTGCATCATTATTGAGGTGTCCTTGCCAAATTGATTAATGCTTTTAGGATAATTAATCTATATTTCAAATATAATTGAATTCTTATTAGCAAAATCAGAAATGCACAATTTAATGACTCTAATGCTCGAAAAGAGATAGATTTTCCGCTCAGACAAAACATTATTAATTGTGAACTTTTCACAATCTTTGCCTTTGATTCATATGGTTGATCAATCCCTCTGCTTTGTAACTGCCCTAGGATGTAACATTTGAGGTGCTTAGGTAAGTTTATTATTCTTAATTTTCTCAAAACATAGATTAACAGAGAACCGATGTGACTACAGGGAAATTTTACTAATTTCCACTTTGCTCATCAGCATAGTCAATGACTTGAAAAAGTGAATGAATAAATCACACTTCTAGATGAAGTATAGTAATTAGTTTGAGACAGTGCAAATTACAAAAGTAGACTCCTTTAAGCTGTGCCTTAACAGAGCTGGTTTCATTAGGAAAACAACTAGGACCAGCAGCCAGGTCCGCCCAGAAGGAGAGAAAAGAACGGCTGAATAGAGGAGGGGTCTGGCGGCAAGTTTTTCTGAGATTTAGGGTGTTACAGGCTAAGAAACATTGGTCTCATTTGAGGAAAAGAAACCTCACTCACAGCTTCAAACCAGGTAAATATTGTTCTGCTTCTCAAAAACCAAACATTTCCTGGTGCAACAGGAATCCAAATTTCTGAACAAAGAATCTTATTAGAGATGAACAAAAAGTCTGTTGAAACCAACATTTTTTGATGAGTTCTAATTCTTCTTATTAGCTAAACCAAAATAATCGACATTAAAAATACTTCGTTCTGTCCGGGCGCGGTGGCTCACGCCTGTAATCCCAGCACTTTGCGAGGCTGAGGTGGGTGGATCACGAGGTCAGGAGATCAAGATAATCCTGGCTAACATGGTGAAAACCCGTCTCTACCAAAAAAATAAAAATTAGCTGAGTGTGGTGGTGCATGACTATAATCCCAGCTACTCAGGAGGCTGAGGCAGGAGAATTGCTTGAACCTGGGAGACGGAGGTTGCAGTGAAATGAGATTGCGCCACTGCACCCCATCCTCGTGACAGAGCTAGACTCCGTCTCAAAAATAAAAATAAAAATACTTAGTTCTTTTGGAGAGAAAACTCACCTCTTTTAGATGAATATTGATTGCACAATGGGTTATTAGGCAATATCTTCAGATAATGTCATGTCTTTTTTGGTGTAGAGATTTAAATTCTAGGCCTCTGTTTCAGAAGAAACCCTTTTAACCTTTGTAAAAATAAATAAATAAATAGAACTCCACTGGAGAAACCTCCCCTTTTGTGGTCTCTCTCTTCCGCTTCCCCTTCTGTCCCGAACTGTGCTGCTCGTGAGCAGGCTTATGCCTGCAAGAGAGGAAGGGACAGCTTGCTTTTGCTTTGATTCGAGTTTACTCTTCATTACCCATTCTCAGTTCTCCTCTCATTACTGGTGCCAAACATATTATTAACACTCAAACAAAGCGTCCTACCTCTTGCAAGTTAAGAGGGTTAAGTGGACATTGTGTATATGGTGCATATGAGACTGCCTGAACCCCAGCATCCTAGTGCTTTAGTCCTCCGCTCCCACCTAGAAGGGCCTCGTTAGAAGACTGAAGGGCAAGTATTCAGGAAGAAGAGGGGAAGGATCAGGGAAGGACTCTGCAGTGTGATGCTTTCTATAGACATAGGGCTCTCAGGTAGCCTCCTCCCTGTCAATGTGGAAGGAGAACTGCCGAGACGGTTTTTACATGGTTGTGCTGCTGCTGTCTAGTTAGACCTGAATAGTGGCTTCCAGGCTTTCCCTGTCTTTAGGGGTTGTTTATACATTATGTATTTAGTTCAAGTAACAAACTCTCAGGGTGTTGGTTCCCTGATTGCAAAGATGAGAATATTGGCTTAATGGATAATTTTCTCAGGTCCCTTCCAGTCCTAACATTTGAAATAATCTTGTAAACCTTCTCCATTCGTGTATCAGGCATATTCCAGAAAACAAAGTTTGGATAATGAGGAATGTAAAGAAGGTTCCAAATCCATCTGGAACACAATAGTACATTTTTTCTTTAAAATTCTCTTCTTAAGCCTGTGTATACATGGGGTTCAATTTTATTTGCACCAAGTCAGGCCTGCCCAAAGACCTGGTTAGCTCTCACTAAACATTTCAGACACAAGCATCTCCCAGGGCAAGGATGTTCTGTGCATATTCATAAACAAAACCAGCTTCCCACATTAAGAAATGATCGTTCATTCTCATATTCTTGTTCAAATGTTTGGTTTGCTGAGAAGTTTGGGTTATAGAAGGATTCGGGGAAAATAGGCAAAATATAAAATGAAGATTTTTGTGCCATTTATCTTCTAAGAGAGACTACAGCTAACTTGTATTTGTTTTGTAGGTTTCTCCTCCTCCTTTCTTCTTTCTTCTATTTTTTTTTTTCCAGAAAGTACCTCTGGCAGCAAATACTTAGGCACCTGTACAGGTCAGAACTTTAACACAATATTAGCCTTGGGAATGAACTCTCTCCCCCGCCCTCTGTTAAAGGTTTATTTTGTATTTCTCTTGGGTTAGTACAAACATTAAAATCGCTATTAAAATTATTGTCTAGCTCCGTTTTGCACACTCATCCCATCGGAATGAAGCTAAGTGGGGAGACGGGCAGGCAGTTGATTCGACGTTAAGGTTGACCACAGAGCACAGAAAGTGCACAGGACAAATTCAAAGTGTCTCTTGGCTGGTACAATCTGTAAACCTAAATAGGAGGCGCTTTGAACTGGAAAACTGGTGATACTCACTTTAGTTCCTCCCGCCCCGGTGCCAGGCACCAGGCAGGGGCTCTGTCAGCCACACAGGACGAGAAGGACGTTCTGTGAGCGTCCCACTGTCCCTGGGAACCGCTGGGATTGTGCTGGGCAGTTTCCAGTTCGCAGGAAAAGATGACATCTTGAGTTGCCTAGTTAGAGCTTCTGTTTTCCTGCCGTTTCCAAGTCCAGCTGCCTGTTCTGCCTAGGAATGAGTGCAGGTTTCTGTGGGAGACCCCCCGGGGCTGGCGCTTTCCACAGGGATGTTTACCCCTGCTCAGAAAGAGACCTGCTACCGAGACGCCATTCACGAGGGGATCCCTTGTGCTTCTCCCCCAACACCCTTTGTTTTTGTTTTTTCTTCTTCTAATGTTATGGACAGTGAGGAGGGGACGAAGGAGGGAGAAGTGTCGCCTTCCCCCTGGGCTCGTGGCCGAGGGAGCGCGATCTGCGAGAGGCCAGGCCTGAGTGCAATTCCGCGGGAGCAGGTGGTGGAAGAGTCGGGCGCCTGGACAGCGGTGCCAGTTCCCTTTCATAGGTTAAGAAAAAAACAAAAACAAAACAAATAAACTTTTATATATTGAACGATGATGGAGGGTGGGGTTGGGTTTAGGGGGCTGGGAGGAAGAAGAAAGGGCTTGTTTAGGAAGCTGCCACAACCTGAGATTTATGGATAAACACTGTGCGCCTTTTTGGAAGGCGGATTCCGAGCTCTCCTCCCCTTTTTGTTCCGTTTACACTTCCAATTTTGGACTTTTTTTGTGTAGTTTTACAAGAGGGATATCTCCTTTAAAAAAAAAAAAAGAAAAAGCACAACAAATTCCACACACAAAATATAAGTACCAATCAGCTCTCTACATGGGTGGGTCTCCATCTCTGGCTTAACCAACAGCTGATGGAAAATATTCCGGGGGGCAGTGGGGAGAGCTGACAATGCAAAAATAATATAAATAAAAACCAATATAGTGTAACAACTATTCACATAGCATTACACTGTATTATGCATATAAGTAATCTAGAGATGATTTCAAGTATACGGGAGGATGTGCATACTTTCTCATTTTATATAAGGAACTTGAGCATCCCTTTTTGGTATTGGGGGTAGGTCCTAGAACCTATTCCCCGCTGGTTTCCAAGGCAAGACTCTGTATAAATTGCGTGACATATTAAATGTAATTTAAAAAACCTGGTAACATTTTCCAAGTTCCACAATGGCAGCATGTTCAGGATTTTAGCCTAATCTTTAACCTAACAAAACTTTGATACTTCTTGGAGGTAGTTTTATTTTTAAATAATTTCCTTTTTCCATTTGGTAGGAAATGGTGTTGGTGTTTATGAATAAACTGAATGCTAAGGAAAGAATTGTGGTGTGCTCATGTTCTCACTTATAAGTGGGAACTAAACAATGGGTACTTATGGACATAAAGATGGCAACGATAGACACTGGAGAGCGGGAGGGAGGCAGGGGTGGAAAAGTATCAGGTGCTATGCTCAGTACCTGGGTGACGGGATCAGTTGTATCCCAAACCTCAGCATCACACAATATACCCAGGTAGCAGACCTGCACATGTACCCCCTGAATCTAAAATACAAGTTGAAATTATAAAAATAAAAAAATAATAATTCTGGTGTATTTAAAGTAGCATCACACCATTCTATCATACACCTGGAACCAAGTAATATTTATATATGTACATGTGTATCTGTGTACACACATATATAAATATATATGAATAAATAATCTTCAAATTCTAGAATATTAGGGCTAACTGAATCCTTTGTACCCAATGAACGCCCCACCTACTCCTCACTTGACAGAAGAGCTGATCTCACAATACAATTCTTTGTCTTCTTTCCAAGTAGTGCATTTCTGTTCTGTCTGCTTTGGAGTGTTTTCTAAGAATTATGTCACACCGGATCACTTTTGTTACATGCCAGAAGCATATAATGTTTAGGCAGTTTCAACTCATGCTTTTTAAGCATTTAGAATTAATTTTAACTTCTGCATTTCTGTTTTCCAAAGAAACACATACATGAATCCTGGATTCAGAATTTGCTTATGGACAGTGTTAACCAAACGGGCAAGTGAGTGCTCTTGTTTAAAGGTTCTTTCATTCCTGTTATTTCCCTGCGTCCATGGAAAGGAGACACTGGAGTCAGGATCTTTCTAGTGATTTATGAGGCATTTTAGAATGTATGGGTTTGTAATGGTTGTGGGAAGGGGCTATTTACTGAGGAGAAAGCCACAGTGAGTGAAAACACTTTCTCAGAAGGTTTCTCATTTCTCTGCAGTTGATGAGCAAGTGCCAATGTCCATTTCTGCTTTAGACTCTGGGGACCATGAAGAGCTCTTTTGCGAAGAGCCTCTTAGGGCACACGTTCATCATGTTTCTCAGGTCTTGTAGAGACGTGGTGCTGCAGAGATTTACACACATGCGAGGGATAATGGCAAACACTAAACATTCCTAAGAAGGGTTACATTTTAAAATACTGTTCACTTTCTTTACCTTTTAATATCAGTGGATAAAGCTGTTCTAATTTCAAATACAACATCCTCCCTTTCCTGTGCAACTCCTGTTAACTGGCTATTGGTGTTTATAGGACTAACAAAGGCACAGCTCATTGAGAATCTATTCTGTTCCAGACCCAGGGTTAGGTACTTTATATGCATTATTTCACTTAGTGTTAACTACAATCCTCTGAGGTCGGTATATTGTTTTACAAATGAGCAAACTGAGGCTCAGAGAGGTAAAATAAGTTGCCCAATATCATAAAGTAATACGAAACAGAATTGGGGATGACATTTAAGTCTGTCTTACTCTAGAAACTGAGTTCTTAATCTTTGTTAAATCATTTGATTCCAGAGAATTTTAGTTTTCATTTATCTGGTCAAATTAGAGCAATAGCTTTTACTTCTCCACTGTTGATATGGCTTGGCTGTGTCCCCACCCAAATCTCATCTTGAATTGTAGTTCCCATAATCCCCGTGTGTCGTGGGAGGGACCCAGTGGGAGGTAATTGAATCATGGGGGTGATTACCCTCATGTTGTTCTCATGATAGTGAGTGAGTTCTCATAAGACCTGATGATTTTATAAGGTGCTTTCCCTCACCTTTGCTCAGCACTTCTCTCTCCTGCTGCCATGTGAAGAAGGATGTGTTTGCTTCCCCTTCCGCCATGATTGTAAGTTTCCTAAGGCCTCCCTACCCATGCAGAACTGGGTCAATTAAACCTCTTCCCTTTATAAATTACCCAGTCTCTGGCAGTTCTTTATAGCAGTGTGAGAACAGACTAACACAACTTCTTCCTTTTTTTTTTTTCCTTGAAATGGAGTCTTCCTCTTGTCGCTCAGGCTGGAGGGCAGTGGTGCAATCTCGGCTCACTGCAACCTCCACCTCCCGGGTTCAAGTGATTCTCCTGCCTCAGCCACCCAAGTAGCTGGGATTACAGGTGCCTGCCATCACTCCCTGCTAATTTTTTGTATTTTTAGTAGAGACAGAGTTTTACCGTGTTGGCCAGGCTGATCTCGAACTCCTGACCTCAAGTGATCCACCTGCCTCGGCCTCCCAAAGTACTGGGATTACAGGTGTGAGCCTCTGCGTCCACCCATACAAATGTATTCTAACATGATTTCTTCTTTATTTTTCTATAGCTCTAACATTTGAGGAAAAACATTTAATTCCATCATAATAATAGACATTTTTTTCAGTATTTAGTTTCTAAAGCCCTGTCCTGCACTTGTTCTCACTAATTCTAACATTCATCTTGCAAGGCAGGCAGTGTATGGAAAAGATCCCTAGACCACCAGCATCAGATGTAGAATTCCTTGGTGTGCCAGTTTAAAATGCCGACTTCTGCATCCCCTATGTACTAGGATTAGAATCTGGGCAGTCAGATGGGACCCAGAAAGCTGCCTTTTAAGAAGCTCTCACACATATGAATGAGTTAGAAAACAATTCCATGAATTTTGGAATCAAAACCTTGATTTCTATACCATTTTTAGCTCTTTTTAATTGTATGACCATAGGCAAGCTGTTTATAGAGTTGTGGTGAAGATTAAATTAGATAGTATGCATAAAAACAGTCATGTTTAAAAGTATGAGTGATGCTGAAAGCTAATTCTTTTTTAGCACTATGTGCCAGACATTGTATAAACTTTGCATGTATAAACTTATTGAAGCTTCACAGCAACCATGTAAGGGAAGGTTATCATGAGTCCCAGTTTACAGAAGAGAAGGCTGGAGCACAGAGATTAAGTTGAGCCAGGATTTGGTAGCAGGGAGTCTGACCTCAGGGTTGCATTCTTCAACTCTGTACCCAGCTCTTTTCATAGTAGGTGCCAGTTGATTGTTAATTCCCTTTGGACCATGTGATAAAAACAACAGCAACAAAAACTGATAAGCATACTGGGTGGAAAACAATGAGAGTATTTTCCTTCCGACCTAGAATATGTAGTTACTCTATGGTAAGTTTCTCTTTGAGATTATTCATTCAGTCCAGTATCAGATGTATGCATTTGATAAGACGCAGCAGAGATCTGTTTGCATTATTCGATGGCTTGCTATGTGCAGGGCTACTCAAAATGTAATTCTTGGACTTGCAGCATCGGGATCATCTGGAAGCTTGTTAGAAAGGCAAATTCCTGGACCCCACCTCAGATCAATAAATCAGAATCTCTGCGCATGGGGCCCAGCAACCTGTTTAAACAAGCTCTGCAGTTGACACTGATGCACTCTATGGTTGAGAACCACTGGTTTAGAGCATGGAGTGAGAAATTTGTTTTAAGGGTTTATAAAAGCAGCAAAATGTTGACATGGCTTCACTTCCTGGTGATTTATCTAGAATTATGGTTGATCTTCTTGGGAAAGAGAGTGTTCATTTAGAGGCGTCTGTATTCCAGGTACTGCTAAGTGTTGGATATTAAACTATAAACAAGACATGGTGCTGGTGCCAACGAGGCTGCAGTCTAATGAGAAGGAAAGATGGTCACATCAAACTAGAACACAGTGCATGCAGTGCCATGATGTAGCATGCACAAAGCACCACAGCTTGGCTCTCACTGGAGCTGAGATCAAGCAGAAAGGCTGTCAGCAAGGTGAGACCTGAGTGGCTCCTTGAAGTATAGAGACTTGCCCTAGATGGAGAAGATGGTCAACAGAGGCTTATTGAAAAACTCAGCCTCACTTCATTTAAGAGTAGAGTAGCCACAGTTATGATGACTTTGGCCTCAAAACAATATCCAGTAGGGGAATTACTTATTAGGGCTACAGATAATACTACACATGTATGTGGAATCTAGGCATAGGAGGTAGGGGGTATTTCAGAGCAAAGAGGAGACGTACCAGATAGTGGGTTAGGTCAAATCAGGGAAGAGTTCTTAGAGGAGGAAATCAGATGGGTATAAATTACAGAGATAAAAAGGTTTTCCAGACAGAAGGGGCAGCTGAGCCCAAAAACAGTATGTAAAGGGCAGTGCTTATCAACTTTTGGAAAGTGATGGTGCTTGAGAAAAAGTTAGGATTTATGAGGTACCCTGGGATAAGTGGACAGCTGTTGAAAGTTGGAGGCAGCCCAGGCCATTGAGGTGGAGGCGGCTCAATAGTTTTTGAGGCTTCAATCCATTTCGTGGGACACAGGTTGGTGTACTCTGGTTTAGGGGAGCATTAGTTGCTCTCAATAACTGGAGTATACAGGAAGAGGCTAAAAATGTGGTTTGAAGAGTGGGATAGGTGGCAGACATCATCTCCTGAGGCATTATTTTAATGTATAAAATGAGATCAACTGCCATTTCAAATGAAATGAAAAAGGTTTTTGTAGCCAGTATTTCCTACAAAGTATTGTAAAACAGCTGGCCTCTTCTCTAGAAGGTAAAGTGCAGGAAGAACTTTTCTCTTGCCCCTTGGGGTGTGTCAGGGAAAGAGGTCTTCCTGCCACCTTGGGTGCAGAAAGGACGTTGTGTGTTGTTGCAATCAGAAGGTGAGAATCTGATTGAACAAGTGCCAGAAATCGTTGTTTTTGAATGGTGACAGCGCCACTATTCATTTTCTTCTGTGTGGGATGAGAGATGTCAAGCTCCGCTCCATTGAAAACACCTTTAATTACGCTCATTTGGGCTTTTATCTTAACAACCACACTTTCTGGGAAATAGAATTGGTACAGTTTAAATGTAAATCTTACCTAAAATTATTTCACACGAACCATGAAACTTAAATTGTCTATCCATTTTCCGCTATGTGTCTACTGAGGGGGATCAAACCTTTTAGCCAGGTCATACAGGGACTCAAGTTATTTGTGCACATGGAAGCGCAGCCTCCATTTCCTCAAAAAAGAAAACTGGAGCTTTGACCCTTGGACAATTTCCTCTGCCTTTCTTTTCCTCCTGGGCATTATTTTACAATCTGAGCAGAAAGAGCAGAAGCAACAGGTAAGACTGTAAGATTCATATTGGAAAAGGTAAAAGGAAACATACAAACAAAAGCCCCAACTATTGGAAAAAGAAAAAAGAACATATCTGGAAATGGATAGACTTGGAGATGAAATGCTGCTTGAGAATATCCAAGAAGTTTTTGTTTGGGATTTGAGAACTGCCATTTATGGGGAAGACAAGACAAAAATGGAGAGAACAGATTTTAAAGATGTTTTGCTGCCTGAGGTCAGGAGATAGAGAACATCCTGGCTAACACGGTGAAACCCCGTCTCTACTAAAACTACAAAAAATTAGCCGGGCGAGGTGGCGGATGCCTGTAGTCCCAGCTACTTGGGAGGCTGAGGCAGGAGAGTGGCGTGAACCCGGGAGGCGGAGCTTGCAGTGAGCCGAGATCACACCACTGCACTCCAGCCTGGGCAACAGAGAGAGACACTGTCTCAAAAAAAAAAAAAAAAAAAGAAGAAGAATTTACTCTCCTCCTCCTAGGACCTTTAGTCTTTATACATATATGTAAACACACATATGCACACGTGTATGTATACATATGTGCATCTATATACACATATATATGTATGTATATGTATGTGTGTGTATATATCCCTGGAACCTGTGAATCCTTTAGCCTTTGGGTTTAAAAACTCATGAAGATTTTAGTGCTTTTTCAAAATTTGCTTTCTTTTTTTAAAAATAAATATGGTCGGGTCGGGCCGGGCGCGGTGGCTCAAGCCTGTAATCCCAGCACTTTGGGAGGCTGAGGCGGGCGGATCACAAGGTCAGGAGATCGAGACCATCCTGGCTAACATGGTGAAATCCCGTCTCTACTAAAAAAAAAAAAAATACAAAAAACTAGCCAGGTGAGGTGGCGGGCGCCTATAGTCCCAGCTACTCGGGAGGCTGAGGCAGGAGAATGGCGTGAACCCGAAAGGCGGAGCTTGCAGTGAGCTGAGATCCGGCCACTGCACTCCAGTTTGGGCGACAGAGGAAGACTCCGTCTCAAAAAAAAAAGGTCGGTGTTTCTGGGAATGTGACTCTATGACACACTCCACTACACGGAGCTGGAGTGTTGGCGGGTTGTACAAACATACTTTTATTTGAGCTTTAGTAAAGGTTGCATTTAATCAGTCTTTTAGAAATCAATACGATTTTTGGCTTTCCACCATGAGATCACTGGTGACATTTAAAGGAGGTGGTTGTGCAAAAGAGGAGAGAGAAAAGACATTATCTAGGAGTTTGTAGTAAAGACGTTTCTGTCGGGGCATGATTTCCTGAGAGTGGTGAAATAAATGAGGGGGATGCTTCCAGAACAACTTTAATTTCTTGAGATCAACTTAGTGTATACAGTGGTAGAGGAAACTTTTATGTATTCCTTTTTTTTCTATTTTAAACCAGAAGCTGGTATCAGCAGAAATTTCTTCTGAGAATTCAGGGCAAAATCTTCCTGTTGTGAAGTTAAGTTTGGGTGAGAAAGGGTGAGAGTGCTGAACAGAGAGTATGTGTGTATCAGTAAACCTTTTTTTTTTCTTTCTAAACTGGTCATAAAATGTACATAACATAAAATGTACCACTCTGGGAGGCTAAGGCAGGAGAATCGCTTGAACTCAGGAGGTGGCGGTTGCAGTGAGTTGAGATTGTGCCACTGCACTCCAGCCTGGATAACAGAGTGAGACTCTTGTCTCAAAAAAAAAAAAAGCACCACCCTAACCTTTTCTAAGTGTACAATCCATTAGTGTTAAGCGCATTGACATCCTTGTGCAACCAATCTCTATAATTTCTAAGTCAACATTGCAAAGGGTGTGGCTATAGGGTGGGGTGAAGAATTATGGCCATTTTTGCAGTCTACCACAGGATGCTAGAATTTTAGTCGTAGTAGTAGAGGTGAGAAGTTTACAAGAAAACAATTTGAGTTTTTATAATAAAATAACTGGTTTTGTATGCCAGCACAAATATTTCAGAACCCTTTGACTTGTTGAAAGTAAGACTTAAGAGGCTATGAATAAATTCTTCTTGGAATGTTTGTCAGATAACTTTGGTGTTTAACCATTAAGAATGCCAAAGATTAATTTTTAAAATAACTTAATTTCGGAATAGTTTTAGATTTACAGAAAAGTTGCAAGTGTAGTATAGAGTCCCCAATATCTTTTACCCAGCTTCCTCCAATGTTAACATCTTATTACCTTAGTACATATGTCCAAACTAAGAAACTAACATTGGCACCTTACTATTAACTAAATGCCAGACTTTATTTGGATTTCACCAGGTTTTCCATTAATGTTCTTTTTCTGCTCCAGGATATAGTAGGATACCATGTTGCATTCTGCCAACTCTTAATTTTAACTGTGAAGAAATTCTCAAACAGAAAACTGTTAAAAAAAAAAAAAAATTCTGGCCTCCAGAATTATGGGAGAATAAATTTCTGTTGTTTAAAAAAATATTCTCGTTAGACTGAAGTGGGCTGAAGAAAAAAATGAAATTATTTTAAAAAATTCTCAAACATCATGATGAAACTGTTCCTGGCTCTTCTTGGGGAGCCCTCCACTCGAAGCAGTTCATTTTCTCAGTTCCTGACTGACTCTGACCATGTCCTCATTAGTCTCTTCTACTTGGTCCCCCTGGCTTTCTATTGTGTTGTGGTGATGAGGAGTTGATTCCAGCCTCTCCGAGCTTTGGAAAGCCTCCTTCTCTCTTGGCCCTCTTTCAGACTCTGAGCTTCCTCCATATCCCTCTCTCAGGGATGCCCAGGAGGTTTTCTCACATCTCCAGAGCTCCTCTCTTCAGACCACGTCAAGCCTCTCTGAAATGCATACAATTAAATGTGTATGACTGCTAGAGTCTGACTCCATTGGGTAGACATGCTCCTTCTGAAAGGTTCCGTGCTGCTTGTTTTGCAGCTGTGAGTCTCAGTGGTGGTGAGGGGCAAAGTGGGCAGGCTTGAGGGGAGGGCAGGACTCTTTCACATTCTGCTTGTCTGTCTTCCCTACCCATTTGTCATATTCACTGTTATTGATGTGAATATGACATATCCTTTGTTAGGTCCAAAGAGGTAAAAACCAAACCCAAACCAACCAACCAACCAACCAACCAACCAACCACAAACATGTTATGGGGGAGTTGATTAAATAATGATGATAATAATAATAATAATAAATATATATTTTTTATAAATGTGCAAACTTGTTCTTCTATAGATGGATATATTAGACTCCTATTGTACCCTTTGTTCATCCATTGTTTTCTGCAGGACAATCCAAATTCTTCCCACAATTTCAACCTCGGGGCCTTCTCCAGAGCTTAACTTGGTTTCGAGCTGTGCTGTGCATGCCAGACATGAGCTTTGGGGAATGAAGACAATGGAGTGCTGGTCCCAGAGGCCCCAGAACTTGTTTTCTTGACCAGTCCCTGATGTCAGCCAGCCTTGTGGTCATTACCGCTGGCTCAGAAGGTAGAGTGAGACATGCACAGCTGTTGGACTCCTGGGCAGGATAATGTGCCTGCCCTTCTAGCAAACTAATTAGCCAGACTAAAGCAGAAGCAGTTTTTTCTTCCCAAGTGCTTTCTTGGCTCCAGAAACTTAATATCTTCCTGTGTGTACGCAGTGACTCATGACTTGTCAGCATCATACAAAACATGACTTTTTTTGTCCACAGCAATACAACCCATGTGTGCCTGCTTTTCATTCATAGTCTCTTTTTAATTTTTGTGGGTGCATAGTAGGCATGTATGTTTATAGGGTACATGAAATATTTGGATACAGGCATATAATGCATTATAATCACATAAGGGTAAATGGGGGTATTCATTACCTCAAGCATGTATTTCTTCTTTGTGTTACAAATAATCCAATTATACTCTCTTAGTTATTTTTCAAGGTACAATAAATTATTGTTGACTGTAGTCATCCTGTTGTGCTATCAAATACTAGATAGTGTCATTCTATCTACCTATATTTTCATACCAATTAACCATCCCCACTGGTTCCCCTCCCCCTGCCCACTACCCTTCCCAGCCTCTGGTAAACATCTTTCTACCCTCCATCTCCATGACTTCAATTGTTTTAATTATTTTAGCTCCCACAAATAAGTTTGTCTTTCTGTGCCTGGCTTATTTCTCTGAACGTAATGACCTCTAGATCCATCCATGTCATTGCAAATGAACAGGATTTCATTCTTTTTTATGGCTGAATAGTACTCCATTGTATATATGTACTACATTTTCTTTACCCATTCATCTGTTGATGGATATTTAGGCTGCTTCCAAATCTTACCTATTGTGACTATAACAAACATAAGTGCTGTAATAAACATGAGAATGCAGATATCCCTTTGATATACTGATTTACTTTCTTTTGGGTATATAACTAGCAGTGGGATTGCTGGATCATATTGCAGCTCTATTTGTAGTTTTTTTGAGGAACCTCCAGGCCGTTTTCCATAGTGATTGTACTAATTTACATTCTCACCAACAGCATATGGGGGTTCCCTTTACTCCACATCCTCTCCAGCATGTGTTATTGCCTGTCTTGGATAAAAGCCATTTAACTGGAGTGAGATGATATCTCGTTATGGTTTTGATTTGCATTTCTCTGATGATCAATGTTGTTGAGCACCTTTTCATATACACTTTACCATTTTATGTCTTCTTTTTTTTTTTTGTTTGTTTTTGAGACAGAGTCTCGCTCTGTTGCCTAGGCTGGAGTGCAGTGGCCGGATCTCAGCTCACTGCAAGCTCCGCCTCCTGGGTTTACGCCATTCTCCTGCCTCAGCCTCCTGAGTAGCTGGGATTACAGGCGCCCGCCACCACGCCCGGCTAGTTTTTTTGTGTTTTTTTAATAGAGACGGGGTTTCACCGTGTTAGCCAGGATGGTCTCGATCTCCTGACCTTGTGATCCGCCCGTCTCGGCCTCCCAAAGTGCTGGGATTACAGGCTTGAGCCACCGTGCCCGGCCCCATTTTATGTCTTCTTTAGAGAAAAGTCTATTCAGATCTTTTGCTCATTTTTAATTGGATTATTAGATTTTTTTTCTATAGAGTTGTTTGAGCTCCTGGTTATTACTCCCTTGTCAAATGGATAGTCTGGTTATTAATCCCTAGTCAAATGAATAGTCTTCAAATATTTTCTTCCATTCTGTAGGTTATCTCTTCACATTGTTGACTGTTTCCATTGTTGTGCAGAAACTTTTTAACTTGATGTGATCTCATTTGTCAATTTTTGGTTTGGTTGCCTGTGCTTGTGGGTATTATTCAATAAATCTTTGCCCAGTCTGATGTCCTGAAGAGTTTCCCCAATGTTTTCTTTTAGTAGTTTCATAGTTTCAGATCTTAGATTTAAGTCTTTGATCCATTTTAATTTTTGTATATGGAGAGAGATAGAGGCCTAGATAGAGGTCCTCCTTCTGCCTATGGATATCCAGTTTTCTCAGCATCATTTATTGAAGAGGCTGTCCTTTCTCTAACGTTCTTGCCACCTTTGTTGAAATTGAGTTCACTGTAGAAGTATGGATTTGTTTCTAGGTTCTCTATTCTATTCCATGAGTCTATGTGTCTGTTTTTGTGTAGTATCATGCTGTTTTGGTTACCGTAGCTTTGTAGTATAATTTGAAGTCAGGTAATGTGATTCTTTCAGTTTTATTCTTTTTGCTCAGGATATCTTTGGCTATTACAGGTCTTTTATGGTACCATATACATTTTATGATTTTTTTTCCATTTCTGTGAAGAATGTGATTGGTATTTTTGATAGGGATTGCATTGAATCTGTAGATTGCTTTAGGTAGTATGAACATTTTAACAATATTGATTCTTCGGATCCATGAACAGAGAATATCTTTCCATTTTTTTGGTGTCCTCTTCAATTTCTTTCATCAATGTTTTCTAGTTTTCATTGTAGAGATCTTTTATTTATTTGGTTAAGTATACTCCTAGGTATTTTATTTGTACCTGTTGTAAATAAGGTTATTTTCTTGATTTCTTTTCCAGATTGTTCACTGTCGACATACAGAAGTGCTACTGATTTTTGTATTTGATTTTGTACCCTGCAACTTTACTTTGTTTATCAGTTCTAATATTTTTTTGGTGAAGTCTTTAGGTTTTTCCAAATATAAGATTTATATCATCTGCAAACAAAGGTAATTTGACTTCTTCCTTTCCATTTTGGATCACCTTTATTTCTTTCTCTTGTCTGATTGCTCCGGCTAAGACCTCCAGTACTATGTAGAACTAACAGTGGTGAAAGTGGGCATCCTTGTCTTGCTCCAGACCTTAGAGGAAAGGCTTTCAGTTTTTCCCATCCAGTACAATAAAGCTAGGGTTTGTTGTGTATGGCTTTTATTTTATTAAGGTATGTTACTTCTATACCCAGTGTTTTGAGGGATTTTATCATGAAGGGATGTTGGATTTTATCAAATGTTTTCTCAGCATCAATTGAAATGATCATAGGGTTTTTGTCTTTCATTCTGTTGATATAATGTATCACATTTATTAATTTGCATGTGTGGAATCATCCTTGCATCCCTGGGATAAATCCCACATGATCATGATGAATTATTTTTTTAATATGTTGGTGAATTCAGTTTGGTAATACTTTGTTGAGGGTTTTTTCATGAATGTTCATCCGGAATATTGACTTGTAGCTTTCTTTTTTTGATGTGTCATCATCTAGGGTAATACTGGCCTCATAGAATAGTTTAGAAATATTCCTCTCTCTTCTATTTTTTAGGATAGATTGAGTAGAATTGGTATTAGTTTTTTAAATGTTTGGTAAAATTCAGCATGAAGTCATTGAGTCCTGGGCTTTTCTTTGCTGAAAGACTTATTATTATGGCTTATATTGTTTTAAATTCTGCTTGATTGTTTTAAATCATTACTTGTTATAGCTCTGTTCAGGTTTTGGTTTTCTTCATAGTTCAATCTTGGTAGGTTGTATGTGTCTAGGAATTTATCGATTTCTTCTATGTAGGTTTTCTAACTTACTGGCATATATTTTCTCATAATATTCTCTAATGATCCTTTGAATTTCTGCAGTATTGGTTGTAATGTCTCCTTTTTCATCTCTGATTTTATTTGGCTCTTCTCTTTTTTTCTTAGTTTGGCTAAAGGTTTGTTGGTTTTGTTTATCTTTTCACAAAACCAACTTTGTTTCATTGATCTTTTGTATTTTAGTTTCTACTTCATTTATTTCTATTCTGATCTTTATTATTTCTTTTCTTCTAATTTTGGATTTGATTTGCTCTTGCTTTTTAGTTTTTAAAGATACATTGTTAGGTTGTTTGTTTTAAGTTTTTACTTCTTTGATGTAGGTGCTTATTAGTATAAACTTTCCTCTTAGTACTGCGTTTACTACATCCCATGGATTTTGATATGTTTCCCTATTCATTTGTTTCAAGAAAATTTTCAATTTCCTTCTTAATTTCTTAATTGACCCACTGGTCATTCAGGAGCATAGTATTCAATTTCCATGTGTTTATACATTTTCCAAAGTTCCTCTTATTACTGATTTCTAGTTTTATTGTGGTCAGATAAGATACTTGATATGATTTCAATTTTTTTTTTTTGAAATTTTGAAGACTTGTTTTATGGCCTAATGTATGGTCTATCCTTGAGAATGATCCATGTGCTGAAAATATGTATTCTGCAGCCATTGGATAAAATGTTCTGTAAATATATATTAGCTCCATTTGGTCAGATTAAATGCAGATTAAGCCTGATGTTTCTTTGTTAATTTTCTGTTTGTATGATCTGTCCAGTGCTGCAAGTGGAGTGTTGAAGTCTCCAGCTGTTATTGTGTAGGAGTCTATCTCTCTCTTTACCTCTAATAATATTCGGTTTATATATCTGGGTGCTCCAGTGTTGGGTGCATATATATTTATAATTGTTACAGCCTCTTACTGAATTGACCTCTTTGTCATTAAATAATGACCTTCTTTGTTTCTTCTTGCAGATTTTGTCTTGAAATCTATTTTGTTAGGTGTAAGAATAGCTGCTCCTCACTTTGGGAGGCCAAGGCGGGCAGATCACAAGGTCAGGAGATCGAGACCATCCTGGCCAACATGGTGAAACCCCATCTCAACTAAAAACACAAAGAATTAGCTGGGCGTGGAGGCGGGCGCCTGTAGTCCCAGCTACTTGGGAGGCTGAGGCAGGAGAATGGCGTGAACCCGGGAGGCGGAGGTTGCAGTGAACCGAGATCGCGCCACTGCACTCCAGCCTGGGCGACAGAGCGAGACTCTGTTTCAAAAAAAAAAAAAGAGTAGCTACTCCTGCTCATTTTTGGTTTCCATTTACATAGAGTATCTTTTTTCATCCTGTAGAATATCTTTTTCATCCCATTATTTTTAGTCTGTGTGTATCTTTATAGGTAAAGTGTGTTTTTTGTAGGCAACAGATTGTTGAGTCTTGGTATTTTTTATCCATTTGGCCACTCTGCGTTTTTTGATTGGAGAATTTAGTTCATTTACATTCAATGTAATTATTGATATGTAAGGACTTACTGTTGCCATTTTGTTATTTATATTCTGGTTGTTTTTTCTCCCTCCCCCGTTTCCTCCCTCCCTCCCTTCCTCCCTTCCTCCTTTCCTCCCTTGCTTCCTTCCTTTCTTTGTTTTAGTAAAAGTGATTTTCTCAGGTGGTACGTTTAGACTTCTTTTTTTTTAATCTTTGTGTATCTTGTGTGTGTGTTTTGATTCGAGGTTACCATGAGACTTGCTCCATTTGTAGCCCATTATTTTAAACTGATGACAACTTAACACTGGTTATATAAACAAACAAGCAAAGAGAAAATGAATAAAAACTCCACACTTTAACTTCATCCCCTTGTTTTTTAACTTTTTGTTGTTTCTATTTATATCTTGTTGTACTGTCTATGTCTTGAAAAGTCATTACAGTTATTATTTATGATAGGTTCACTTTTCAGTCTTTCTACTTAAGGTAGTTTACATACCACAATTATAGTGTTATAATAGTCTGTGTTTTTCTGTGTGCTTATTATTACCAGTGAGTTTTGTACTTTCAGATGATTTCTTCTTGGTCATTAACATCCTTTTCTTTAAGATTGAAGAACTTCCTTTAGCATTTCTTGCAGGACAAGTCTGGTGTTGATGAAATCCCTCAGTTTTTGTTCGTCTGGGAAGATCTTCATATCTCCTTCATGTTTGAAGGATTATTTTGCTGAATATACTACTTTAGGATCAATGATTTTCCCTTCAGCACTTTAAATATGTCATGCCAGTATCTCTTGGCCTGTAAAGTTTCCACAGAGAAGGCTGCTGCCAGACGTATTTGAGCTCCTTTGTATGTTATTTGTTTCTTTTCTCTTGCCACTTTTAGGATCCTTCTTTATCTTTGACATTTGGAAGTATTAAATGTCTTGAGGCGGTCTTATTTGGATTAAACCTACTACTATAAGGTGTTCTATCACTTCCTTATACTTGAATATTCATATCTTTCTCTAGGTTTAGGAAGTTCTCTGTTATTATCTTTCAATAAACCTTTTACCCAGATCTCTCTCTCTACCTCCTCCTCCAGGAGGCTATTGAGGCTATTTTTTAGATCTTGTAGGCATGCTTTATTCTTGTGTCTCCTCTGACTGTGTATTTTCAAATAGCCTGTCTTCAGACTCACTAATTCTTCTGCTTGATCAGTTCTGCTGTTTAGAGACACTGATGCATTTTTCAGTATGTCAATTGCATTTCTCAACTCCAGAATTTCTGCTTGATTGTTTTAAATTATTTTAATCTCTTTGTTAAGTTTATCTGATAGAATTCTGACTCCCTTCTCTGTGTCATCTTAGATTTAATTGAGCTTCCTCAAAACAGCTATTTTGAATTTTCTCTCTGAAAGGTATCAGATCTCTCTCTCTCTGGAATTGGTCGCTTATGCCTTATTTAGTTCATTTGGTAAGGTCATGCTTTCCTCAGTGGTCTTGATGCTTGTGAATATTTGTTGGTGTCTGGGCATTGATGAGTTAGGTGCTTATTGTAAATTTTGCAGTCTGGGCTTGTTAGTACCCACTCTTTTTTGGGAAGGCTTTCCAGATATTTAAGGGAATGTGTAGGTTGTGATTTAAGTCTTTGGTCACTGCAGCTATATTTGTTTAATGGGGCACTCCAAGCCCAGTAATGCTGTGGTTCTTGCAGGCTCGTAGAGGTACCACCTTGGTGGTCTTGGTTAAGATCTAGGAGAATTATTTCGATTACGAGGCAGAGAGACTCTTATTCTCTCCTCTTATTTTCCCCCAAACAAATGGAGTCTCTCTCTGTGCTGAGCTATTCTCTCTGTGTGAATATTGGCTTTACAATTGACTTTACATACTGAATATGCATTCAATAGAAATAGTGCTTCACATTTTGATTGTTGATCTTTTCTTGGACTAGCAATATGTAGTATGATACTATCTTGTGATGGCAGGCAGTGGCAATGAGCCACAGCCTCTGGCCAGACACATCATCACCACTGTAAATCACCAACAATCTACAGTATTCTGTGTTTCCAAATGATTTTGCTCAACTGTAGGCTAATATTCTGAGCTTGTTTGAGATAGGCTAGGCTAAGCTATGGTGTTCAGTAGGTTGAGTGTATCCAGTACATTTTGATTTACAATATTTTCAGTTTACTTATGCTGGGTAAAACACCATCATAAGTACAATAGCATTTATGTGGATTTAACAAAGCAGCCTAAAGAAACCTGTAGAACTCATCACAAATGTCTGTAGGTAATTAACTCAATTGTGGACAAAAAAGTAGATATGTAAATTATTTTTTGCCTGTAATTTGGTAAAGTTGTCAAGCGTGGAATGTTAGGTGTGTCCCAGCCCACTTTTCTCTTTTTGTCTGGGCTGATTTTCTTCCTAAGCATTTCATGTTGTCCTCTGTGTTCTGCAACCCAGCTGTGTGCTCTTTCTTCTTCTTCTTCTTTTTCATTTTTTTCTTTTGAGATGGAGTGTCACTCTGTCACCCAGGCTGGAATAATCTTGGCTCACTGCAACCTCTGCCTCCAAGGTTCAAGTGATTCTTCTGCCTCAGCCTTCTGAGTCACTGGGATTACAGGCGCATGCCACCATGCCTGGCTAATTCTTGTATTTTTAATAGAGACGGGGTTTCACCATATTGGTCAGGCTGGTCTTGAACTCCTGACCTCAGGTGATCCGTCCGCCTCGGCCTCCCAAAGTGCTGGGATTACAGGCGTGAAGCACCGTGCCCGGCCCTGCTCTCTCTCTTAAAATTTCTCTGTGCTGTTACCCAGTTTGCAAAGGTATCATTTTCAAGTAAGTCATGTCAAGTTACTTCTGTTTCTTCTAGGACTTGCTGCTTTTGCTCTCATGTCTTAGGAGCTCACTTTCTTTCTGCTTGGTTTTTCTTACGACTTGTTGAACTCAGTCTGGCTGTACCCAGCACAGAGGCACATAACGGGCTGTTAAGCTCGGTGATTAAATGCATTGAATAAATGCATGAACACTCTTACTTAAGGCTACAGTCTTTCTCCTTGGTCTACACTGGGTCTTTCTCTGGTTTATTTATCTTTTGAATGGAAATCAGGTTACTAGACTGTTTAAACAACAATATAAGATACCATTGATAACATTTGTCAAGAAATGCAAGATATTAGAATTTTATAGATAACAGCATATATCCCATTTTTATATTACAGCAGGTTTACAACTTTGTGTGAAGTTTTTGTTTTTCAAACATTTGTCATTTGTGAGGCCTGTTGCTTAAAACACAAACACAGTTCAATTCCACAGGGTGTCAGGTGGGTTCATATTTGTCAGAAGAAAGTACACACCCACAAATATTTTAAGTTTTAAAGTAAATGCCCAACTTAACCAGCAAAGAATTATACATCTTATTGGAAGTGAGGTCATTTTGTTGGGTGAGATCAGATGCAGTTTATCTCTGCACAGCTTCCTGTGAGCTCCAACATTCCTAATGGGATAGGTCTACTGAGGAACATGCTGGGAGGCAGGGGTATGGTTCCTGTGAGTTAGGGTTTTAACAAGCTGAAAAGTTCCATTCTTCTTTTGCCACTTCCTTTTTATTTGCAGAAACTATACTCTTAACTTACGGGCTTCTTCTTTCATTAAATTTACAAACATTAGGTTCTCCTAATTTTTTTTTTTTTTTTTGGGACGGAGTTTCACTCTTGTTGCCCAGGGTGGAGTGCAATGGTGCAATCTTGGCTCACTGCAATCTCTGCCTCCTGGGTTCAAGTGATTCTTCTGCCTCAGCCTCCCAAGTAGCTGGGATTACAGGTACCCGTCACCACGCCCAGCTGATTTTTGTATTTAGTAGAGATGGGTGTCCACCATGTTGGTCAGGATGGCCTTGAACTCCTGACCTCAGGTGATCCACCCACCACAGCCTCCCAAAGTGCTGGGATTACAGGCATGAGCCACTGTGCCCTACCAGGTTCTCCTAACTCTTAATCCAAATGCAGAATCTAGAAGCTGATATCCCTACTTGGGCATGGAAAGCAGGGCTTAAAGGTTTCTGTAAAACATTTCAAACTCCAGGGTCCAGAGTCCCGAGAAACCCCTTTCTTCAAGAATTTTTACTGACTTGACAATCTCCTGTGATCAGACTCTTAAAGGTTATCTGTGATAATCAGAGACCCTTACCACACTAGCTCTTGACAAAGGGATTAAGGCAGTGTATGCGTCAGCTCAGGCTGCCATAACACAATGTCTCAGGTGGCTTAAACAACATAAATTTATTTTCTCAGGGTTCTGGGGGCTGAAGTCCAAGATCAAGGTGTCGGCAGGTTTAGTTTCTCCTGAGGCCGCTCTACTTGCCTTGCAGGTGTCTGACTTCTCCCTGGGGCCTCAAATAGCCTTACTTCTGTGGTATCTCTTCCCTTCTTATAAGAACACCAGTTCTGTTGGATTATGGCCACATTTTCATGACTGCATTTAACCTTAGCTATCTTTTTACAGGCCCTGTTTCCAAATACAGTCACATTGTGGGCATTAGGGTTTTAACACATAGATTTTGGGGGATACAATTTAATCCATAACAGACAGAATACCAGACCATTGGTAACCATTTCAGAGTAGCAGATTCTCTGCTGATAAAAACGTTTTTATCTGTTATACATTGGTTAAGTGCTTGGTTTTGGGAGCTAAGCTGTCTGCATTCATGCCCTTGCTCTGCCACTTACTAGCAGCTGTGAGACCTTGGGCAGGTTACTTATCTTCTTTCTGCCTCAATCTTTGCATCTGCAGAATGGGAATTATCAAAGATTTAGCTCATGGAGGTGTGAGAATGAAATGAGTTAAAACATGTAAAGGGTTGATTACGGTTGGTAGCACGTAAGAAATGCTCGATGAACGTTAGCTATTCTCATTGTCAAGAAAGGTTACTTTTGGTTACGGACTGAATTGTGACCTTCAATATTCATATGTTGAAGCCCCAACCCCCAGACCATCAGAATGGAACCAGATCTGGTGATCAGGCCTTTAAAGAGGTAATTAAGTTAAAATGAGGCTGTTAGGGTGGGGACCTAATCCGATGTGACTGGCGTCCTCACGAGAAGAGGGAGAGACACCGGGGCATGCGCGCACAGATGGACGCCCTTGTGAAGAGGCAGCAGGAGGGGCTGTCTGTGAGCCACGGGGAGAGACCTCAGAAGAACCCAGCCATGCTGGCACCTTGTTCTTGGACTTCCAGGCCCCCAAACATTGAGAATATACATTTCTGTTATTTAAACCACACAGTCTGTGGTATTTTGTTATGGTAGCCCTAGCAGAGTAATACACGCCCTAAAAAGAATGAGCCTAACAAGGTCCAAAGTATTCCCTTCTAATTAAAATTAGGTGGCTCCTCTTTCTGCCATGATGACAATGTCCTGATTAGAAGTCACTTTGTCAAAAGAGACTACATCGTGAACACCCAAAGAATGGTATGTTTTTAAAAGGGTATTTTCTCTTTTTGAGGATGCTCTGTTGTACATCTATGCACTTAGGAGAAGTGTGTTTTCATTACCTGCTTGGTAATCCCTCTGAGATGCAAATATAATTATTCTAATGCAAATCTTATCACATATTCTCAAGAAATTTCAGAAATAAAACCATTTTTTTTTTGTTTTAAGACAGATGGCTTGTTTGTGTGTATATGAAATATTCTTTATCTTTAAAAGAGATTGTCTAGTTAGAGAAAGATGGATGGTAGGCAAAGGACCCCTAACCTTGAAGGACACAGCTCCACAGTTGAGAGCTGCCTGGTTGGTCAGCAGGGACAGTGTAGCAGTGACCAGCACTCAAACTGCTCTTGGTTTCACAGCAGTGACCAAGTCAGGCTCATGTTCTTCAAGTGGCTTCATAACACTCCAGTGGAGGATTTATGTCTGCGAGTTTTCCTGTTTCTTGGACATCCCAGAGACTGAACTTCTAACAGAAAACTCTAAGTGGGAGGCATATTTACACCACAGAAACCGCTATTAGTGGGAGGAGAAAATGTTGTTTTTGGCAGTGTAACCAGGGAGACAGACCTACCCCTTCAGGGAGTAAAACAAGCCCTTTCTTTGTGATGCTCACTTTTTTCATCCCGTTGAATGAGGAGTCGCAAACTGATATCTCACAGGCCAAATCTGGCTCGCAGATGTTTTGTTTGACCCGGTGGTATTTACGCAGGTTTTCAATTTGAGCATGTTTAGACAAAGCAAGTATTTTCTAATTTGGCACAGTTCCCACCACTCTCTGTTGTCTTACATACAACACACTGGTTCCCACTCATTTATGTGACTTGACTGGATCCTGAATGCGTCTAGCTTGCAACCTTGGTTAAATTGTTCCCTGGCCACAGTTAGAGACTTTGCTTCAACACAGAAATTTTTTTTTTTTTTTTTTAAAGCTTTTGAGGTTTGTTCACTATATATAGATCATGGCATACTTTCATTTGCATTCAATGCATTCTGATATTTGAGGGATTTGGAACACTTGTTACGGATACAAATTTTACTGTAGTCAGTAGGAATCAGATTTTCAAATCACCAATTTCTTCTTTTACCTGGAAAATGAGTTTTCATATTATAGTTCACACATGGGTTATTCTTAACTTTAAGTCTCGACTGGTGCTATCCAAAATGATAGCTGCTCGCCACATGTGGCTACCGAGCACTTGAAATGTGGCTAGTCTTAACTGAAATGTGTTGTGAGGGTAAAACACACAATGGATTTAAAGCAGTACAAAAATAATGCAAGATATCTCTTTAATCCTTTCTTGTATTGAAATAATATTTTTGAGATAGTAGGTTACATAAAATATTGTATTAAAGTTAATTTCATCTGTTTCTTTTTACTTTTGAAAATGTGGCTACTAGAAAATAAACCATTGCATAGGCGGCTTGCACTGTATTTCTTTTGAATGGGGCTGGGCTAGAAGTTAAACAAAATATCTAACGACATTAAGTTTACTGAGTTCATGGCACCATATGTTGAGTTTATTTATAATCCTTCTATAAAATCAATAATGAATGATGGCTTCAGTTTCCTGAAAGAGGCCCCTCTCTGGGGTGTGGTGTTAAACATGAGTGCTAACAGGCAAGAAATGTGCTGGAAAGATATGCAGGCACTAGGTAAACAAAACAGTCCAGAGAGTTTGGGTTGGAAATTAGTTGTTGCTTTGACATGTGGCATGATTCATCCCTTTGCTACTCATATTTCTCTATCAGGCAGCTGCTAGGCTTCTTCTAATATACTTGCCTGCGTATGTCTGCACACACACACACCCCACATGCAACTGTGGCTGGAAGCCTCTTTTAGGAGTTCTCTTGGCATCTAATGTGAAAATTCCTTTCCAGTGGGAAGTGACCTTGGTATTATTTTAAAACCCTAACTATTAGAGATCATTCTTGGACTCTTTTTTTCTTGGTATGGAAATGAGAGACAGGGAAGTTATGAAATTGATATTGAAGAATGTGTGAAAAGGTAGGAAGCAGATGGGAGACTGGAAAGAGAATGGAAGCTGGAGGGAGACAGGAGTTTGCATGTTGGTTCTGAACTCACCAACTGTGACTTAGGCAAATCTCACACGCTCTGTGGGTCAGCTTCGTTTATAAAAGGTGGTGCTACTGATGAGCACTTTACAAAATTCATATGCAGTTCAAAGGAGTGCTTTTTAAAACTTTAAGATTCACAAACTAACATTTTTATTAGGGAATATAAGCTTTCATTTAATAATCATTATTATCAATAAACATTTGATTGCTAACTAGATGCAAGTTACTACCCCTAGAGCAGTGCCCTGGTTTAGAACACTCAAAACCGAAAGCTTTACTCATTGCTGAATTTGGCCTCGTATCTCCTGTGACCTTCACTGTCACAGAGAAGGAATTGCGTTAAGTATGTTTCATCGTGCTCTACTGTTAACTCATACCTCACAGATTAGAAATATAATTCTGAGATTGGTGAATTCAATCATAATCCTGTTTGTTGTGGCCAACAAATAGATTATTTAAACATTGCTTTGCTGTCCTTTTAAATCAAGATAAGAACAATTTAATTCATTACTGATGGCTTTAGAATGGATATTTCTCAAGGAGCTGATTCATTTGGTTAGGGCTTCAAGTACTTTGGTTTGCTTCCCTCTATTCTTTTTCATAAATTCTTCTTTATATTCTTTTTAAGTAAACAAGTTTTCACTCTTATGATACCCTGTGCCATCAAAGTAACTTTTCATTATTTTAAAAATCACATTAAAAAAAATTAAAGAAAAAATGCAGAATATAAACTATCTTCTGTGTTTATTTCTGTGGGTTGTTTTTTTCCTTTACCTTTTTTCTTTCTCTTTTTTTTTCAGACGGAGTCTCACTCTGTCACCCAGACTGGAGTGCAGTGGTGCGATCTCGGCTCACTGCAAGCTCTGCCTCCCGGGTTCACGTCATTCTCCTGCCTCAGCTTTCCAAGTAGCTGGGACCACAGGCGCCCACCACCACACCCGGCTAATTTTTTGTGTGTGTATTTTTAGTAGAGATGGGGTTTCACCGTGTTAGCCAGGATGGTCTTGATCTTCTGACCTTGTGATCCGCCTGCCTTAGCCTCCCAAAGTGCTGGGATTACAGGCATGAGCCACTGTGCCCAGCCTACCTTTTTTCTTTACCTTTTGTTTTAATAAGTCAGCTTTTTATTTGTTTCATTTTTTTATTCTGAGCCAAAACATAAATCTTGGTGGATGGAAAGAAGATGGGTAAAAGAGAGAAGGTAGAAAATAAGCTCCACTAAGAAAGAGAAAGGAAATAGAACTACCACCAATAAGGAGATTAAAAGGTAACGTGAAAAATAGTGTGTTCAACTGATAAACAGTCTCTCCTTACTAAACGCTAGCCAGAGTCCTCTGAATCCCCTTCTTGACTAGGCCTCTACCTTGGCCTATAAAAATTACAGACACTCGATACAAATGATGTCATCCAGCCCCCCACTCACATTAAAAGACTTAAGCAAGCATTAACTTAGTTTCTTGCCAGTCAAGGCCACATCTTTAGGTGACTTTAGCTTCCGTTAAAGTGCCTTCTTGGGAAAGCTCAAGGCTACCAAAAGAATTGACTGTTTGTTCCAGCTGATACCTGACCATAGGCCCTTGACCATCCTTTCTTAGAGCATTCACTAAAAAGGGCTTATTGTGAATCTTTCCTCCGTCCCTTGGGATATGTGTGTACCTCCTACAACTCAGGAGTGTCTTTCTCAAGGACGTGAAAGCCATTCCCCTGAGATACTATCATAAGGAAGAACAGGGCGTCTGTCTCCCAGTGACCATGGGAGGATGCAGTCCTGGCTTTGATAACTGTCAGCTAGCAGACGCAGCTGGCCCAATCAGCATTTACACTGACCAACCCTTTGCAATTTTTTTGCTTCCCTGACTACTGAGGCCCCATTGTCTCCACTCCCTACTCCATTGCTCTCCCTTTAAAATGCCATCATCTCTGTACAAACTGAAGTTGAGTTCTATTCATGTGGGACCCTCTTTTCTAGTGCAATCGTATATTGGTGATTACAATCTATCCTTACCATTTTTACTTCTGTCCAGCTTTGTTTATCTTTGATAGAATGCACCCTAAGATTACCCCCTATGAGTCACATTCCTGTATAACGCCTTCCCCTTGAGTGTGTGGAATCTACAGCTTGCTTCTAACCAACAGAATGTGGGAAAGGTGATTGATTATCACTCTTTGATTTGGTTACATTATGTTAGACTCCATCTTAGCAGACTAGTTTATTAGTCTGTTTATGTTACTATAAAGGAATACCTGAGACTGGATAATTTATAAAGAAAAGAAGTTTAATTGGCTCACAGTTCTGCAGGGTGTACAGGAGGTATGGTGCCAACGTCTGCTTCTGGTAAGGCCTCAGGAAGCTTCCACTCATGGCAGGAGATGAAAGGGAAGCAGGCGCATCACATGGTGAGAACAGGAGCAGGAGAGCGAGGGGTGAAAGAATGGGGAGGGGAGTTTCCAGACTTTTAAACAACTGGATCTCAAGTGAACTAACTGAACAAGAATTCACTTATTACCAAGGGGATGGTGCCAAACCCTTTATGAGGGATCTGTCCCCATGCTCCTGTCACCTCCCACCAGTTTCCACCTACATTAGGGATCACATTTCAACATGAGATTTGGAGGGGACAGACATCCAAACTATATCAGCTAGCGAGAAGTCCTCCTGCTGTTTTTGAAGAAGCAAAGGGTCATGTTGTGGACTGCTTTGGAGAAGACTTCAAGTCAGGGAACGGTGGGTGGCCTCTAGGAGCTAAGGATGGCCTCCACCAATAGGCAGTGGGAAGCAAGGGGGCTCAGTCATACAGCTGCAAGAAAATGAATTCTGTCAACAGCCTGAATGAGCTTGGAAGCAGACTCTTCCTAAGTTGAGCCTGTAGATGAGAATGTAACCCGGCCAACACCTGGACTGTAGCCTTATGTGATGCTGAGTGGAGGACCCAGCCACTCTGTGTCTGGAGTCCTGATCATGGAAACTGTGAGATTTAAAAATGCATGTTCATGTGGGGCTTAACACCTAGGTGAGGGGTTGATAGGTGCAGCAAACCACCATGAAACACATTTACCTGAATAACAAACCTGTACATCCTGCACATGTATCCTGGAACGCAAAACAAAATATAATTAAAGAAATATTTTTAAATGCATGTTGTTTTAAGATGCTAAATTTGTGTTCATTTGTTACATAGCAATAGAAAACTAATACAGTTACTACATACATTTCTATGCTAAGTTTTTTTTTACTTTAAATTTTAAAAAATTTTTTGCTATAAAATTTCTCAAACATAGAGCAAAGTCAAACAATGTTTATGGTGAGCACCTATATATCTACCACTTAGATTCTACCATTAAGATTTTACTATCCCAGCACTTCAGGAAGCCAAGGCAGGCAGATAATGAGGTCAAAAGATCAAGACCATCCTGGCCAACGTGGTGAAACCCTGTCTCTACTAAAAACACAAAAATTAGCTGGGCATGGTGGCTTGCGCCTGTAGTCCCAGCTACTCGGGAGGCTGAGGCAGGAGAATCACTTGAACCTGGGAGGCGGAGATTGCAGTGAGCTGAGATCATGCCACTGCAGTCCAGCCTGGCAACAGAGAAAGTCTCAAAAAAAAGAAAAAAAAGATTTTACTGTACTTGCTTTATTACATTATCTATTCATTCATCCATTCCTCTATCCACCTATCAATCCATCTTCTCGGTACATTTCAAGGTAAATTGGGACACCTCTACACTTCCCCCTAAATATTTCAGTACTCGTATAATTAACTAGAGTTCAGTATTTCTTAATAGTTTTCTCTTTTAATGTAAAATACAATGATGTATACAAACGTTAGTGTACATTCACTCAGTCTGACAAATGCATACACCTGTGTAGCCCAAGCCTCTATCCCAGTAATTATTGAGCATTGCCATGACCCCACTAACTTACCTCATGTCCGTTCCCAGTCCTTTTCTGCTCCTACCCACCCTGCTCCTTCCAGGAAACAATTCTTCTATTTTTTTCCCCCTATATTAGTTATGCCTGTCCTAGAACTAAATATAAATGGAATCATATAATATGTGCTGTCTTGAGTAAAGCTTCTTTCATTCAACATAATTTTTAAATATTTTTCTGAAAAGTTGAGTGAACAGTTTCTTAGGAAAAATGTAGAATCAAAATTTTAAAAAATTTCAAATATTTACCTGAAAAAAAGGCATGGGGTCTAGAAGTCTAGAGGCAAGTGTTTTTAAACTGTCAATGAAGAGATAATTTCTATGCAGTATAAATTTATTTCCTAGCATAGATGTAGATTAAAAAACTGTCCAAATTGTTTCACTAAGCTGCCAGAATTCCAATACCAAAATAAATCAATATAACACTCAAAAAAGAAAATAAAATGAATTTAAATAGAAAATAATACGTTATAACCAAATAGAGGTTATCCCAGAACTGCAAGGATAGCTGAATATTATTTTAAGGATCAATATAATTATCTCTACAGGTAAAAAGAAATCCCTTGATTATCTTGATATATGTGGTAGGATAGGCATTGAGGACTTCTGGTTAAATATGAAAATGGATTATGTGCATTAGTTCAAAAGAGTCCAAAACACCACTAAGATAATGGTAAGGAAATACAAAAGTGTAGAAACTTTAATGGAGAAAGAAAACTAGAGAGAAGACCATAATGGACTAAAGAAATCAATGCAATTCTGAAAGAAAGTAGATGGAAGAGCAGAGGGGATGCCAACCAGAAACAAATTAATGTGCACCACTTAAGCCCAGAAAAGCTCAGCAATGACAATAGCAGGTACCCATAAAAGTCAGGATATGGGTGTGCGGAAAACAAGGTGTACTGCTGAACTTTCTATCTAGAGCAGTTAGGCCCTGAGATTCTCTCCTCATCTCCCACAGTCAAACAACTCTCCATCTCTGACTTGGAGGAAGGGCTCAGAGTTTTATTCCCTGGAGACCTTAAGACAGAGAGATGTGGACTGGACACTAGGAGTAGTTGAGGGTCGGGGTAGGGGGGGTCCTACTAAAAACAGTCATTAAGTTGAGAATGATGAGACCAAGATCCTTTCTCCAGTTCAGTGTCCAGGAGGCAGGCAGCCAGGCCTGTGCCCCTCAAGAGTAAAATATTTCTCTCTGGAAATAGTGACCAAGCTAAGAGAAAAGACCTGCAGAAATAGACATTTTTATTCCTTAATGACATGGCTGGGTCTATGCCAATTACTTGATGGTGAGGGCCACCATTCTATAAGCCTTTCACAAACACAAGCCTTCCAATCAGCTTTTTAAAAGCAAAAACATTAATGAGTGATTAAGAATCATTATATATTTAAGGAAATAATGTGAAACTATTCAATACAAAAGAGTTGAAATAGATCAAAAAGAAACTCAGGTAACCGAGACAAGGCAGAAAACAGAATAAAATTTTAAAGAGACTATCAATATCTTCAGAGAGATAAGAAAAGATACTGCATTAGTGAAATAAAGGCAGAATGCTATAAGAAAAGGACACTTTTGAGACTAAAAAAGGGTCTTTAAAAAATGTTAACATGAATTTTAAAAATTCAGTGGAAGGGTTGGAAAAGAAAGCTGAATAACATTCTAGGAAGAAGGTCAAAGAGGAGGAGGCAGAGCGGGAGAAGCAGTGGGAGGCTTTCCTAGTAAACAAGGCCCAAGGCAAGAAGGAAAGGTTTGGTGACTTATTTGAGAGCCATACGATTTGGGAACCAAGAATGAGCACAAAAGGAATGTGAAGCAAGGGAAGAGATCAAGAGAGATAGACTGACATACTCCCAGAGATGAAGCAGGCTGATGGCCAGGTAGATCCACACAGCATGCAAGACTTTTTTTAGATGGGTTGCAAGGAGTGACCATATTTCCCAGCAATCTATGTGGAGGAAGGTGAGGGAGTTTATGTGCCCAGATCCCTCCCATCTCTTGCTTTCCATTGGTCAAAGTTCACTCCATGGGAGTTCACTCTTCCGCACATCCAGATGGTATCATTTGGCCTCTTTGGAAGCTGCCAGGGATGGCAGGAACCATGCTGTACAGTGTGGTGCTTCATCTAAGTCCTGAAAGACAGGGAGGGGCCAGAAGCTCTGACCTGGCTGTACAGCTGTGCCCACAAGGAAGATTTTGACATTCCCAAGGCAAGTGACCAGTTAGCTCCAAGTGGCAGAACTGGCCAGTGGTAGTAGGTAAGGCAAAGAGGTGGCCAAGGGACTGAGGAGGGGCATAAAATTTGTGCCCAATATATTTAAAATTGAAGAATCAAGAAAATCAGGATATATATGTTATTTAGAAATAAAGATTTACGGCTGGGCACAGTGGCTCATGCCTGTAATCCCAGCACTTTGGAAGGCCGAGGTGGGTGGATCACTTGAGGTAAGGAGTTCGAGACCAGCCTAGCCAACATGGTGAAACCCCGTCTCTACAAAAAATACAAAAGTTGGTTGTCCCAGCTCCTTGGGAGGCTGAGGCAGGAAAATCGCTTGAACCTGGGAGGCGGAGGTTGCAGTGAGACAAGATCATGCCATGACACTCCAACCTAGGTGACACAGCAAGACTGTGTCAAAAAAAAAAAAAAAAAAAAAGAAAGAAAGAAAGATTTACAAGTTTGCAAATTAAATATTAAAACTTACAGAGTTGTAAGTGAAAACCCATGTACCTTAGAGACATTAAAAAAACTTTTCCAAATATAACACCAATGGCAGAAAGCCATAAAGGAAACAATAGCTGGATTTAAAACTTCTTTTTAATTACAATGCAGTATAAATGAAATTTTGAAAAAAGAAATTTCAAAGAACTGGATAACAATATATGACAAATAATAACTTTAAAATATAAAAGACACTCATAAATACATGAGAATAAGATGAATATCTCAATATAAAGGCGGGAGAAGTTATAAACATTCAATTCACAAAATAAAATACAAATAGAAGATGAAGAAATAGTTCATATTTCTAATAAGTACATATGTAAATAAAGTACCATTTAAGCTTATCTTATTGAACAATAAAACATGCACTAATACCTAGTGTTGAGAAGGTCATTGGGTAAATGTTGATGCACTGCTGGGAAAATTGTACGTGTATCTTTCTGGAGGATAATTTTGCAGTATATATTGAAAACCTTAAAATACATATACCCTTACAGTTAGACATCTGATTCAAGGAATTTATCCTAAAGACAAAAAATGTATGGATGTCTATTTATTCTGTCTTTTATTATAATGCCAACAACATAAAACAACATAATCCAACAGTAGCGTCTTTGTTACATATAATGTCCAATATCCAAATATTGGAATACCATTCAGTCATTAAAAAGGCACTTTTATATTTCTAGACATAAAAGATAGCCAGGATATATTTTTAATTGGAAAAAGTTCTCATATGTCCCTTTTTTCTCAATACATATATGTGTTAGGTATACATGAAAGGAAAACTAGGAAAAAAGCATAAAGAAAGGTAACTTTTATTTGAAAATTTTTTGCAAAGGAGTTTAGACTTTAGAAGAATTTGCCTGCTGAATAAAAGATTGAATATTGTTTTTTTTTTTTTTTTTTTTGAGGCAGAGTCTCGTCGCCCGGGCTGGAGTGCGGTGGCCTGATCTCAGCTCACTGCAAGCTCCGCCTCCCGGATTTTTACGCCATTCTCCTGCCTCAGCCTCCCGAGTAGCTGGGACTACAGGCGCCTGCCACCGCGCCCGGCTAGTTTTTGTATTTTTAGTAGAGACGAGGTTTCACCATGTTAGCCAGGATGGTCTCGATCTCCTGACCTCGTGATCCGCCCGTCTCGGCCTCCCAAAGTGCTGGGATTACAGGCTTGAGCCACCGCGCCCGGCCTGAATATTGTTTTTAAGGAAAGTTCCCCACAAGGTTACCAAGGTTGCAGATAGTCTAGTCATGGTGGGAAAATAGTTTTCTCATACAACTATCACATCTGCAAGGAGCATCATATATTTGTAGATGTCTGCAACGAAAAAGGCAGGGATAAAGTTATCACTGTTTATGGCCAGGTGCAGTGGCTCACGCCTGTAATCCCAGCACTTTGGGAAGCCAAAGCGGGTGGATCACTTGTGGGCAGGAGTTCAAGACCAGCCTGGTCAACATAGTGAAACTCCATCTCTACTAAAATACAAAAATTAGCCAGGTGTGGTGGCGGGCACCTGTTATCCCAGCTACTCGGGAGGCTGAGGCACGAGAGAATTGCTTGAATCCAGGAGATGAAGGTTGCAGTGAGCCAAGCTCTGCTACTGCACTCCAGCCTGAGCGATAGAGCAAGACTCAATCTCAAAAATAAAATAATAAAAAAAAATTATCACTGTTAGAGAAGTCAGTATACAGGAAAGCGACGAGGTTTCATTTGTTTTGGGGACTGCTGCTAGATAGAGTGATTCTGTAGTTTTATTTGTTTATCTTGGGGGCAAAGTGCTTTTTTCGCCCCTCCATACTAACTCATAATAGCAAAGTCCCACTTTCTCAAACACATAGAAACATATCTAGAGGAATGTACATCACAAGGTTCAGTACAATTATGTCTTGGTGTAAAATTACAGATAATTTTTGTTTTTAAAAAATTTTGTGCTTGCTTGTATTTTGTTTTTCTATCGTAATATTATTGCTTACATACAAATTCTGATTATAAAAGTAATACATTCTCAGTTAAATGATATATAAAACACTGAAAAGTGAAAGGAAGGACATTGAAACTGTCAATAAACTACCCAGCAGTATCATTTTGATGTACTATATTTGGTAAGTTTGGTATGTATTTCTAGCAGGTTTTTTGTTTGTTTGTTTATTTGAGCCTATAATCTGCTTTTGTTCTTAACAAATATAGTACAGGCATATTCCATTGTTTTTATATATTTTAGTATATTTTTTAGTATATTATATTTTAATATATTTAGTGTGTGTGTGTATATATATATATGTATGTATATATATTTTGAGACAGAGTCTTGCTCCGTCACCCAGGCTAGAGTGCAATGGCGTGATTTTGGCTCACTGCAACCTCCGCTTCCTGGGTTCAAGCAATTCTCCTGCCTCAGCCTCCCAAGTAGCTAGGATTACAGGCATGCACCACCATGCTCAGCTAGTTTTTTTTGTATTTTTAGTAGAGATGGGGTTTCACCATGTTGGTTAGGCTGGTCTCTTAATTCCTGACCTCAAGTGAGCCACCTGCCTCGGCCTCCCAAAGTGCAGGGATTACAAGTGTGAGCCACCGTGTCTGGCCTATTTTAGTAAACTTTTAATGGCTTCAAAAATTCTACCACATGTATATACCACAACTTACCTACTATCGGTCATTTGGGTGACTTCCAATTTAGGGCTATTATTAATGAATAATTGTACTCCATAGTGAACATCTTCATTACGTAAATTTTTGTACATGCTTCAGATTATTTCCTTAGATTCTTGGGAATAGAATTACAATGTAAAAAAGTAGGAATGCTTTTAAGACCCTTTACACGTGTTGCCAAGTTGGCCTCTAGAAAGGCTGAGAACCAAAATCATCCACCCCTGGCCCCCTACACACAGTTTGGACACTGAGGACTCAAACTATTCCCCTTATAACTTACTGTCTACCTTAACATGACTTTGCTAGTCCAGTATCTTGATTATCATAATTTTAAAAATCGGAGAGACTCTTACCCAGTCAGCGTTCCTTGTTCATTACTAAAATTTCCCAAAAGGCCCATACACTCTTCAATGGACTAAAGATTCTTTGAACCACTTGCTTTAAAACTCCTCACTTTGCTGTTTCCACCAATCCTGGGCTATTGTATCATCCTTACCCAATCCTAATCATGCCCTCTTCATCTCCCCAATTGAAAGACCCACCTTAAAGCAAACTTTAAATGTCCAATTTTCAGTAAACTCTAACCTTGACATCCTGTATTCTAAACACAAAGTAGTATAGAGCTGGTGTTCTCCTTACCTTGGTAAGCAGTAAACTCAGCTTTGTCTGAACACCTTATGTTAGTGCCAGTCTATACATTTTGCAGAGTATAAAAGCCCATGCCAGGATATTTGTATCACCATATCCAAAGAGATGATATGATCAGCTGTTAACCTAATCAAACAGCCAGCCCTATCCATGGAAACGGGTGTGTTAACTGTAAAGAAGGATTTGTGGTAGGAACATCACACATCCCTTTTGCCAAGGAATACATGCAATACAACACAAAGTATTGTTCCTGGGTGTGTCTATGAGGGTGTCGCTAAAGGAGATTAACATTTGAGTCAGTGGATTGTGAGAGGCAGACCTACCCTCAGTCTGGGTGGGCACCATCTATTCAGCTGCCAGTGGGGCCAGAATAAAAGCAGGCAAAAAAACATAGAGCAGACTGCTTTAGTCTTCTGGCCTCCATCTTTCTCCCATGCTGGATGCTTTTGCCCTCAAACATCAAACTCCAGGTTCTTCAGTTTTGGGACTCGGACTGGCTTTCCTTGCTCCTCAGCTTGCAGACGGCCTATTGTGGGACGTCACCTTGTGATCGTGTGAGTCAATACTCCTTAATAAAATCACCTTTATATATACATCTATCCTATTAGTTCTGTCCCTCTAGAGAACACTAATACATTCCTACAAGTACTTTATTATCAAACAGGGGTCCTTCATCAGACTTCATTATGATCCTGCCCATGTAGCCCTTCATTATTAACATTCATGTTTTACTGTCAGTAAATACAGTTGTCAGTTATTAATTGCCTATAATGCCAAGCCTGGGGCTACAGGCTTTATGTGTGTGTGTGTGTGTTTTTTTTTTTTTTTTGAGACAGAGTCTTGCTCTGTCACCAGACTGGAGTGCAGTGGTGTGATCTCGGCTCACTGCAATCTCTGCCTCCCGGGTTCAAGTGATTCTCCTACCTCAGCCTCCCGAGTAGCTGGGATTACAGGCACGTGCCACCACGCCCAACTAAGTTTTTTGTATTTTTGGTAGAAATGGGGTTTAACTGTGTTGGCCAGGATGGTCTTGATCTCTTGACCTCTTGATCCGACCGCCTTGGCCTCCCAAAGTGCTGGGATTATAGGCGTGAGCCACAGCGCCCAGCCTTATGTGCATTTTTGATCTCATGTAATTCTCACAGCAGTCCTCTGAGTTAAGACAATTTTTATGGCTGTTTTATAGACCTACTCAGAACGTAGTTCCCAGGTATGACACCCAGGGATCTACTTTTGAAAGCTCCCAAGTGATTCCAATGCATCTATCCATGGAACCATTGCATTGGTTGATATGGGAGAGGTGAAGATGAGATACAGATCTGTATCTAAGCACATCTCAAGATATGATATAGACATCCTGCCCATTTGGGGCTTAGAGCTCATATGGCTATAAGTACACAAATGCCCAATAAGCATGTACACTACTAGGATGTCAACTCTCAAAGTCCACTGCTGGTGTCTGGGTGTTGCAATTTGCGTGGAGATGGGAGCAGAAATGTCTGCTCTTTGGGTTGGAGAGAACTTTGGACATTAACTTCTTGGTTTGATATTTAAAACTTCTATTGTGTTGATAGCCCCTCCAGAATAATTGTGGAAAAAGAAAAACATTTTAAAATATTCAAACCCAAATTGTCTTTGATTTGGACTTTTTCGGATGGAGCAAAGCTTTCACATATCCTTGGGAGGAAAGAATTCAAAAATTGGATGTAAATAGAGCTGCGTTTATTGAGATAGGAGAGAGTGGATGCAAAGAATGAAATGTGTGTGCAGATAGTAAAGAAGTATTTACCTATAGGAGTGTGCTGTTTGTATGTTCTCTTCCACAATTTACTTGATACTGAAAAATGTTGTCATGGCAACAGTATAACAAACAAGGTGGAATTGCATACAGATGAATCACAACTTTATATGCCAGACAAAGAAGCGAATGTTCTATTAGGGCTGGGCTTATTAAGCTTAAAAGTTACAGCATACATTTTAATGAGATTTTCTTATTGTTTCTCATTTTAAAAAATGAGGGAGGTGCATAGACCGGTAGAAGGTGTGGGATTATATTTACAGGCTTTCCATAATATTACCATGGCAGAACACAGGTCTGCTGCATCAGCTTCACCTGCTGGCGTCCCAGCTTGTTTGACAGGATGGAGCTTGAGATGGCGTCTGTTCCAAGAACATGTAGTTGAGGAGTTTACACACACGGACACATGTGCACACACACGGGCACATGTGCACACACACGATGAACATGGCAAGAAGCTGTCTTGTCATCTTATCTGGTGGAGAGAGCCATGTGTATAAAGCATTCCACCCAGGGTGTGAGGCAGAGAGGGCTATGACCACACACGTGGTTCCAAGGACACTATGGCTGTCCTTCCTGAAGGATAGGAACCCTTGAGGGAGCAAATTTGTCTTTTTTGATGTTTCGGGAATCTTCTCTTTGAGTTCCATGAAGAGAGACAGCATGGGTGGGCCACATAATCATGCAGAGTCATTGGTTTGGGTTATGATTACATAAAATTCCTTGCTCCAACAAGTGGTCCGTGTCCTGGAGCTGGAGGATGATTGTTTTACAAGCACTTTTTGGATACAATCCCCTTCCTTAATACAGAGCTGCAAGCACTGATTGGCTGCTCTTGGCTGTGAGTCTTACCTCACTGATTCTTGGACTTGAGACTGTATCTGTATCACCTGGAGAGGTTTGTTAAAACACATCTTTCTGGGACTCACTCCTAGAGTTTTAAAACTTGCATTTCTAACAAGAGCCCGGGTGATGCTGTTGGTCTGTGGATGACACTTGGAGAGCTGCTGCTTTAGATGGAAACTCACCTGACAGAAAGGATGGGAATATTGGTCTTAGAGTTTCCTTTCCCTTCCCACTAAGTGGCTAGGCAGAAATTCAGGGACCTCTCCAGTGGAGAAGAAGACTGGGACTTAATTTTTTGAAGTAAATTTAATTAAAAAAAAAAAAGAGATTAACAAAAGGGCTGTCTTTCTTCAGATCCCAGGCAGTGCAGAAGGGACTATTTTCTGGATTTTTCTGTGATTGAGAAATGTTAAGAGTGGAGATGTAATAATGTGCTTCTCAGAGAATTAGTCCTCCACTAGCAACACAGGAAGCTTATTCGAAATGCAAAATTTCACACCCTACCCTCGATCTGAAGCAGAGTTACATTTAATAAGCTCCCTGGGTGATTCGTATACATGTTAAAGTTGGAAAAGCACTGCTGTAAGAGACAGGCTGCCAATTTGGCAGTCAAGATACTTGAGTTTAGCTGGGTGTGGTGGTGTGTGCCTGTAGTCCCAGCTACTCAGGAGGCCCAGTTGGGAGGATTGCTTGAGCTTAGGAATTTGAGGCTGCAGTGAGCCCTGACTGTAAGTGAGAATAGCCGTTGCACTCCAGCCTGCCAGCATAGCAGATCCTCTTAAAAAAAGAAGATATCTGAGTTTTAGCCCAGGTCCTTCTTTTACCCAACTGTATAGCCCTTACTGGGCTTCGGGGGATGGGCTGGGGTGAGTTAGTGACCTACAAGTTTCTTGCTAGCTTTGGGGTGCTGCAATTCTGAATCATACCTTGGCAGGTTCCGACTTGCTCTGCTATTTCAGAAGGCTTCTGAAAAGTGTGAGCCCAAAAGTCTCTGAGTTCCTTCCCTCTGCTGCCCGTCCTTTACCCCACTGCAAGCTGGTGTGAACTCTTGCAGGAGGACAGTGCTATCTTGTGCCAAGGACATGACATCATTCCATGTACCTAAACTCAAAGGAGCCCAGTGTATAATCACTTACTATGGATGAAAGCTTGAGCAATCTGGGGAAAGTACATCCAGTCTGATAGCACTAATAACAAAGCCTTTGTCCTGAGTAGCCTTTAGGAAAGCAGCTGCGTCAGTCTCTGAGCCTTGACTACCCACTTAGTAAGACACATAATTGCAATACTGTCATATGTCACATAACGACATTTTGGTCAATGATAGACTACATATATGATGGTCCCATAAGATTATATAGTCCCATAAGATTGTAATACCATATGTTTACTGTATCTTTTCTGTGTTTAGATACACAAATACTTCCCATTGTGTTACAGTTGCCTCCAGTATGCAGTAGAGTCCCATGATGTACAGATCTGTAGCCTAGGAGCAATAGGCTATACCAGCTAGCCTACATGTATAGTTGGCTATAAAATTAGGTTTGGAAAAGTGCACTCTATGATGTTGGCACATGACAAAATTCCATAACAATGCATTTCTCAGAATGCATGCCTTTCATTAAGTGATGCATGACTGTGCTTACTTTTCATGCACAAACATCCCCCAAACTAGTAAAAGGCTGTCTTCAGGGTGTTTGAAGTATTTGTGTTTCTGCTGCATTGAAGCATTAAAATAGAACCATATGCATTTTCAGATTTGGAACCTGAATTAATTAATATAAAATGGGCAGGAAAGATGTCTGGTGACTCAAATTAAGAAGAACCTCATATGGAAATGTTCATTCTGCTCTATAGGATAAACTATTTTTAAAGACTTCAGACACATCAGTTTTCATGTAAAGCATATTTTCTTAAGGTCAGCTCTGTGGATGGTGCACTTGCCCTAGTTCAGTGCTCACAGGATTGCATTTTGTATTCCTTAAGCAGTCCATCATCCTGACTTTTTATTAATTTAAGCTCATTTTCTCCCAAATCTGCCCAAATGAATTAAACCTCGTGTGTGTGTGTGTGTGTGTGTGTGTGTGTGACCATGAGATAGTCTTTCTCGCTGCTGGAGGAGTCTGATTGCTGGATGAATTTCTTTTGGCTGTTGCTGACAGAAACTCGTGGCCCCTTTTGATTTGGTCGAATTTTGGCAAAAGGTGATTTGGACAAACAGCATGACAATGTAAGGCCCAACACTTTCACTTCCCTTACAAGTGGTCTCTTTCCCGTTTTTTTGTCCCCTGGCACTTTGGTTTCTGTTGTCCAAAGGTCTTCGCTTGCAGTTTCTTGATTGCATTCATTGCCAGGCAGGTGTGAGGTACATTGGAGCAATTTTCTGGGAGAAATGCCGACTTAGCATGGAGGCAGAGTCTTGATGTTTGTTGAGGGAAGAAAGGCTGCAAAAACAATAAAGCTGGGTTTTCTATGAACTGACTCAGGGTCAGAGGGTAAAGGAAAACATATCCTTGATAGAAATCCTTATACCCTGGAGCCTCAGTGGTTTGTCTACAAAGCCATCTGTTGAGATGGGAGTAGGAATTATGAGAAGGGAACCAGCTCTCTATCCTGAATCCTTATTACCGCATTGTTTTGAGTCTTTGGGGGGGCGGGGGGAGGGGAGCAGCTACTTCTGTTAAAACAATGTCAGATTCTAAGTGTGTTGGAAAGGGGATTTTTGCTGCCTTCTCTTTTTATGTAAGCATGGTGTGTATGTCTTTCTTTTAAAGGAAACTAGAGTAGTCTTGCATAAAAGCTTGGAGGGTTTGCAAAATCTACTGCAGCTTTGCTTGGAATAGCACGACTCTGGAAACAACCCAAATACACATCAATATGGAATTGCTTACATAAATTATGATACATCCCTACTGGGAAATTCATAGCCTTAAAAAAGCATTGAATAATCAAAACCCAATGCAAGGCATCCCTCTCTATATTGAGAAGGTATAATCTCCAAAATACAAACTTGAGGGTGAAACTACAAGGTAAGACACACAAGATGTTAAGAACATTCCGCGTGTGTGGGGGGCAAGCATTTGGAAGTGGGGGCAGAATGTGTGTGATTACTTGAATACACGTGTATACACATGTTATAGGCATAGAAATATCTGGAAGGGTGCCAAAGAACCTGGTAGCGCTGGTTGCCACCATGGGAGAACTAGGCTTGGGATCTTGAGAGGCTGAATTTCCAGGGGTATCTTTCTAGTTCTCTTTGAAACTTTTTTTACCCTGTGAGTCAAACAGCCAACCAACAACCAAATTCAGGGGTGGGCAAATACTTAAGCACCAGGGGAGGAATAATGGGCGGCATAGTTGCAGGGTGCATCCGGGGGTCTGGAGAGGGGGTGCGCCCCAGCCGGCCGCAGCCCCAGTCGATTTTATGGCTGTAAAGGAGCCGGAGACACCAGCCGTCTCCACGCAGGTCCGCCCTCAGCACCCCGCACCGTACACCTGGCTCCCCAAGCAAAGCAGCCCCGCCAGGACGGCACGGCTTCGCGTCCTCGCTCAAGTCCCCTGTGATGGCCGCGTCCCTGCAGGCACCGTGCGAATTGACTGGGGTTTGGGGGAACGAAAGCCCCGAAGGGGCCTTCTCTGCCAAATGTCTTCTTCCGTCGGCTCAGTGGCAGCCCCCAAGCCTTTCATTTTCACTGTATGAAAACACTGGGGTGGATTTAGCTTTTCCTTTGGGAAACAAACAAAAAAGAGCACAAAGAGCGTGTGTGCGGGTCTTCTTTCAAAATAGTGGGGCATTTGAAACCCGCGCTGCAGCTGCGGGCGCTGCTTCAATCGCAAGGGTTTCGTTTTCTGAAAGCGCTTTAAAAGATGCTGAAGAGGGAGAGAGCCAGCGCCCTGCGCATTTTCGGAAACGGAAGATTTTGAAAGCCTGTATTTATCTGCCCTTCGCAGAAAATCAGTTTCTCCAGGGCAAGCCTTTCCAGCCTTTTCCGTCAGGACACGTAGAAAATCATCTGATTTCAAGAGCATTCGGGGTAAAACAGGAGGGGATTTCAGAGCGTCTCTGTGAGGTTTATTTAAAAATTAAATATAGTTTTTAATGTTATAGAATTATAAGAAAATATGTATGAAGTATTAGAGAAGAAATTGTATGTGTTTTAAACTTCCAAATAAAATCTGCTCAAAATTTTAAATGAGAAAATTGAGCTTGTTTCCACGAATGTAACTTTTATTACAGAAAAATTTCAAACAGATACAAATAAAGAGAATGGCATAATGATCAGCTCGCCTCTTGCTCATAGCCAGGACCCAGACTAAACTGCTATCTACATTTGCCTTTCAGATTTCATCTACCTCATCCTCCTTTTTTTTTTTTCCTGGAATATTTAAAAGCACACCCCAGGAATCATTTCATTTCATCTGAAAACACTTCAGTGTAAATCTCTAATAGACAGGACTTAAAAATAAGCAAAATACCATTCTCAATTCCAATAAATTAAAAATAATTTCTCAGTATTATCTAGCATCCAGTTCATGTTCAATTTTTTTTCATTTGCCTAAAAAAAAAAAGTCTTTTTACTGTTGATCCATTTGGGTTAATTCAAGATCAAAACAAAGTTTTCGATCGATTGGTATGACTTTCAAGTCTTCTTGAATCTGTAACATGAATATAACTTTTTAAATGTATAGTAATTTTTATATTATACTCTGCTTATTTTTAAAAATAGCTTTATTGAGATGTAATTCACATACTGTTGCAGGCTGAAAAATGATCCCTCCACTCCCTAAGATATCAGATTCTAATCCCTGGAACCTGTGACTATTACCTTATATGGAAATAGGGTTTTTACAGCATAATAAAGTTAAGAATCTTGAGATGGGAAGATTATCCTGTATTACAAGAGTAAGCCCTGAGTGCAGTCACCTGTGTCCTTCAAGACGGAGATTTGACACACACTGAAGGCTTCGTGAAGATGGAGCTGAGAGATTGGAAGATGCTGGCTGATTCGAATGACACAGCTGTAAGCCCGGAATTGACAGTAGCCACCAGAAGGTGGAAGAGGCAGGAGGGGCCCTGCCAACACCTTGAGGCTGCCTTGGGACTTCTGGCCTCCAGAACTGTGAGAGAATAAATTTTTGTTGTTTTAAGCAATCACGTTTGCAGTAAATTGTTGCAGCAGCTACAGAAAATGAATACCCACACCATACAGCTCACTCATTTAAAGCATACAATTTAGTGATTTTTGTTTGTTCGTTTGTTTTTCAGATAGAGTCTCACTCTGTGGCCCAGGTTGGAGTGCAGTGGTATGATCTTGGCTCACTGCAAATTCTGCTATCCAGGTTCAAGCGATTCTCCTGTCTCAGTCTCCTGAATTTAATATTTTTTAGTATATTCACAATTATGTGTCCATCACCACAGTCAATTTTGGAACACTGTATCACCCCAGAAGGAAATATTGTATCTATTGGCAATCACTCACATTCCTTCCGTCCCCCAGCCCTGGGCAACTACTAGCCTCCTTTCTGTTTCTTTAGATTTGCCTATTCTGGACATTTGACATAAACGGAATAATACAATACATGGTCTTTTGTGTCTGGCTTCTTAGTGTAATATTGTCAAGGTTCATCCATGTTGTAGCACGTATCAGTACTTCATTCATTTTTATTGCTGAATAAGAACATAGCTGTAATATTAATTTATGATCTTAAAATACCTGTGAGCAAATCCTGATGAAGATTTTTTTTTTTATGGCAATCTTTTCAAGGTATCAGTAGTCACTATTCATACTTTGTTTGCACAAGCCGGGGATTTAAACTGTTTAATTTATTTAAATCTAATGGTTTAATGTTTAAACCTTCCTAAAATTTACAACAATTGAAATTTTATTTAAGGAATCTAACAGCTCATTCTTTGCTTTCACTGACAAATGTAATACTGGAATCTCTTGCAGTAGCGTAAATGGATTTCAAGTCTGATAGAAGTTTTTCACAGCAAATTTTTCAAGATAATGATGAAGCTGTTAGTGCTCAGGCACCACAAGGAAGAGGGCATGGGAGCTGAAAATGGGTAGAAGTGTAGGACAATGTGAAGACAAAGCCTGGGGCCACATCTGACAGATGTGTCAGCAGCCTCAGCTGAGCCTCCCAGACCTGCCACCCCTTCTCCAGCGGCTGCAGCCCCTGTTCCTGGAGTCAGAGGTGTGCTGTAATGGGCTGCTGAGCCAGGTGGGAGGGCATCTCTTTGGTTTCTGACATCCTATCACAATGGGACAAGGAGTCTGCGTGTCTCTGTTACTCACTGCGCTTCCCCCATCAGGGCCCACTTCCCTGGGGCTGCCCTTTGAGAAGCACTAGACTATGTGCCCCAAGTCAGAGGTGGCCAGCAGCACCCTGTGACATGGTCATGGCTCCCACTCTGGCACACTCATTGTAAAGCTCTGCCCTAGGTTGGCCACGAGCATTTGGGGCCAATAAAAATGAATGAAGTACTGATACGTGCTACAACATGGATGAACCTTGACATTACACTAAGAAGCCAGACACAAAAGACCATGTATTGTATTATTCCGTTTATGTCAAATGTCCAGAATAGGCAAATCTAAAGAAACAGAAAGGAGGCTAGTAGTTGCCCAGGGCTGGGGCATGGAAGGAATGTGAGTATGTGGGAAATGGCAGGAGGGCACAGAGAGTTAATTTCATGTGGCTAATTTCTATGGACCAGTGACTGCTGTGGGCCTCTTATTTCCCTTCTTCCTGAACATTGGTGTCTGTTGTGGTTATCTCATCCTTGCACTGACATTGTAAGTTGGGAGTTTGGGAAGCAGATAGCTTGTCATGTAGATCAGAGTTCTGATGGAGAGACACTGTACCCAAGGAGTTGCACCTGAGCAGTCCTCCTTCATCGGGGCTCAGGTGATGAGGTCATGGATGCTGAACTGATGCTATAATGAGATGAGATTTTGGAGATCTTTGAAGGGGGTTAGTGTATTTGACATTTGGCAGGGATGCAAATTATTGTGGCTAGCTGGCAGAATGTCTGAAAAGTAGTTACCATCAATTCCTTCCCTCTCTGTATTCATACCATCCCTCCATTAGGAGATAGATTCATTTCCTTCCTGACCCCTTGAGTCTGGGCTGCTCTATGAATGGTTTGACCAATACAGTACAGCGGAAGTGATGCTCTAAAATTTATGTAAGAATTCAAGGATTTAGAATATCCAAAACAATCTTGAAAAAGGAAAAAAAGAGTTAGAGGACTTGTCCAAGTGCAGTGGCTCACGCCTGTAATCCCAACACTTTGGGAGGCTGAGGTGAGCAGGTAGCTTGAGCCCAGGAGTTCGAAACCAGCCTGGGCAAAATAGTCAGACCCTATCTCTACAGAAAATAAAAAAAAAATTAGCCAGGTGTGGTGGCATGTGCCTGTAGTCCCAGCTACTCAGGAGGCTGAGGTGGGAGGATCGCTTGAGCCCAGGTGTTCAAGGTTTCAATGAGGCAAGATCGCACCACTGTACTCCAGCATGGGTGACAAAATGAGACCCTGTCTCAAAAAAAAAAAAAAAAAAAGTTAGAAGTCTCACATTACCAGATTTCAAAGTATTCTCTAACTTTGTAATTAAGTGTGATATTGGTGTAAGAATACACATATGAATCAGTGTAACAGAATAGAGTTCAGAAATAGACCCATGTGTATGTGGCTAATTGAGCTTTACAAAGGTGCCAAGGTAATTCAGTAGAGAAAGAATAATCTTCTCACAAATGATGTTGGAACAACAGGATAAATATATGAAAATATGAATATTAATCCCTATCTCATACCACATACAAAAATTAGTTCAAGATGGATCAGAGACTAAGTGGAAAAACTACAACTATCAAGTTTTCATGAAATAAAAATAAAGTCTTCTCAAACTTGGGTAGGTAAATATTTCTTGGAGAAGACACAAAAATCACCAAACATAAAAAAAATTGATGTGTTGGACATCATGAAAATTTTACAAATTCTGCTTATCAAAAGTACTGTTAAGAAAATAAAAGACAAGCCACAGATGGTGGATGTGGGGGCGGAGACATATCTGGGAAAGGACATTTATCCAGATATATTAAAAATATCTACAAATCCATAACAAAATAAAAACCATGTAATAAAAAATGGGCAAAAGACATGAACAGACACTTTATAAACAAACTAATAAGAATAGCCACTAAGCAGATGAAAGGTGTTCAACGTTATCAGTCATCAGGAAACACAAATTAAAATCACAGTGAGCGACCACGTTTTAAAAATAGCTAAAATTAGTCAGACAACACAAATGTTGGCAAATACGTGGAGCAACTGGAATTCTCATAATTTGCAGGTGGGAGCAGGGTGTGGTAATGACTTTAGAAAACCTTTTGTCTGCCTGTTAAAAAAGGTTATACATACACCTACCTATGAGCCAGCATCTCTGCTCCTAGATATTTATGCAAAAGAAATAAAATAATACATCTATAGCAAGACTATATAAGAAATGTGTATAAGAATATTTATGGCAGGCCCGGCTAGGTGCTCACGCCTGTAATCCCAGCACTCTGGGAGGCTGAGGCAGGTGGATCACCTGATGTCAGGAGTTTGAGACCAGCTTGACCAACATGGTGAAACCCTATCTCTGCTAAAAATACAAAAATTAGCCAAGTATGGTAGTGTGCACCTGTAATCCTAGCTACATGGGAGGCTGAGGTAGGAGAATTGCTTGAACCCAGGGGGCAGAGGTTGCAGTGTGCTGAGACTACACTATTGCACTGCAGCCTGAGCAACAAGAGTGAAACTCTGTCTCAAAAGAAAGAAAAAAAAAAAAGAATGTTTATGGCAGCTTTATGAATCATTACCAAAATCTGAAGACAACCTGCATAACTGTCAATTGTCAATAAGAGAATGGATTAACAAATTGTGGTTTCGTTATACAATGGAATGTGGCTCAGCAACAAAAAGAGCAGTAAGATATATATAACAACATAGATAGGTCTCCAGCACATTATATTGATGGAGGAGCTAGGAACAAAGGGCACATCCTTCATGATTCCACTTTATAAAGTTAAAGCAGAGGCAACACTAAGCTACGATGATAAAAATCACAACAGTGGGTGCCTCTGAGGGTGGGGCGGGGAATGACTGGGCAGCAGATGCAGGAACTTTCTGGGGTAATCGAAACAGCACACTGTACTCCTTAAATATATGTAATTTTTATTTGTTAAGCAAGCCTCAATAAAAATGGAAAAAAGAGAGCATTCTAGGGTAATGCAAATTTTTTTTTATCTTGATGGTGGATTGCACGGGTGTGTACATTTAGCAACACACATTCAATTATCAATTTAAGATATGTGCATTTTCCTCAATATACATTTTTCCTCAATTTAACAAGTTGCAATTATAGAGAAGCTACATGAATGAGTGTTTCCTAGGTCTCATCATTCAGGCCTTAATTCAAATGTCATTTCCTCAGAAAAACCTGCCCTGACCAGCTATGATTATCCTTGCTGCTTAGGCTGTATCACAGAGAGCCCCACTTTTATTTTCTTCACAGTGCTTATCTATAAGTATCCAAAAGCATAATTTAAAAACAATTAAACAATTATTTGGTTAATTGCCCCATCACCTCTGACTACAGTGTATCTGTGAACATAGGAACTGTGTCTATTTTGTTCACTGCTCTATCTCCAATACCTGACACCAAGGATTTGCTCAATAAACATTTGTTGCTATTGAATGAATAATGGATACAAGGGCAGACAAATCTGACCAATAGAGATTAAATTCCTTCTATCTGGAAAAACATGGGATGGGGATCACACAAGGGGACTCACCATCATCAAAGGAACTGGCGGTCAGTTCTATTCCTCGGATAAACGTATGCTAGGTGCCTCCTGTGTGCTGAGTGCTGGACTGAAGCCAGACACACCCAGATAAGTAAAACTGGATTATTCGTGGTATTGAGATGGGTGTTGAATGAAAAACGGACAGGCTGGCTACTAGAAATAGGGCAGTCTCTTTGGATTCCCCACATGCCTTTGAACATCTATTTTTAGGTCCACTGAGTTTTTTTTCCCAAGTGTAGTATCTTCCTGTTAAAGCTTTTGAGCAAAAGACCGCGACAACCAAATCAGGGACCTAGCACTGGCAGGAAAAGGACTAGTTAGGACCTGAACAGTGTGGGGTGATGAGGGCCTGAGCAGTGGGAAGGAAGAAGAAATGATGCCCACAATAGTAGCTTTTATTGTATATTACCTGTAAGAGACATCAGGCCTTGGCCATTAAATTTTATTTTTCTTAAGAAGCATTCTTTTATAATTGTTTTGTAAGCTTTAGGGAATTGCCTTGCAATTCATGCTTGTGGAGGAATTTTAGGCAAATGTTTTCAAATGGTACTCATTGATGAATTGCTTCCAAAGTCTATTGAGTAGGCCTTTATCTGGAAAATGCCTTCCTTGGCCCTCACAGTCATCCTTTCCCAGAAACCAGAATTTCTCTCTTTTAGTTGGTCACAATCACTAGCCCTCTCCCACAGCATTTCCTTGTCAATGATAGTTTACACATTTCCTTCCCAGGAGACCTTTGGGACATAAATAGACACAAACCAGCTTGGGCAGCATTGTGAACAACCCTTCCAGGAAGTAAGAAAACAACTGGTCTCTGAGTCCATGAAGGAAGCAGATTTACATTTCAACAGGGACAACATAGGTTTGACATAAATGACAACTGTCTAATTGTAGAAGATTTCCTTAATTGGGCCTAAAAAAGAGCAGATGGGGCAGCTATGTATGGAATGATTTGGGTATATTTCTGGCTAGAAGCAGAGAAGAGATTTATGACTTCTTTATTTTTTAAAAGTTTATTTTTGGATCATGAGAGCAGTACTTGTCATTGTTTCAAACTCAGAAAATAAAAAGTGGCACCTAGATAATATTATTCAGAATCCCACTACCCAATCATAGCCACTACTAGTGGTTTGATGTAGTTGTTTTCAAATAACGTATCTGGTGTATTCATAGTTTTGCATCTTGATTTCTTTCATTTAGCATCTTCCTGCATTATTAAGTATCCCCCCAAGCTCATTTTTAATGGCTGTATAATACTCTCTTATAAGACTGTGTAATAATTACTATTCTTTGTCCTTATTCATGTCATTATAGGTTGTTTACAATTTCTCAACACTATAAAGAACAGCTGAAAAGAGCTTGGCATATCAATGTTTCTCCACATTCCTGATTGCTTCCTAGGAAGAGATTTCTTTAGAGCAGCTCTTGTTATGGTGTGACGCCTTAGCCACCTCCACCAGAACCAGGCATTAATGCACATCAGGATCCCAACCCAGTCTTGCAGTATCTGAATCTCTGCAGTTAGAGCCCAAAAATCTGCCTGGAAAAAAGAGCTCCTGAGATTTATGGGCACACTAAAGTTGCCTATTATTGAGTTTCATAATTCTAGGAGAAATTACTGGATAGCTTTACTTTCTAACTGTATTTGTATTTCTAAATGCATTTTTATTTTTATTATTTATTTATTTATTTTTTTGAGAGGGAGTTTCATTCTTGTTGCCCAGGCTGGAGTACAAAGGTGCAATCTCACCTCACTGCAACCTCTGCCTCCTGGGTTCAAGCAATTCTCCTGCCTCAGCCTCCCAAGTAGCTGAGATTACAGGCACCCACTACCACGCCTGGCTAATTTTTTGTATTTTTAGTAGAGATGGGGTTTCACCGTGTTGGCCAGGCTGGTCTTAAACTCCTACCTCAGGTGATCTACCCACTTTGGCCTCCCAAAGTGCTGGGATTACAGGCATGAGCCACTGCACCCAGCCTGGATTTTTAAATTTAAAGTTTGACACATGGTATCAAATCATTTTCCTAAAGCCTTATGTACATTACACTCCTGCCGGCAATGTATGAGGGTACTCAACCCATCAAACTCTTGCAAAACAGCTTTGCTAGTTTGATGGTTGAAAAGTGATGGCTTCATGGAATTAAAAAAATTAATACATAATAATTGTACATATTTATAGAGTATATGAGATATTTTGATACATGCATACAATGTGTAAGATCAAATCAGGGTAATTGGGGTATCCATCACCTCAAATATTTATCATTTCTTTATGTTGAGAACATCCCAAATCTCTTCTAGCTATTTTGAAATATACAATAAATTATCGATAACTATAGTCATCCCACTGTGCTCTTGAACATTAAACCGTATTCCTTCTTTCTAACTGTACTTTTGTACCCATTAACCAACCTCTCTTCATCCCTTCCTGCTACCCTTCCCAGGCCCTGGCATCTATCATTGCTTCCTTCATGAGATCAACTTTTTAAGCTCCTACGTATAAATGAGAACATGTGATATTTGTTTTTCTGCACCTTACTTATTTTCACTTAATGTAATGTCTTCCAGGTCATCCATGTTGCTGCAAATAACCGGGTTTTATTCTTTTTATGGCTGAATAATATTCCATTGTGTAGATATACCACATTTTCTTTATCCATTCATCTACTGATGGACACTTAGCTTGATTCTATATCTTGGCTATTGTGAATAGTGCTACGATAAACATGGGAGTGCTATTATCAAAAATACAAACAATGACAAATGCTGATGAAGATGCGGAAAAAGGAGAATGTTAGTATATTCTTGGTGAGAATGTAAATTAGTACAACTATCATGGAAAATTATATAGAAGTTCCTCAAAAAACAAAAAATAGACCACATAATGTAGCACTCTCACTGCTGAGTATATACACAGAAGAAAGGAAATCCATATATTGAAGAGATTTCTGCACATGCATGTTAATTGCAGCACAACTCACAATAGCCAAGATATGGAATCAAGTTGGGAATTTGTCAGTGGAGGATAGGATGAAGAAAATGTGGCATACACATACCACGGAATGCTACTTAGCCATAAAATAGAATGAAACAATATCTTTTGCAGAAACATGGATGCAACTGGAGGACATTATCCTAAGTGAAATAACTCAGAAATAGTCAAATTCCTCACGTTCTCACGTGTAAATGGGAGCTAAACATTGAGTGCACAGGCATGTACAGAGTGGAATAATAGACACTGGGGACTACAAAATGTGGAAGGTCAGGGGAGAGGTGAGGGTTGGAAAATTACCTGAGAGGTAATCATCCAGACTTCAAAAATCCCAGACTTCATCAGTATACAATATATGCATGTAAGAAACCTATACTTGTGGCTGGGCACGGTGGCTCACACCTGTCATCCCAGCACTCTGGGAGGCCGAGGTGGGCAGATCACCTGAGGTCAGGAGTTTGAGATGAGCCTCACCAACATGGTGAAACCCCATCTCTACTAAAAATACAAAAATTAGCAAGGCATGGTGGCTCATGCCTGTAATCCCAGCCATTCGGGAGGCTGAGGCAGGAGAATTGTTTGAACCTGGGAGGTGGAGGTTGCCGTGACCTGAGATCACACACACCACTGTACTCCAGCCTGGGTAACAGAGTGAGACTCTGTCTCAAAAAAACAAAACAAAACAAAGCAAACAAAAAAGAAATCTTTAATTTTATCCCTTAAATAGATAAAAATAAAAAATAAACTTTAAAAAAACCACAATAATAGAATAATGGAAGCTGGCAAATCTTTGACTAAGCCACCCATATTCGTGTAGATATGAGGAAATCCCTGGGCGCCAACTCAAGCTTTGGTGAGACTATATCTTCTTTCATTTTTGTGACTGTAAAATTGAAGGCCCTTGCACACTTCTCAGAAGGCAACCATCCTTGGAAAGAGATGAGAGGTAGAGAAGAGTGTGAGCAGGGCCTTGAGCACTGGCTGCTGAGGGATCTATGTGGTGGCGAGGCTGTCATTTCCAAACCTGCCCCTGGGCTCAAAGGCTGCCAAGAATGCCTATGAGCCATGGTGTGTTTCTGGTTGAGAACCTGTAAACTCAATATTCCATCTTCAGATGCTAATCCAAATTGCCTTTTGTGATTCCAGTTTGTTCTTTGGTGAGTTTGGAAGGGCAGCCAGTTTTTCCAGGGATTCCTGGGAACCCCAGTTTAAGCTGACTTCAGAGGCTTCAAATTGCTTTAAAAGCACACATGAAGGCCATGCACCCCATTACCCTGTGATCCCTCTCCCTCTCTCATTCTCCTAGCTTCCCCCACAGCTTATGAAGTTGTTAGGATATGGAAAATGCCTCTAGTGACATCTCAAATATAGAAGTCATCTGTCCTGGAGGCTCAAAATGTGCCTGTTAACTGCTGCTGGCAAAAAAAATCTTTACTGGATTTTTTTTTTTTTCTTTCAAAAGAATGGTCATAAATTAACTAACTCACATAAAGACAAAACATCTGAAATATATTTGCCATCAAAGACAGGCAGCTTTCCTTAAAGGGAATTGAGTGTTGGAAATAAAGATTTGTAAAGTCAGAAGAGAACTGAAAGTCCATGGGTAGCCAGGACTCAACAAAATGCAACGAGTTTTCCTTTTCTACAGGTTCGAAGACGGCAACGCTGCATTTCTTTGTTCTTTGTAGCTCCTCATTGCCTTGTTAATCTGGATGAGCAATGGCCTTCAGGAACTGGTGGGGAGCTCACTGGTCTCTAAGTCCTTCTTAACACAAAAGGACGATATTTAAAAGGCCACCCCTCTCAAAGCCATCTCTAACAGGATTTCTGCCAATATCTGTTTCTTTCAAACAGTAAGGAGACTTAAAAACAGCAACAGCACCTCCCTAAGCCTCCCTCAGCCCTTTCTTTACAAGTTCTTTCCTTTAATGAAGGGAAATTGGCATACTATATTGTGTCAGAGTTGGCATTCGCATAGATACAAATGGGAAGTAAAGAGCTCCTGGCTGCCCCGGTGCCAGGTGTTCGCTAATTGTAAAACTGAATAATGGATAATAACCCATCTTAGTGTGTTTATCAATGCAGTTCGCTCTCTACAATGCAGAAGAGGTCACTGGAGACAATGTGTAGGCCTCTCATCTCTCCTATTCATTAACAAGGCACTGCTGGCTGGAATACAGGCTCCATTACCTAGATGCAACAATGATGGGGCCCTGCATCAAATTGTAATTAGGTTTGATCAGGGCTGGGGTACAGTTGCTATAATCAGAATCACTCAGAATTCATTTCATACTTGTGAAAGGATATGAGGTGAGATTGATTTAATGGTAACCAAAGCAACCCCTTTTTCTATAACTCTCTGAGCTCATGAAAAAGCAAAAAGAGAAAGGGAAAAATGGAGGGCAGAGGAAAACAGAGATGAGCATTTTAGTTCTATTAATTTTATTGTAACTAGTTAGGAGAAAATGTGTTACAATAAGAGCAAATATGCGACAGCAAGGTGATCACTGTCTGGGTCCTAGAAACTGCTGTGGGTCTCATTACATGCCTACAGCACATCCTGGGATGCTTAATTTCCTCTCCCTTTTTGTCCATTTCATATGTGTTTGGAAACAGCCTGATTAGGGCAAGAATTTCAGTTTGCAGGAAGAAGAGGAGGAAATTCAAGCTGAGTAATATTTCCTTTCTTTAGTAAGAATCAGTTATTCAGCCTTTCACCTTTGGCCCTTTGTATATATCTCAGAACTAATGACCACTGGTTTCTATAAGAGCAAATAGAAGGTTTTGGAGACCTGTTTGTGACATGGTTTAAGAAGTTACAGAGATGTGAGTGGTGTGGTAAAGGGATCATATCTAATTCCTCATTACTGAGTGGTTACTAAATTTTTTCGGGTTAGCCAGATGCTGTTCTGGGACTAGAATCTCACCTTAAGGTTTGAAATAATTGGTGAAATGTGTGAATATGCATACGTTTCCATTTATGTACACCGTGCAGCTATTGATACACCTGATTTGCTCCATTTATGTGTGTTTGATCTCTCATATTTAGACACCATAAATTAAATATTTGTTCTTTCTCTCCCCCAGGAAGATTTAGAAATATATATATATATCATAAATATATACTAATATTTATATATAAATATATATATCTATCATATCAGCTTCAAGAGTAGAAGTATCACAGTCGTTTTGAGGATACTTTAAAATACGTACGTAATGACTTAACAGGGAGAGGCTTTTTTTTTCTTAAATACATCTCAGGTTATTTTGTGGATAAGCAAATGGCATAAAAATATTTCCAGTCATTTAATTGAGTAGGAAGTATTGAAACAAAGTGTATCTCTTTCAGATTTTAATAAAGAAACACTCTAGCTCTTTTTTTTTTTTTTTTTTGCTTGGACACAACCTCTTGGCTACTCAAATAGTGAAACTAAACTAAGGAAAGTTACAGAGGTGATATTGGCACACATCATTGCATATCTGACTACCTAGAAATTTCATGTGTAGATTTAGATTTTATGTTAATTAGGATGTCTGAGGTTTGATTAAAACATCAAATTTAGCTAAAATTGATTTTACCTCTTTTGGAGTTGGAGATTTTACGCAACAAATTTATTGCTTCATTGTTTTTCTTTTTCTTCTTGTTTGTTTCCGTCAAAGACAATGTGAGTAAATGAATGTGAAGTTGTGGAGATGGAATTAAGACAGTTAGGAAGTGGAAGGGTGACTCTAATGGCAATCTTCATGCTGTAGTTTTATAGATTTTCTTGACTTTTCTCCCATTATTCTTGTATATAAAGAGTATATGGAAGAAACAGTGGGGACATTAAAGTTTAAATGGACTCAGATGGATGTACATCTCGTGTTGTATTTTGAAAAGTAGTGGCCAAGGTACGTGTGCTGAAAGGCATAGCCGGCCTGATACTGCTGGCCTTAGAAAGGCCTATTTGCAAAGTTGGTCCTTGGCTGGTGTCTGGGAACTGGGTTAGTAAAAACTTCCCTACACTGATGCAAAACTTTCCTCAAATGATAAGATTGACTTACTATACAAACAAGGTGGTTTATGCTGGATACCTGCCTTCCTTCTGGGAACATGAAATGTCAGGGACTGCAGTTAGTCATATGGCTCCTATGTGCCTGTGTGACCAACCTTTGATAAAAACTCTGTTCTTTTAGGCTCAGGTATGTGTTTCTGGTGGACAGTGCATGCCACAGGGTATTGCTGGAAGAAATAAACATGTCCTATCTAATGCCACCAGCAGAGGGTTCTTGCAAGCTTGTTCCTGGTTTCCTCCAGACTTCATCCGTAAGCCTTTTCCGTTTGCTGATTTTGCCGTAATAAATCTTAGCCATGAGTACAAATATATGCTGAGTCTTGTAAGTCCTAAAGGACTGGTGTCCTTGGCTTTATTCAATAAAAGAACTTAATAAGATCATAAGCAAGTCATTGAACTTGGGGATGGCCTAGGGAACCCTGACACAGTAAGAATGTAGGTTCTGAGTTGTTCGGTTATTAACTCTGTCCACAACCCCCAGAGCGGATGACTCAGTAAAATATTGAAATTCTTATGCCCAGTGTTATTGCTCAATTTGGAGAGGAAGGATTCGGCTGAAGACTCTGAACAAGCAGACCAGGGGAATTTATACATGCCAGGCTCTCTAAAGGAGTAAGAGCAGGTGTGAATATGTGTGTGTGTGTGGAGGCGGGGAAGGTGCTTGGAAAGCCCTAAGTGAGGTTCTACCCTCTAACTTCTTCTAGCACTCCCTCACCCAACTATTAACTACCAACCCCCCAAATCACAAATAGTTTATTATGTTCCCTCTTTGGATTGGAAGAATAGGACTTGCTACTGAGGAGAGATACGTCAGTGAAATGGGGGACTTCAGGAACAGGGGCTGATTCTCTCTGACAGAGTCTAGGTTCTAACGCTTCATGTCAAACCGGAAATCCATCTGAAACAGAAAGATATTCCCCTTTGGAAATAGAACATGTCCCCACTTAGGTAGAGCAAGGCCTGGAACTATATATCAAGCCAAATGTTGGAAGAGAGAAAATAATTCACATCCCCCCAAAAAGCTGCACATAGACCCAGCTGGCCATTCACCTCCACTCCCAGGACAGCAGGTAACAGAAACACGGACACAATCTCCTCAAACTCTAGCTCAGAGGTGAACACGATGTGGTCTCCAAAACAATGGGAAGAGAGTTAATAAGAATTCACCCACACCACATCAGAGCAAGCACCGGGCAAGCATACCATGCTCCCCCTAAAATAAGAGGAAGAAAGGAATATAACATTAAAAACACTGAGAATCCAGTCTGTAAGAAACCATAACTCACGGAATAGAGAGCTTTATTCAATGAAAGAGCTTCATAAGATCACAAATTCAACAAAACAGGAACTCAGAAATGAGATGCTGGAACACCAGAACAGAAAGAAGAAAAGTGATGGAAAACCTAAAGAAGGAAACTGAAGAACAAATCAATACCATTATAGACCTGACATGCGTATCTGATGTTTCAGGGGAAAGAACAGACAGGGCAATAAACTGAATTCCTGACAGAGAAAGGGCCTGAAATAATCACAGTGTTTGCAGAGGAAAACGAGTGAAACATTTAAGAGAAATTAGATACATATTGAAGGTAGACAAAGATAATCAAACATTTAAGGATAATTGGTGAACTTAGAGGACACAGCCCAACAAATGAAGTGTGCAAACTCTTCAAAGACATAAGAAGAAAGTTTCCTGAACAAGGTGCAAAGAAAAATGGCTACAGAGTGGCCGACACTGAACTATATCTTAGTTAAGTTGTCTGCTTCAAGGATGGAGAATAAATTGCTCATGGATCCAGGTAGAAAATGCAAGTCATTTACAAGGAAGAGAAAAATCAGGCCAGAGATGTCTCCACAGCAACACTGCATTCCAGAAAAAAATCTGTTGTAATGTCTAAGAAAGAATTGTGAACCCACAAAATGTTATCCTGAGGCAGGTTACCATTCAAGTGTAGTGGCCAAAGATTTTTTCAGAGACAAAAGAACTGAGTTCTACTTGAAAAAGTATGTGATGATGAAATCTAGCCATGGAAGATATAAATATGGGAACCCAGCAAAAGAACAGCCATAGCAAAGGGTGAACTGGGATCCATTTAATCACAGAACGACATTAAACAAATATGGGAATTATGTTTATAAAGATGGATGTAAATGTTATAATCTTGATCATAGAGAAATAGCCTGAAACAAAAAATGAGAAATGGGATATGTAAGAGTAATCATTTTTTTCAACACTCATTGCTGAGGCAATTGATATTTTCTGTGGGATTCACTTTTATTTAAAAAAATGAAGCTTCTGATGTTTTGGGTCTTTCTGTATTTTTTCTCTTTAAGTTTTTAGTAAATAATTTTCCTGTGGCTAAAAAAATCCCCTTCAGTTTTAACTTAATTTTTTTCTGATTAATTGAAGAAAATTTTAAGTTAATGTTTTAAATAAATAGCATCTAGGCTGGGTGTGGTGACTCACACTTGTAATCTCAGCACTTTGGGAGACTGAGGTGGGTGCATCGTTTGAGGCCAGGAGTTCAAGATCAGCCTGGAAAACATGGCGAAACGCTGTCTCTACTAAAAATACAAGAATTAACTGGGCGTGGTGGTGTGTGCTTGTATTCCCAGCTACTTGGGAGGCTGAGGAAGGAGAATCACTTGAACTCACCAGGTGAAGGTTGCAGTGAGCCTCGAGATCATGCCACTGTACTCCAGCCTGGGTGACAGAGTAAGACTCTGTCTCCAAAAATACATACATACATACATACATAAATGGCATTTCTATTATGACTTCATTTGTGTGAAATGTCCATTTACACACACACACACACACACACACCCAGAGTAATACTCACCAAATGTTAATTAGTTTTTTCTGAATGGTAAGATTTTTGTGTTGACTTTTTAAAAACTCATCTTACTTGAATTATTACAATGAGTGGATTTATTATCAGACACTTAAGACATTAAAAACATTATGGAGAATAATTTGATGAATTCCCATGCATCCACTACCCAACTTAAGGAAACACATGCATTACAAAAAAACCTTTGGAGTTTATTATTTTTGTGTGTGTGTATGTCTTTTTTTAATGGAGTAATTTTTCTTCTGAAATAAGTTACTTCTCAATTTCCTTCCTTTTGTAAAGGGTCTTAGATTAACAGAAGAAAGGTAATAAGAAATGAAAAAGCTTTATTCTCTGTTAGTGGGAGGATTAGAATAAAAAGGAGAAAACTCCTGTATTCTGACAGGACAGCAGCAGAGGAAAAGCTTTGGAATGGGTTCTTTTGGCTGATCCTAAGTTCAGATGCTTACCCTCGCTGATTGTAAGTGATCCATGGTTAGAGTTTATGGTTAAGTGAGAGAACACAGGACATATCTGAAGCATTAAGTCTTCACGGCTAACATGGCATTTCCAAAGTAAAAGACTCTTATTTTCTCTTTGTTTCTTGGCCCTCTTCCTTATGGCAGCAAAGAGGGCTATGGGACAAGATACGGTGCTGTTTGTCATTCTCTGGCATTTACTGATAAGTTGGCCGTTCTAGGCTTAGGACGCCTTTCTGTGTTCTGAATATTGTGTACACAATTCCTGGTCTGGACTTGAAATTTGTTGGTGAGCTTTTGGTTACTTGTTCAGTTCATCTGTTTGTTTCTGGAGCACCCTCTGGGTAGAGAATCCTATTACCATTTCTTTTAGCAAATTGAGAGATGTGAATTCAAATAGATACATAAATAGTAGCTCTCCTCTCATGGACTCACCCAACATCTATTTGTTTGTTCACTCAGCAAATATTTACAATCTAGAATGGAAAGTGAAGACCTGGAAAAAGCATGTTTCATTTAATCAAGATGTGAGAATTAGAATCTTATTTAAAAAAAAAATTATCATCCTCTGAAAGTACTGGACTTGTTTGTATATCATTTAAAAAAAATCATCCAGCAAGCCCTTTACCAGTTCTCACTAATATTCTGGAGGTCAGCTACCCTACTGGTTTCTCTGTCTAGATTCAACCAAAAGTGGAATCTTGGTGTTTGGGCAGTTTCCTTGTACAACCTCAGATTATGGTTGTGTCCTTGCCTGGTGGTAGTGTCATACAAAGGGGCATAGCTGTGGGAGCACTTTGCCTCAGGTATAGACGATGGGCAGGCACATGGTTTATGAAGAATTTAAAAGCAATACAAAATCAACTAAAATTTGGTCTGGTTTTTATTATTACCATATGCTGGCAATTATAAACAATGTCAAAGATAAAATACTCCTACACACACAAACACATACAATTTGTTGCACTAAATTCTAAACAATTGCAACAGTTAATTGAATGAGGTAGCCATACGCTTGTCTGCTTGTCCGCCGTGGAGCAGATACATTTACAACTTTAACTACTTTTGAGTAAAAGTAGGAAAATGCCCATTTTTGTGGGAAAGCTTGTTGCCCACGCTGAAGCACAGAAACAGATTTCTATTCACTTCTATTAACATGTAGGCTGAGGAGTCCTTTCCAGAAATTCATTTCACACATCACAGAGTTTTTATTTGCACTTACCACTTTAAACAGTGTAATGGAGTGGCGGACTGTGAGGTATAATGTTTTTGTTTGGCAAATTCAAATTTTATTTCATACATGAAATATTTTATGGAATTTGAATAATATCTTTAAAATTAAAAAATATTTTAAAAAGTTAAAACTAAATAGCCAACTCCAGAAAATAGTAATTATTACAGAAAATAATTTTATATAGAGGCAGAGGCTGTTAAAAAATGGTCTAACTGGTGTCCAGTTCACAAGAGAAGCCACTGCCTGGTAGTTTCGTTTAATACTCTGTTGGTCAGACTTCTACCTAACGGAGTGACTGGCTCTTACGTAATTGGCTGTAGTTTTCTTTCTATTTTCTGCCCTTCTTCTCTTAGATATTTTTTGTACTGCGTCACGAGATAAAGAGAAATGCATTATATTTTCAAGGTCTTTTATTTAATCCCACTTCTGAGTGAATGAAAATTGCCACAGAATGCCCACAACAGCAATTTACATCTTTTCCAAGTTTATTATTCACTTATTTATGGACAGGGGTGAAATAAAAGAACCGTGCCAGGAAAAGAACCATTTCAAATCTTTTCATGCCTGGTTTGGTTGAAGCTTGGAACATTTGTGCCGAGCTTGTAAGTTCACTTTAGAAACCAAACCAACCAAGCAAAGGATGTTGATTCCAAAGGCAAAGTGATGTTGAGAGGGGCTCAGGAGAGAGAGGAACCTGGGCACGGGGTAGCAGTGGGGCACACACACCTCCCTTCCTCTAACCTAAACATCTGCAAAGAAAACCCAAGAGCTAAAGGAAAACCACCATCTCTACCCCAAGACAGCCTCAAGATAAGCAGACTTTGGTGACAGAAGGGCATTAAGCCATTGTTAAAGTGGAATCCCACCTGTGCAAAAAACACAGGCGTACCTCCAGTTTCAGTACTGTCAACAAAGGAGGAACACATTTCACCATAAGGACAAAAAGATTCCCCAGCACGTGGTCAGACGAGTAAAATTCCATTCTATGCATAAAACACAAAGAAGTTTACCAGCACCATTGTGCAGTTCGAAGATTAAAAGTTGTTGGTGGGGTGGAAGGAACACGTGTATTCACAGAGTTTAAAAATAAATGTAGTGGAAGCTCTTTTCTCTGAGCCACTGGGACCAATAAATGGAAAAAGCTGGTTCAATCTGGCTGTCATGGAATGATCTATACTTGCCTTAAATAGGTTAACATAAAATGCATACATGAATGGCAATTTACCAGTCTTTTGATGTAAGACCAAGGCTTTTGCTTTGAATTTGGATCTGTGGATTGGAAATTCCCCTACATTTTCTATAATTTCCTGGCTTTGTTTCTTTACAATAGAGAGTTTAAAGACACTAAGAAAACAGACTGAATGCAGAATCTTACTAGATCCCTGTGAATTCTTCTTCTAATTTAAAAAATAGCAACTTAATTTTTTTAAGGCATCCGATTTAGTTTGTGTGAGAACTTTTTCCTTTTGCACCAATTTTTATGAGCTTATACATATTTTTAAATGTGGTTACATAATTACAATAGTACTGGCATAAATAGGTCCATATGTCCAATCCTTGGTAAATGTAAAACTCAATTGGCTGGAGCCACGTAGATTCAGTGTGCTGTGGGCACCAGTCAGGATGTTTTTCTAAGAAAATGGAGGGCCTTCTTTATTCACAGACTTGGAACTATATTAAGAGAACTTCTACTGTAAAAAGTGAAATTATAAAATTAATTATAGATGGATTGGGTCATGGAAAAGTGAATTTTCTAGATAATTGAATACTTAAAATTATTCCAAACTGGCTGTTAAAGGACAGCCTCCTATAATGTATGACATCTTAGATAAAAAACAATAAAATAAACATATAACTCAATAAGCTGACGCTCTAGTAAGCAATAGTGAGTGCCACTGGGGATGTCTGGTGAGCACTATGCCTTTTCAATGGATTCCCCCAGCTGTCCTGCTGGTCTAGTTTGTGCTTCCCTCCTCCCTCATGGGCTGTATTTCCCAACCTTCCCGTACACTTCTCTCCCCAAGGTCTTATCTACCCATCATTCTCTTCAAGTTGCCATTTCCATTCCCTACTTCCCAGCTATGCACCTTCTGTTCCATTTGGTTGACTTTTATTTTTTTCTTCTTTCCAGCACATAGCTTTCAGTTTTTCTGCCTCTGCAGGAGTTTTCAGGGTTGGAGCCAGGAGGGCTTTACTTTTTCCTTTTTTTCTACCAGGTTAGCCCAGTTGGATTATGACATCTCCTAATTTTCAACTCTCCTCATCTCTTTTCATGTTGCTTTGCTGGAGTTGGATGATTGAGGTTGACTGGACTGATGGTTACAAAAGAATATGTGAGAGTATTGAGGGAGTAACTAAATCCCTCAGGGATAAGAGAGGGAACAGGACCTTCCAGAAGGTTGTGCTCTTATTGTCTCAGACTTTGTATATACATGTTTATTTCTGTAAATTGCTTTCTCCAATTGGATGAACTACAATACCCAGAGTAAAAAGCTACCAGGAACGAGTTCTGTTCAAAATTACAGAGATGGACATTGGCGTCTCAGTGAGTTTGCTTGAGAGTTCTCGGAATAATATGAAAATAGCTTTAAAAGGGACAACAGGAGAGCATACAGAGTAGAGCTGCTTTTTTTTTTTTTTTTTTTTTTTTTTTATGCTGAAATTGGTTTAGATAGAATGAAACTGTCCCTCTTAAGATCTGAAAAATAAAAGCCAAAATAACCCATTCACATATCTCAAATCCCGGTTGAGCTAAAGCTACAAATAACATTCATTTGTAGGATACGGTTGAGAGATGACTCTCGAATAATGAAGGCTCATAAGCTGGGCTGTAGTTAGCGTTAAGAGGTAAACAGGGGCCTTCTTGTTTGCACTCTTTTGGAAGCTCTAATTCATTTCTAATTACTATCTCCTGGAAAAACATCGTGTTGTCATTGCCTTTTAAATTTCTTTCGCTTTTCAGTGAAAACACATATTTTAGGTCATTAAGAAAAACCTTGTCTTAATTTGGATGATGTTTTTATTCTACAAAATAGAATTATTATCTTGTTCGAGGAACAATTTGTGTGGTAAGAAGAAGAGGCTGCATGCGTTTTAATTTGGCAGTGAATTAACAATAATAAAGAGGATGTGACTTTTCCACTGTTACATGGTTCAGATCTATATGTTTATTTAGGCCAGAGAAAAAGCATCCTTGCTATTTGAAGTTTTACAGGGAATTGGTCAGGAGGAAAAAATAATGGCATATGAAATATCAAAATCTTTCCTTAATTTTCAACTCAATAATGTGTTTTGCAATTTTAAAAGTCCATGGAGAAAAAGAAAAAGACTTTACAATTAGTAGGTGTAAAAAAGAAAAACCAATATAGTTTTGTATAGACAAGGAAGCAGAATGTGGCAAAAATTAGCTTTTGTTATTTTTCATATTATGAAATATTCCCCAGTACCTATGAAAATGTAAGTAGACAAAACATTTTTTCTCACTTATAAGCTGAGGTTATCTTGGTTATTTTTTGAACAGCTTAGTCTGTTCTTATGGTAATTTGGGGAAATGTATGAATGGATGGGATAAACTTTTCTTTGAGATTGAGAATGAAAATGGGCTCAATGGAGGGCCACGGTCTTCCTCAGTGCATAGCAGATTCCGAAGACATCACTCACACAAGTTGTCAACCACTTCTAGTTCCAAGAGAAGGTGTGGGAAAAGGGGGTGAAGGGACCAGCATTGCCTGGAAAGATGGTTGGGGGAGTAATCAGCTGAGGAGGCCATGTTAGTCTGGATACAGACCAGAGAGGGGACCAGAGAGGTCTCAGACTTTGCCATTTTACTTCTTGATTTACTAATGGGCTCTAAGTGTGAACTGTAATGTAGAGAGTCAGGAAGAAAGTAGGTCTTAAATCTTGTTAAAAAATAGATACATTCTTAAATGCTTTAGCTTGTAGAGAAGAGAGAAGAAATTTTGATTATTCATTATGCTTCTATTAAAATACCTGGGAAAACTATTTACTCATTTGATTTTTACCAGCTGCATATTTGTATGACATAGGTGAACTGTATTTGTTTTAACAAGTAAAGACCAAAAATGCTGAACGCAAAAAGAAAAATACATTATTCACAATTCTACCTCTAAGAGATCAGTACTGTCAACATATTATATTTGTGTGTGTGTGTATGTGTGTGTGTGTGTGTGTGCATGTGTGTGTGTATTCTTTCATTTGGCAAACCAAAAAAAAAAAAAAGAGATATTCTTAATATTGTCTCTTTAAGAGATTTCACATTAAAATATTCAAATAAAAGAGACATAAAATTCATAGAGGCAAGGCCCTGCTGTAAACCTGTAGTTACAGAGCAAAGAAACAAGCTTTTCCAGGACTAGCTTTTAACTAACACCTTTCCTGAAAACTTCCCCATTTTTTCTGTTCTGCTGGGGAAAAATAAGGAACCTGGAAAATTAAAGGCCCAATCATCCATCTAGTTGAGAGGCTCTCAAAGTGTGGTCAGGGGACCAGTAGTAGTGTCACAGCCACCCGAGGACTTGTCAAATGTAGATTGTCGGGCCCCACCTCAGACCTGAATTGGAAATTCTCTGGGTGGGGCCCAGCAAGCTGTGTTTTAGTGGGCCTTACTGGGTGACTCTGACGTACAGGCAAGTTTGAAAACCACGGCCCCTGGAGAAATTCTAGAGTGGGGTCTGGGAATAATGACTGGGGGAGCACACAGGGGCTCTGGTAGCCTGTGGTTTGGCTCCAAACATACAAGGAGACGACTCTGTCAGTGTCTGAGTGGAGTTTCCAAGAAGAGTCTAAAGAAATAAGCAGCTGTTTACTCTGGAGATCAAGTGGCTCAGAGAATCGGGAACATGTAATTTAAGACCAGAAAGAGCAGTTTGTGTGGAGCTATGTCCTAAAGACCAAACTAGGGCTAATGAATATATTGAAGAAGATTAATTACAATATTCATAATGATTCAAGCACTGCTGACTCTCCTATTTTGTTTGAACTAATTTCTTCTGTCTTTATGAGAACAATTAATGGCTGCCAAAAATAATATTGCACTTGTATTTCCTTAAGCATATTTGAATATGTCATCATCTTACACAGGAAGCAAAGCACAGTGAATGTTTATTTTTTAAAATATGAAAACACTTGTTTTCAAGTCATAAAAATGTGACTTAAGCCAAGATTCAGACTTTGCAATTAAAATATAGAGAATTTATAAATTTCTTAATTTATTATTTCTGTCTATGTGTATAAAAATTATTTTCTGTTCCCAAATTGGGAGCTCTGATTCTTATTAGCCGAGTGGCCATTAAGAAAGATCTGAAAACTCTCTTAGTCTTAGTTTCTTCACTTGCAAAATGGAATAATAATAATACAGAACATATGTTATAATAAGAGTCAAATAAGATAGTGCATGCAAAACTGCTTTCTAAGCTGCATAGTGTTATCATGACCATTATTAAATTATGATATAAATTTATTTTTGAGATGGAGTTTTGCTCTTGTCACCCAGACTGGAGTGCAGGGACATGATCTCGCGAATGTTCAAGTGAATCTCCTGCCTCAGCCTCCTGAGTAGCTGGGACTACAGGAGCCCGCCACCACGCCAGGCTAATTTTTTTGTATTTTTAGTAGAGACGAGGTTTCACCATGTTGGCCAGGCTGATCTTGAACTCCTGACCACAAGTAATCCACCTGCCTTGGCCTCCCAAGGTGCTGGGATTACAGGCATGAGACACTGTGCCCGGCCAATTTTTTTTTTAGACAAATCTCACTATGTGGCCCAGGTTGGAGTGCAGTGGCATGATCTCAGCTCACTGCAACCTTCACCTCCTGGATTCAAGCAATTCTCATGCTTTAGCCTCCTGAGTAGCTGGGATTACAAGCATGTGCCACCACGCCTGGCTAATTTTGTATTTTTAGTAGATACGGGGTTTCACCATGTTGGCCAGGCTGGTCTCAAACTCCTATCCTCAAGTGATCTGCCCACCTTAGCCTCCCAAAGTGCTAGAATTACAGGAGTGAGCCACCATGCCTGGCCAAAAATTTTAACATAAATGTTAATTTGTTATTTGTATTTCCCTTAGTATATTTAACTTTTCTACTTACCGTAGAAAATGTGTCCAAACCATATCTCATTGAAATTGAAATCTCATATTCAATTGTAATTCCCAGTGTTGGAGGAGGGGTTTGTAGGAGGTGACTGGCATCATGGGAGTGGAGTTCTCATAAATGGTTTAGCATCATCCCCTCAGTACTGTGTAATGAGTGAGTTCTTACAAAATCTGATTGTTTAAAAGTGTGCAGCACCTCCCCCCTCTTTCCTCTGCTCCAGACATGTAAGATGAGCCTGCTTCCCCTTCCCCTTCTGCCATGATTGTAAGTTTTCTGAGGCCTCCCAAGAAGCCGAGCAGATGGCCAGCATCATACTTGTACAGCCTGCGGAACCGTGAGTCAATTAAACCTCTTTTCTTTATAAATTAGCCAGTCTCAGGTATTTCTTTATAGCAGTCCAAGAACAGACTAATGCAGTGATGATATTGACAGAGAAAATGCAATTTGATCTTGGGCAATTTGCTCTCTATCCTGTAGTACCTTAGGGCTAGAAAAATGCAAGCTCTAAAACATTGGAAAATAAAAACACATTTTCTCCTCTATGAACATAGATGGAGAAATCTTCACAATATTGGCAAGACTAATCCCACAATGTATGAAAAGGATAATGCCTTATGATTAAGTGAATTTATCCCAGGAATATAAGGTTGGTTTAAATTTTGGAAATGAAACAATATAACTTGCCATATTATATCATAATTGATGCAGGAAAAAAACGACAAAATTTAACACCCATTCATGAAAAAAAGTCTCAAGAAATTAAGAATACAATAGTTTCCTCACCCTGATAATGTGCATATACAAAAGCCTACTCCCTCTTAGATGAGTGAGTTTTCACCCTACTATCATCAACGTGCATAGGGTCCACGCTCCCGTGAGAACCTGTAGTTACAGAGCAAAGAAACAAGCTTTTCCAGGACTAGCTTTTAACTAACGCCTTTCCTGAACATCGTACTTAACAAACATCATACTTAATAGTGAAATGAACATCATACTTAAGAGTGAAAGACTGCTTTCTCTTAGGTATGGCAGTCACCATTTCTATTTGACATGGTACTGGAGGTCCTAGCCAGTGTAAAAATCCCAGAAAAAGAAGTGAAAGTCATATATATTGGAAAGGAAGAAGTCAAACTGTCTTTATTTGAAGATGATGAATATGAAGAAAATCCTATTCTTCGGCCGGGCGCGGTGGCTCAAGCCTGTAATCCCAGCACTTTGGGAGGCCGAGATGGGCGGATCACGAGGTCCGGAGATCGAGACCATCCTGGCTAACACAGTGAAACCCCGTCTCTACTAAAAAAATACAAAAAACTAGCCGGGCGAGGTGGCGGGCGCCGGTAGTCCCAGCTACTCGGGAGGCTGAGGCAGGAGAATGGCGGGAACCCGGGAGGCAGAGCTTGCAGTGAGCTGAGATCCGGCCACTGTACTCCAGCCTGGGCGACAGAGCCAGACTCCGTCTCAAAAAAAAAAAAAAAAAAAAAGAAAATCCTATTCTTCAAAAAAGTGACTAAACAATGTGTGAATTTAGCAAGATTTCAAGATATGGGGTCAATATACAAAAATCAATTGTACTTTTTTCCTAGAAATGAATAATCAGAAATTGAGTAAAAGTAACACAGTAGCATCAAAATTATGACATTTCCATGGGTCAATTTAACAATGTATGTGTGAGACCTATACCCAGGAAATCAACTTGGAAGACTCTTGCTACCTATGGCCAAGTTGTTTTCCTGGAGGATCCTGGTACATTTCCCAGGAGCAGTATAGACAAGTGTTAGCTTACGTGTGTGTAAGCTTTGGATGTTACTTTTTTTTTCTTTTCTTTTTCTCTTCTCTTCTCTTTCTTTTTTTTTTGAGATGAAATTTCGCCCTTGTCCCCCAGGCTGGAGTGCAATGGTGCGATCTTGGCTCACTGCAACCTCCGCCTCCTGCGTTCAAGTGATTCTCCTGCCTCAGCCTCCCGAGTAGCTGAGATTACAGGCATGCGCCACTACGCCCAGCTAATTTTTTTTTTTTTTTGTATTTTTAGTAGAGACGGGGTTTCACCATGTTGGCCAGGCTGGTCTCGAACTCCTGTTCTCAAGTGATCTGTCCCCCCTCGGCCTCCCAAAGTGCTAGGAATACAGGCATGAGTCAACGTGCCTGGCCACTATTTCATTTTTTAGTAAAACTTTAAAATCTGGTTACACTGCTTGAATATCAGGCGTTACTGTGTAATTTTAATATTTACTTTAAAAGCCTAAATTGCAAGTAGTCATAAAGATTAGAATAGGGACTACTTATTGAGTGTTTATTGCATGTCAGGCACACTCTAAGTGCTTAATGAACATTAATTCTCACCATGACTCTATGAGTTAGGTATTTGTCTTAGTCTGTTTTGTGTTACTATAAAGAAATATCTGGAGCTAGATAATTTACAAAGAAAAAAAGGTTTATTTGGCTCGTTATTCTGATGGCTGGAAAGTTCAGGATTGGTATCTGCCTCTGGTGAGGGCCTCCGACTGCTTCCGCTCATGGCAGAAGGCAAAGGGGAGCCGGTGTGTACGGAGATCACATGGAGAGAGCTGAAATGAGAGAGGAGAGGAGATACTCAGCTCTTGTTAACAAGTTCTGCAAGAACTATTAATAGTAGGGTGAAAACTCACTCACCTAAGAGGGAGGACATTAATCTATTCATGTGGAATCTGCCCTCACAACTTGAACACTTGCCGTTAGGCCCCACTTTCAACACCTGGGATCAAATTTCAACATGAAGTTTGAAGGGGACAGAGGTCCAAACCACAGCGGTGCTGTCGTTTTCCCATTTTACAGGTGAGAAACTGAGGCTTAGACAGGTTGAATTTCTAGGACATGCTGCCAGGTTGTAACTGAGCTGGATCTTAAACAAGGCATCAAGCTTTTAACCTTCACATTTAACTGCTTCTCTGAGCAGCTCCAATGCGGTTTTCCTGTCAATAGTGGATCTGCATGTAAGCTGGGGATGCAGGCTACTACAATACGTTAATGAATATTTTTAGAAAGGCAGGAATCTAGGCAGTTCCTTAAAATAGGGGTCCCCAACCTCCAGGCTATGGACAGGTGCCCGTCTGTGGTCTGTTAGGAACCCGGCTGCACAGCAGGAGGTGAGTGGCGGGCTAGTGAGCGTTACTTCCTGAGGCCTGCCTCCTGCCAGATCAGCAATGGCATTAGATTCTCATGGGAGCGCGGACCCTATTGTGAACTGCACATGTGAGGGATCTAGGTTGGGTGCTCCTTATGAGAATCTAATGCTTGATGATCCAAGGTAGAACAGTTTCATCCCGAAAGCATCTCCCAAACCCATGCATGGAAAAATTGTCTTCCACGAAACTGGTCTCTTGTGCCAAAAATGTTGGGGGGGGAGGACCGCTGTCTTAAGGGAGGAACATATGGTGATGCAGAAGCTGTAAGTGTTGAACCTAAGATGCATATTCCTGGGTCCCATCTCTAGAGGTTCTGCTTCAGGAGAGCTGGGGTAGGTCAGGAATGTGCACGAGGAACAAGCACCCTGGGTTCCTCTGGCGAAGGCGAGCTACGGAACTCACGTTGAGAAATACACCCCAGATGTGGTGGCGGCGTGGTGTGACATTTCAGAGGAAAGCGCACTTGTGTATCTATGAACACATCAATGAAACATGGGCAAAAACTGAAGGCATAAAGGGGATTTGGCACAGATGAAAATCTGATGACCCATTAAATTAAAAGTAAGAAGATTCATAAGTATCTTTCCAAGTACTATAGGAACTTATTTTTGTAGTAGTCATGGAAAAAAAAATAATAAAGGACTACAAAGTGACTTCTCACTGGCAGGGACTTGTTAGGAAGGGGACGGGATCAGTTCCTTCCCAGCCATTCTCCTTATTTCTCCAGCTTTGGGGGCTCTGTTGGCAGCACATGCCCTTCCCCTGAGCCTGGCAACAAAAACTCCCCAATGTCGCTAAGCAGGGCCTTGTTTAGAAGTTAAGTGAAGCCTGTACCACTTCTAATTTTTTGACTTTAATACATTAAAAATGGAGAAAGCCAACAAAAGGTTACCAAAATACCAGTATATATAATATATATTATTTGCATTTAAATATTTAGTGCTTTTAACACAAAAATTCAAGGTAGTATAATTTTGAATTCATCAGGCAATAGTACAATTTCTTTACAATAATAATTCATGATAGAAGATGTAGTCCAGAAATGGAACGGGGTTTTAAAATTGTATGATGGGCCTAATGTTCCAGCCCTGTTGGTGTGTCTATCTCTAAATGTACATTAACATCATTTGGAGATGATGTCAAAGATCTAAATTTGAGATTCTTCCTGAGAGTGAAATCTGAGCCAAACAACTCTCCTAGCCTCCACTAGAATAAACTCTGTTGTTAAATATAGTCGTATGTCACTTCATGATAGGGATATGTGATGCATAGTCAGGCGATTGTATTGTTTAGGAACATCATAGAATGAGCTTGCACAAACCTAGCTGGTAGAGCCTACTACACACCTAGGTGGTATGATACAGCCTATTGCACCCAGGCTGCAAACCTGTACAGCATGCTACATACTGAATACTACAGGCACCTGTAACTCAATGGTTAAGTATTTGTGTATCTAAACGTAGAAGAGATACGGTAAAAATATGGTATAAAAGATAAAAAATGGTACACCTATATAAGGCACTTATCATGCATGGAGCTTGCAGGACTGGAGGTTGCTCTGGGTGAGTCAGTGAGTCAGTGGTGAGTGAATGTGAAGGCCTAAGGCATGACTGTACATTACTGTAGACTTTATAAACACTGCACACTTAGGTTACACTAAACTTACAAAAATGTTTTTCTTCAGTAAGACGTTAACTTTAGTTTGCCGTAACTTTTTTACTTTATAAACTTTAAAATTTTTGTACTGTTTTGTAAGAGCACTTAGTGTAAAACGCAAACACATAGCTGTCCAAAAATACTTTCTTTCTTTATATGCTTATTTTATAAGCTTTTCTTGTATTAATATTTTTTCGCTTTTTAAACTTCTTCATTAAGAGTGAAGACACAAACACACACATTAGCCCAGGTCTACACAGGGTGAGGATTGTCAATATCACTGTCTTTCACCTCCACATCTTGCCCCACTGGAAAAGCTTTGGGGGCAATAACCCGCATGGAGACTGTCATCTCCTGTGATAACAATGCCTTCTTCCAGAATACCTCCTGAAGAACCTGCCTGAGACTGTTTTCACAGTTAACATTTGTTTTTAAATATGACAGCTATGATGGCACTGAGCAATAGGAATGTTTCAGCTTCATTCAAATCTTATGGGACCACCCTTGTCTATGCGGTTCGTCCTTGCCTGAAACATCATGACGTGGCACATGACTGTATTTCTACTCTTTTAGTTCTTTTTGTTTTTTTTTTTTTTTTTTTTTGAAACGGAGTCTCGCTCTATTGCCGGGGCTGGAGTGCAGTGGCCAGATCTCAGCTCACTCTGCAAGCTCTGCCTCCCGGGTTCCCGCCATTCTCCTGCCTCAGCCTCCGGAGTAGCTGGGACTACAGGCGCCTGCCACCTCGCCTTTCTAGATTTTTGTATTTTTTTTAGTAGAGACGGGGTTTCACCATGTTAGCCAGGATGGTCTCGATCTCCTGACCTCGTGATCCACCCATCTCGGCCTCCCAAAGTGCTGGGATTACAGGCTTGAGCCACCGCGCCCGGCGCCTCTTTTAGTTCTTTAAACTTGCAGGGAACTTTGCAGGCAATTTCTTGTTAACCATTCACCTATCATAAATGTCGAAGATAAAATATAATGTATTAATATGATTCATTTGAGATACAGTTCAGAAACAGGCAAAACTAGTAAATCGTGCTGGAAATCATCCTAGTGATTAGCCTAGGGTGCTGATATTGTTCTGTTTCTTTGTTCTGAGGGCTGGTTACATGATTTGCTTACAATTTGTGAACATTTTTTTCTTTAATGTTACATTTCAATACAAGTCTTACTTTAAGAATTTCACTGAGTCTTTACAGTTTGTAGAAGTGCAGCCACTGTCACCTCAGCAATGCCTTAAATCAGAGGCGCCAAGTTGGATCAAGTGGCTTTTCTATCTCCAAGAATAGCCCTCATTGGCCGGGACACACAGCGCTCATTGGTGGGCCCCCGCTGTGTGTCCCGATGGCCTGGCACTACTGAAGAGGTAGGCCCATTAGATTCTTGCTGGTAAATGTGGATGAGCACGTGCAGTTTGTCACAAGCCCAAATATGCGAATCCTCTGACAGAAAGTCCCTGGTACGTGACTCCAGCCTGGGCAATGGTGGCGTCTCAACGTCTCTGCAGTTACTCATTCACTGAGGGTGTGTGTGTGTGTGTGTGTGTGTCTGTTCTTCTCACCTTCCCCAACATTGTTGTCCCTGGAGCTTCTGTGAGTGACAGGACAGAGGGAAACAGGGCCTTGTTGAGAGGTGGAAAGCCTGCCAGGTGGCCCTATGGTCTGCTTGGCCCCCAGGAGGCCCTTCCTGACACCTGGTCCCATATGGCGGTGCATGCTCTGGGACATGAGCCAAGTAGTCCCTCGGAGTAACAGAAACACATTCCTAACTCTGTGGCCAGACCAACAGGAGGCGGGGAGGCGGGGTGGAGAACTTGGGCCCGGGAGTTCAGTGCGTGCCCGCAGTACTGCTGTCTTTATCCCTCAGAGCCCTTCCTTCCTTGTGAACAGAGGTTCAGCATCTCAAAGGTCTCTTTCAGTGTCTGTGATCTTACAATAATGAAAACAAACTTCTTGTTGAGTTTTAGAAGTTCACCAAATTCTTTCCTCAAATCTACTCACCCCCACCCACTTCTGGACTCCGTATTGTACATCTGTTTATCTGTCATGATCTTGATCAAATCCGGCTCCCCAGATGAAGTCTCCCTGAGAGAATGTCAGTGGTCTGCCATACTTGTCATCTAATTTATATTTTGTTACTTTTATCTATGTCTTAAAATTCCACTTGAGATTGCAAACTCCTTGATGAAAATGGCAGCAGCAGCATCTCTGCATCCTCCGTAGCAAGGATCCCCGAATGTGGGTTGAGTGACCTGCAATGATTGCCTGCATCCAAATCACACAGGGTGTTTAACAGTTCAGATTTCCACGTGCAACCCCTGGAGATTCTGATTAGAGATGTAGGATGGGATCGAGGAATCTATCTTTAAATAGCATCTGCAGGGTTTCCCACGCAAAGCCTGCTCAGAGAGCTCCTCCACCACCTCCTTTATATGGTGATTTGATTAAGCGCCCAGTATATATAGGCTGAATCAGTAGAGGAATTTAATTTATCGTATCTTTTTTTAGTCATCCTAAAATTTTCCAGAGTTCACAAAGATGTAGCACATAAATCAAGATTGTGACATTTAATGAAAACAATGTCACTGAGTTGTTCCAACAGCATTTTCTAATATTTAGAAATGTTTTGTGCCATGAAGGTAAGATATAAGATTTTATTTCCTGAATTATTTTTTGGTGTTTGAGTTGAAATGGGCAAACTTTCTTGTAAAGACTCTACCAAGTTCTTTGATGTCTTTCTCCTGTCCCACCTGCCTTCCACTTATAATTTCTGCCAGTTTGAGAAAAGTACAAGCTTTTTTCCCCCTTTTCTCTTCTTCCATCAAAATCTGCTATATCGCTTACTCTCTATTTATTCCTCTATTGATACATTCATTTAATAAACGTTGACTGAAGACTGCCCTGTACCGGGCACAACATTAAGTTCTGGGAATGTGGCAGTGAACAGAACAGGCTTGGCTTCTGCCCCTGTGGGATTTACGCTCTCAGTGGGGAAGGCAAATGTGATATAAATAATTACAAATATTAGCTAGAGCCTTGCAGCTTTATCTCATCTGTTAAGCTAATGACATCTAAACTGTTGGCTGCTAATGACTTAACATTTTATTCTTCCCAGATAACATTTGCTGCAAAAAGATTTTAGCACCTTACTTTGAGGAGAAAGGATGAAGTGGAGGGGAGGTGTTTCAAAAGGAGATCTATTTGTGGAAGGGACGTTTTCTGACATTAAAAAATTATAATAAGTAGCTAGATGCCTACTCCACCTGACCATAAGTGTCCTCTTATGCTAAACAACATTGGTTTCAGGTCATTTGCATAGGATTGTCCAACATGCAGCATATATCCTAATGGTGGGATGCAAGATGTGTTATCCTAATGGTGGGATGCAAGATGTGTT